>NC_081405.1:390444483-390776566 GCF_030272615.1 Cryptomeria japonica
TTGGTGTTTCCTAATCGTGTCCTATTTATTTTCCTGGTCCTCATTGATCGTTGTGTGTGTTATTGAGGATCTTATGGGTCCAGTGATGTTCTTTGTGTTATGCGATATTTTCGGTGGTGTAGCATGTTGCAAATGATCTTGGCAAGATTTATGGTGGTGATGCATGTTAGAGGATTTGATTTGGGTCCATGCTATGTTGTCATGGCATTGTATTGGTCCAGTGGTTGATCTATGTATCGTGTGATGTAATTTTGTAATTAGGTCTTAAGGGTTGAACTGACCCTGTAGTCAAGGTTGATTTGTATAAATAGGTGTCGTGTTCATGTAATTTATGGATGGGTATTGTGTCTACATTATCAGATAGTGGTGTATGTGTGAACAAGCGAATTCATCTTTTGGTGAGAAGTGTAGAGCAAAGAGTGTTGCAGGGGAGACAAATGTGCTTAACTGGAACTGTCATCAGGCATTAGAAGATGTTATTCTTTCAGTTCATGTAATCCAAATTGTTGTCTAAATCTTTGTAAGGCAATGAGCCTTCCCTTAAGGTTGTAGCCTTTCTAGGGTTTCTTATTTTCACATACTACTGCAGAGTATCATCTTATTGTGGCTAGGTTCCCACTGTGGTTTTTCCCTTAACTGTGTTTTTCACATCAAAATCTTGGTGTTATGTGTGTTGTTGTTATTGTGCTTATCTTTGTTCTTGTTGCAGTTGATCAGATTTGAAGTTGTGCTTAAATTGTTAGATCTGGTGAAAACTAATTCACCCCACCCCCCCCCCCCCCTCTCAGTTTTCCTTCATTGTTGTTGCCAATAGGATATTGGTAAATTGATAAGTGACAAGTTATTCTAGGAAATGTAAATGCAATTATTAGGTTACTTAGCTCTATTATCAAATGATGACTCTATTTGTTGAATATTTTAGATCCCAACAATTATATTAGACTTGTGCTTTGTGAAAGGAATAGCTTGTGGATCTAGGATGAAGTTATCATTATATATTTGTACGCTAGATTTAGACTTATCCCTATGAATAGTAATCTTCTATGAGCACTCGATGAATGTATGTTATGCTCTTCTTGAATATATGGGGGCTAGTGATATATAGAAATACCTTAAGGGTTGATTATTCATCGTAAGGAGACAACTTCTAGATCAACCTCTTGAAAGTGAACATTGATTAGAAACAACAAAAAAGGGCCCTAGAATGTTGAATTGTTACTAATCAAAATGTGTCACTATCAATTACTCCTTCAATGGTCTAGAATGAAACACTTTTGTGGATGATTTTTATCATAGAATAAATGCAATGAATATCTTTAAATAGTAGCACATAGCATTAACTTGCACCAAATGTGTGTTTTATTTGGCTCAAGATAGGGGGGTGAATGGAGCCATTTAGTTATATATGAATATTAAAGTTTAAAAAGTGTAGATACAAGTTTGCAACCACAAAAGTTGTTCAATGTAATAAAATGGTCTAATTTAGAAGAGTGAATAAATAAAGATGATGTATAAATGAATGTGACAAATATAACAAATAAGGTGGATTAATAGAAATGTGTATGTACAAAGATAGAATAAAACTATTTTTTTAAGAATGTATACATATTTGTATAAATAGATTTAAAAAATTAAGAAAATGAACCCAATTTCAAGTTTATAAAAGACACAAATTTCACCCTTACATTAATGTATAATATTTAAATTTTGAAAAAGCTTAATATAGAAAATTAACCGCAAATTGGATTGATGTATATGAGTTGATTAACTATATGTGAAATGATTTTGAGCCTAAAGTTATTATTTAAGGAGAAGCTTATGAGTGAAAGTGAATAAACAATTGGCATAAAGATACGCATTTAAGCAACCGTTGGTATAGCAATTATAGATAAGATAGCGTGAAATACAGCACTCTATTCTATAATGAAAGTGCAAAGAATTAAAGATACCGTTGGTGCTTGTCGTAATCTCCATTTCATTTTATACAAATTGCTTCAATTACTTTTTTATTTATTAAACGTCCACCATTCCAAACTTTTCTCTGCTAAATCCTGCCCCACACCTCTTCCATGCAAATTGTCCGAATGCCTTGTATTCACTCCTCCACACACTCATATAATGATATAAATAAGGGGCTGGACTTATCTTGCTTACATTGTAAGCATTGACATGTAGATTTCACTAATCTTTTTCTTGTGTTCATCATTGGATTGTTTTACTAATTATTATTTATATTTTATTATGTATATGGGAGAACAAGGATCAATCTTATATAATAATTAAAAAAAAATGTCTTAAGACAAAATAAAATAGGTTTATATCGATCAGAAATAATAGTCTAATAACTAGAGAACAATTAAATAAAAACTAAAGAGTAGAAAAATGCTTTAAATTCTATTTTTTTTGTAAGTTTAATAAAATGAAGTCATTTATTTAAACATAATTGTCACACTCAATCATTATATAACAATTTGAAAATTATATTGTCAATATTGTTTACTATGAATGATAACACAACACATTTATTGGAGATTGATCTTATAGAGACATTGACCACACTAAGGTGAATTTATCTTCATGCAATTTGTAAATTAAGGAAATTTGTTCATATTCAAAAAACTTGTTTCTCATTTTAGATTATAAATCTAACATCTTACCCTAGTTGTTAATATACAAATTCATGCTTTCTCAAAATTACTCATTCCATTGCAAGTCATTGAGGGTGTAGAACAAAACCAACACTAGAACTAAAATGGGATATAGATTGAGTGTAATAATTGTGATGGTGGATACCCAACAAGAAGCTAGTGCCTCAAGTGATCACATTGAACAACAAAATCAAGTTTCAAGCTTATTATGCAAACATGTGTGCAAAGAAAACATGGAAACTAGGAGTGCACTCATGAACAATAAGCTAGGTCCTATTGTTAAATAAATGAATTCCCTTGTATAACCAACAACATTCATGATTTTATTCTACTTAATAATCTAGAACTGCACAAGGTAAACCCATATATTGTAATAGAAAGACAACACCAAATACACTTTGATACGTTTTACAATCTCTACAATAATTAACTAATTATTAAAATATCAAACCAACAATTATGGCCTTGAGAATAAATATAGCATACCCATCCCCTAAATTAATCCTAACAATCATCGAGACATTTGTGCCATGAGAAAACTCTTATATTCAGCTCATTTCCTTGATTTGTAGCATCCACTTGACATGAGAAACTAAACTAGCAACTATAGTTGATACCCTAGAATAGTATAATACACTTGATCAACACTAGAGAAAACCTTCGTGGTAGGGAAATGCCTATATATTTTTGACTAGTCAACAATGTTTCTATAAAATTTAGGAGGGAATGTGAGAGCGGCCAATAACTTTGCAATTTGTCCATGTTTGTTACACTATCTTCACATGGCCAGGTACTTAAGACCACGTCGCTTACATCAACAACTATGTTCATTTGTATGTGGACCATGCCTTTTAAGGCACACACATGTTAAGAAATTTTTGAAATTCATCCCTTGTCCTCTCATATTTAATCAATAGGTATATCATGGATCATGCATTTTTGAATTATTATGATTGGTGCTAACATTGGCTCTAGTTAGGGGTATATGCCTATTGCACACAATAATAATATATCTTTGTTTGGGATGAAAAAGATTTTAAAAATGCAAAATAAAACATGTGCCTAAAAGAGGGAGGGAAAATAAAAGAAACCAAATAAGATATGTAAAAGATTTTAAAAATTCACTAATGTATAGGAGACAACAACAAGGGGAGTATATGCAATTGAAAATGACAACTTATAGCCAATGACATGGAGGCATAAAGAAAGTTGAAATGCATGGCTATAAATGAAATTTAAAACACCATTATAAGTCAAACGCTATAAATATCCATGGCACAAGGACATGAAAAAACTACAACACAATACTTGTTGTTGACTCCTAATTTAACATTAAACGCTAACAACCTTATGGGAAATTCAGTGATGGGGAAGCTTTTGCACGAGATTCACTGAATAACCTTCGGGTTTGAGAAGCCGGCTCTTCGTACAATTGGGAGAGAAAATGGGAAGAGGAAAACTTAAAAAGCTACACTACTTAGGCGATACACCAAAATATTTTTAGGACACTAGCAGCATATAAAACCTAGATACATGCAGTTTTAAAGCCCATTCAACAATCTACATGATCAGTACCATTAGAGAAGATGATTAAAATAAACTTCATTCAACATAATATGACATTCGTCATTCATCCAACAGATAACAAGTCCTAAAACATAGTTTAATCTGTAGAGTCTCATAGCATATATCATAGAAGTTACTGAATCTGAATACAGAACATAAGTCAATTTACTAAGCTTCAAATAAAACAACCACAAAGGCCATAGGCACAATCTGATATGTCTATCATTCACCCAATTTAATTAACATAAAGGCTTTTCAATGAGCCAAAGCCTAATCGATTCTCACGAAAGTCTGAACCCTTAAAAAGCAGAAAGAAGGCCTATATAGAGCCCTCGGCTTTCAACAAACAACACAAAGCATCAGAAAAATCCTAGCAATAGCTTTCGATCAGCAATCTCCCAGCAAGGCACTCCCTGAGACGCTACCCAGTGAAAACGGCCTTTAATGTGTTACTCCAACCACATCATGGCGACCCCTGCACCTGCCAAATAAAAAAATTGTGGTGCAAAAATCATTCTAGTTCATGAACCATCAAAGAAGACACGCGGCGACTCGGGGGAGACCCAAAGTTGAACGCAAAAAAGAGAACCATAACATGCAACACGGGGGCACCAAGTGTCGCTGCCAGCACACGGAAGATGGTGGGGTCGGGAAACATACGGCGAAGAAAAGACCTATGTCATGCGACATCTTTGCGTCCTCTCAACACCGGGCGAGAAGAGCAAGCTGCTTAGAGCAACGCCAAGACACCACTTGGCATACACACAAGCGATCGGGAGAGCGGGCCAAAATTTAAAGGAAGGGGCCGAAACTTTACCAAAATGCCACACATGAACCACTCTGAAAGAATGTTAACATTTCTTGGCGACTAAATGGGGAATTTTGCCTGCGGAATGCTAGGACCCAAAATTGTTGGTTCGGAGACCAAACTATATGCTTGAACAAGGAAAAGCATATCATAGACCTATTGTAATGGAAACCAATCATCTTCTAAGGGTAACACCTGAGCTTCGAGATTCAAGGAATTTTGGTCCAAACAGACCACTTCATCAAATGGCAAGCTCGCCGGTTCATCCTGGACCATCTTTAGGAGCACGTAGAGTTGGGCCAAGGGATGCAAGAGACGCTCGACTTCCTCTACCAAAATAGGACTGGTAAGGCATTGTAGGAAAGTCTGATCTTGCTGCAATTGCTCGATTTGATTCATAACTTGCTCAATCCCTAGCACGGAGCCATCTACGGGAAAAGGTGAAGGCAGACCCAGGAACACAAACTTCTCTACACGTCGCTTGATGTCTGGAACCAAAATCCTCAAGGACTCAAGTGTTTTTGATGCTTACATGGTTTCTTTGTGTTGGTTAATAAAAATGTTGGCCTTACTGATCAATTGTTTGCGATTTGCAACCCATTTTGTTTTTAATTCCTCATCTGAAGCAGCATACAACAGTTGAATCAAACTTGGGCCATGGAGAGCTTAGGACAAATGAAAAGTGTAATGTTGTCAATAAGAGTGCCCGCTCCGGCATAGAGAAATTGTGCCTCACCTAAGAACCTCAGCATAGGCTACAGCAAAGGGCAATACTACTTAATCTTTTCCCAATGAGAAACATATAATTTTTCCACGACCGAGGATAGATCCTGAGGAACTTCCAGAGGGCAAGGATGATGAGATAAGCGTGTCATTTCATCGTCCTTCTCTCTTATCTCATTTTGGATATTTTTGCATCTATCTTTCTCATGGGACACCTAATGTTCCAAAGCGAGGATCTTAGTACCTCCATCTTGAAAAGCTTCCTGAAGCTGCGTTGTGTGATCTTTCTCTTGTTATAATAATCTCTTTATATCCTGGAATCTCTTCTCAGTCTATTCCAGGTTACTCTGCATCTCACACATTTCTGTTTCAAAATTTTCTCTTTCCTCAGAAAGTGTGACATGTGCTTCGCTCAGTTGCCGAGTGTATTTGTCCTTCAGGCAAACTCCCTCTCGCAACTGAGTATAAATCTGAGTACCATCTCTGGAAGCTTCTTTTAGCTATTGTATCTCTTGCCCCCTCTCCTGCAATTCTTTCAGTGCCACATTCCTCATCACTTCTTGCCCTTTCAATTGAGAACTCACGTTGTTCAGAGCAGATTGCAACTTCCCTTTTTTCAAAATTAGCTTGAGTTAACAAGCCCTACAAGCAGTTTATCTTAGCACTTCTAGCTATGTCCTCCTTCCTATGAGTATCCAAAGATTCTCTAAGGTGGATGAGCTCTGCTTGCATCTTGTCCAGGTTATGACTCTTCTTGATGAAATCTGAAGACACCGCCTTCGAAGTTTCTTCCACCGCCTTCGAAGTTTCTTCCATCATTTCTACTTTATCCATTGTCGTGGCATTTGAGAGATTAACCTTGACAGCACGTAGAGTGTAATCATTGGGCCTCATTTGGGCCTCTGGCTTGTTGACCTTTGAGAACATAGTTGCAAAGAGGAGGCTATTATTTTCCTCGCTAAAATGTGTCTGCACATGTAGCTGGCCTGGCTTAGCACCATCTTTCTCCTTTCTCTTGTGTACCTAGCTAACTCGCACAGATTTGGAATAGGTAACTTGCTGATAAAAAGTATCTGGGACTGAAATGGCTTGTCCTGCAAATGCTACACAAGGAGGGATGGCATAGGGGAAATGGGAAACAAGGCCGCCAAAAGTAGTTTGAATGGGTTGTGCTAATGTGGTTGGGGATAACAACGGTACAAAGGGAGAGGCTCCTAAAAGAGCACGATTAGTGGATGTTGTACTGACATTTGGGGGAGGAGTGGACTCTCCAAAACCAAGCCTACGCGAAATAGCAGTTGTAGCATAAATTTATGGGAAAAACATTGTAGGAAATACAACATCAGGGGCAGGGAGCAAAGAAACAACCTGCGATGACACAACTTGAGGCTCAACCGGCATTCTGGCGGGGGATAATGTAAGAGCAGTAGGGACCCGAGTAGACATTGACGCAACTTGGGGCACTAAAGAAACCACAGATTGAGCAGAGAGGAAGGGAAGAGTAGAGCATACCTAAACCATCGAAGCCACCACTTGCTCAGGGGTTGGAGGAACCATAGGGACTTGAGAAAATGAACCCTTCTTTGCTAAACCCAAATATTGTTTCTTCCTGGAAGGGGAATCGGGTGTCTGCTTCTCAGCTGATCTCTTAGCAGATTGGGAATAGGGCCTGCGAACTGAGCTAACGAGAGAAACTAAAATGTCGGCTCTGGTACCTTGCTCTTCTACATTTATAATCTTGTCCTCCTGAGGTCGGACCTCCTCGAGGGAGGAATCATCACGCGAGGACCTATCACTTGTCTCTTCTTCTGACTTGTTATGATTACGCCATTCTTCCTCAAAACGCTCATCAAAATGGGTGTTCCCTATATTAGCCCTAAGCTGATTAGTCTCTTGGTTGTAGATCTAGAAATCATTTCTCTTCTTCTTCAGCCAACAATCATTTTCCATGGCTTTCCACATGTTTTGAGGAATAGGCTTAGCCGGATTATACCTTTGAAAGATAGGGTTAAAATCCAACCATGGGGGGCACTCAATGACAAGAAAGTCACTAGGACCCATATAAATTCTTGGGTCATTTACCAGCCGGCATATCCATCCCTCCCATGAGTTTTGCGGCACATGTTTAATAGCATTTTTCCTATGTTTATTGGACAGATAGTCGTCTGGTTCATAGCTCCATACATCATCCAACGCTACCAAGCCTATTTGCACTAGCTTGGAGGTCAGGACCCTCTTGACGATGCTTCTTCGCTCAAGAATAATAGGGCCAATAACTTTGTGGTCCTTAGTAATAGTTGTATCATGTTTTCCTGACCCTATAGCCTTTTCAACTTCCACCAACTATCATGATATCTCGAGAGCTAGGGTTCTTTTAGTAACGTAGGTAGAAAGGCGAAAAGGCTCCTCAGAGAAGCTATGCACTCAGACAAAAGAGAAATCCTTACCCAAGAACTTGTCACAACGGGGGTGTTCATTACTTATCTAATTTATTTGGATTTGAGAAAAATGAGCAAGAGGATCCTTAGGGATGACACCAAAATCGAGAAGGACGGGAGCCAAGAAACAGTCTAAAAATTGGTATACATCATAAGTGTCTAATAGTATGGGGGTCCAAGTGGACACATGCATTATGTTTCCTAACTCATCATGAGTAGCCAATGGCCTGAATTGACTAAAGAAAATGACATTTTGGTGTACGAACAAATGAACTAGGAATGAGGCAAACCTAAACTGTCGTGATTGCTCAAATTTGACCAACTGCCTCACCATTTCTCTAGCTATCAACATAGAGAAGTCAAAATGGAATGGCTCCTTCTGATTTTGTCATTTGAACAAGAAACACATCATAGGAGCGGTGATCTCCTCGTCATTGCCATGACCACATAGGAATGCAATAGTAGAGGAGATATCTTTGAGATCATCACTCCTTAAATCACTATAGTGGATAGGGAGCTTTGGAGGCTTGACCACCGAACTCCAGTTCAAATTAGCTTGACAAAATGGGACAATATCCCGCCTAGAATGCCAATAGTCTTCCATAGTGTCTTTATCAAACACCTCTGTGCTATCAATTCTAGGGCAACATGGCATGTCCCGAATAGCTTCTAGGGTTATGACGACCCACAGAGAGGAGCCCTATATCAAAAGAGAGTCTGGCATGAATTTGCTTGTGCATACAACCACAAATTCTGGACAATGTGGAACCATAGGGACCACAAACTGAGGAGTGCCAAAATTATAGAATTTGAATCTCATATACTGTGACTCATTTTTTGTGATTTAACATTCTTCCGCACGTAGCCTCCCTCGGACCTCTTGGTTGTTTGTGCAGTTTGTATATTCTGGCTTGGGGGGCATGGCTTGGGACACGTATGAAATTTCCCTATATCCACCCACATTTCACCCTAGGAAGGATTTGAGTCTATGGTATCCATCTCCATTTTTGCAGGCGAGCTTTTTTTGACACTATAACTTTTGGCACTGGGAATGCAAACTACAAATATGACATGCACTTTTGAAGCTCTCTTCCTTAAATGTATCACATGCCTAGATTTGTGCGCGAAAAGGAAGCATTCATGATAGGTATATGTCGGCACATATGCCACTTCATTTTACAGGCAACATTAATGCTAAAATGCAATGAAGCGCCACCACTTGAATTTTTGAAAAGATGTTAGCCCACTACGTCATCATTCCAATCCACTAGAGATGATCTGCTTGTCCAGATGGATCTTCTTATTTAAGAGAAAATACATAGCCAACAATGCTCGCACGAGCCAAAACAGACCTGCAGACTACTGGGTTAAGGCATGACGTACTCTAAAATACGCGTGGCATTTGAGTATACTATTTTTATTTTCTATGCTATGGACAGGACATACGCAACCTTCAAGATTGACTACATTCACTTGTGCAAGTAATGAGAAATGACAGCCACATCGAAGATTGAGGGAATTGGCTCTTAATTTGATTTTATTACTCTGAGTTGGAAATCATCTATAAATATGTCTTTTCAGACATTCCTTGCACAGAAGTTAGCTCAATGGCAGAGTTTCTTGATTTATGCATACCCCCGTCAAGCTTACCAGCAACAAGGCACAAGTCGCTTTTCTTGGAAACATTTCAGACCGAAGGTTGCAAGGAATGGCGTGGCGGAAAAAACCGTTGATCACTGCTGCAATTAAATGTGTGCTCAGGGAAGATTTCATTGACGATGTTGATAGTTATCGTGTCAATATCGATATCTTCTCACGCTTTGTGGCTTCATTGTTGGATGTTGGGATAGGCAACTACCTGATGATGAAGTTGACCAAGACGTTCTTCCCATCAGAGTATCTAGGCGGCCTTAAGGATGTCGCAGACTACTTCATCCCTTTCAGAGGTTTGTCCTTGGCCTTGGACTTGCAGCAATTCATCACCCTTCGAGAGGAGGTGACTCGATATCTGCTTATAGGCGGCTTAAAGAGTATGTCATTGTCCGCTCATTACCTATGCATAGAGCACGTTGCAGATTTCCTCCTTAGAGTCCATCTAATAGTTCCCACTCCGGCCGACATAGCATGGTATACCGAGTTTCGCAACTACATCTTCCTGCAGATTCTGACACAGCATATCCTTCTGAACCTAGAGCTTGTGTCAATATCTTAGGAATCCAATAGTGACTCTGGCCACGAGTGGATGGGAGATTATGACTTAGAATTTCTCATGGATGAGGATGAGGATGAGGAAGACAACTGAAAGACTACCACCTTGCTACTAAGATCTGTCACGCTACTACTTAAAATCTATAGGTTCCAACCCTTTTTATGCATTGTATAAAGATACTGATATATATAATATAACGAATCTTTTTCTTATTTACAACATATCTTATGATTTACTTCTTTTCCTTACAATGCATGAAGAAACATAATTAAATAAATAAGGCACACTAAAATACATTATTTATATTGGGGACACTAAGCTTTAATAGAAAGGTTTAAGATGAAACCCGTTAACCGAGATTTCGAGAGATTCCCCTTGCATATTCTCGAAGTCAAATGCATTAAACCCCTTACAATTCATGATGCGAAAGGGTCCCTCCCATAAACCATCAAACTTAGCATGCTGACCTAGCCTGGCTACCCTCTCATTATATTTTAAAACAAGATCTCCCGGTCTGAGCTCCGAGTCAGAACTCTTCTTGTTATCAAACCACCTCTTGATGGTTTGTTGGTGGTTCTGAAGAGATTTGAATGCCACTTCCCTTGCTTCTTCTAGCTCCATAAGCTCTGCCAACCTTACCTCCATGGGCTCATTTTTGGCCACCTCAATGGACTTGAGGAGTTGCAAAGCGAGGATATCCAAAGATACGGGAAATAAGGCATCTTTGCCATAGACAAGCTTGTATGGAGAGTTCTTTAAAATATTCTTAGGCATGATACAGTCCGCCCATAACGCGCTTCTCAAGTGGTGATGCCACTCCCTTTTGTGTTCAAACCCCATTCTTTTAATGATTCTTATGAGGTTCTTATTGGTAGATTCGGCTAGGCCATTTCCTTGAGGTTAATAACTTGAGGAAGTCTTCACATATATACCCTAGCAGAGAGAAAATTGGGTTACATGGGAGCCCATTAATGCACGTGCATTATCTGATATTATGGTCTTTGGCGGACCATATCAGCATACTAGCTCCTCCAAAAATACTAGTATTTTTGTTTCTGATGAATTTCTTAGGGGTACAGCCTCAGACCATCTGGTGAAGTAGTCAGTGGCAGTAAGGATCCACTTGTGTTTGGCTGATCTAGGCAAATTAATCATCCCTATGAAACCCAAACCCCATTGAGCAAAGGGTTCCTCCACCATTATTGGCCTAAGTGGCATTGTTACCTTCTTGTGCCTACCACTGACCCCCTGAAAGGCCATGATGGAATTTATGTAATATTTTACGAGCTTGGTCTTGGTCTATGCAATGGAGTAGAATCCTGTCAAAATTCCTTTTAAATTGCACTCCTCTAACAAGGCGGAAGCCGCTATTCTGCATCTTGTAGAGTATCCTCTTTTCAGGAGAGATGTCAGTTGGGAAGATTCCAGTCTCCATGAAGTGTTTTCAACTCTCAATACAACCTATTTTCATTCGCTCAAAGGCAAACATCACACCCTCCTCTGCAGTATTCTTGACTTCTTGAGGGTCAGACTCTTGAGCTATATATTCGCAAAGGCCTTTTTCGCGAATTACTTGAGTGGGCCTCACATCAATGTCATATTCTAAGATCTTGGTAATCCAGTTTGTCTTTTTCTCTATAATGTCACCCTCCATTATATATTCCTTGACTAAAGGATGAGCGACATACACAATAGTCTTATTGTAGGCAATGAAATGCCTAAACTTTTTGAGGCCTTTAACAATGGCCAATGCTTTTTTTTCAACAAAGATGTATTTAGCCTCATACTCCTTTAGAGTTTTGAAATGAAAGGTTATGGGATGCTCACCCTTTTTGTATGCATCTTTCATGGTTAGTACCACGACAATGCTATAATTGCTAGATAAAACATACATTATGAAATCCCTAGACATATCAGGGTTTGAGAGTACTGGAGTGGAAGAGATGGCTTCTTTGATTTTCTCAAATGCCTCTTTTTCTTCAGGAGTCCATTTAAAATGTATTTTCCTTTTAAGCATTAGCATGATAGGCCTCACCATTCCCACAAAGTCTGAGATGAAATGGCTAACAAAGTTGACCTTGCCTAGGAAGGACCGAATTCCCTTCTTGTTGACAGGAAGAGGAAGCTCTTTTATTGCCTTCACTCGATCTGGATTGATAGAGACTCCTTCTTTTGACACTATGTGTCCCAATAATTTCCCTTGTGAGACCCAAAAGATGCATTTCTTTGGGTTCAATGAAATGTCAAATTCCAAACACTTATAGAAAAATAGCTCGAGATGATCAAAATGATCTTCTTTATGCTTTGAAAACGTCGTCAAGTCATCCAAGTAGATGAGGATGATTTTATTAATAAGCTCCTTAAAATCCAGATCCATAGCCCTCTGAAAAGTGGCACCTACGTTTGACAATCCAAACGTGATTTTCTGGTAAGCAAATGTTCTCCATTTGGTTGTGAAGGTGGTCTTATGTTGGCCTTCTGGCTTTACCAACACTTGGTTATAACCCGATAATCCATCTAGCAACAAAAACATCTTTGACTCGACCACAGTGCTTAACAACTATTCCATTGGTGGCAAAGGGTAATAGTCTTTTAGAGAAGCTTGGTTCAAGTCACGAAAGTCCACACAGAGCCGAATATCTTCATTCTTCTTTCTGACTGGTACCAAATTTGATACCCATGTACTATGCTTGATGGGGTAGACAATCTTGGACTCTATTAATTTCTTTAGTTCTTGTGTCATGAGAACCTCAATCTTCAGATTGACAGGTCTCTACTTCTATCGAACCGGCTTGGCCCCATCAACAAGCTCAATGGTGTGTTGAATGATGCTAGAATTGTAACCTTTCAAATCCTCATATGACCATGCTAGCACGCCCATGTATTCATCACAATATCAAGCCAACCTTTCTTGGTCTTCTGGGGGAGCTCCCTTTCTGACCTTTAAGTGTAATCACCTTTATCGGCTCTGAATTTTCGCTTGTCATTTTTAGTATCATCATGGTCAGATAAATTCTTTAGGGTGATCAATCCATTTGGGAGCTTGTTGGATTTCAATTGAATGATTTGATCCCCGTAAGCCTCATTTACTTTAGACTGCATTTGATCAGCAAACTCTCTGGAGTTTTGAATGAACAAAGCAATTTTTTCATCTCTCAAAAACTTGCCACTAGGTGTCATTGTTTGGAATAGCTGGTCGAACGATCACGTGGACCGCTTGAGGGTTGGCGAGAAAATCCACCGCAAGATTTAATTACGACCCAATAGTGGCCATCTGATGAACAGATGCATTTGTCTTTCAAGGAATCCTTAGGATGTTAAAAGCAACAAAGCTTTCAATCAAATCCCATGTCCTATGGTGGTAGGACCTCATGCGGACATGCTTGGCACTTGAGATTCCCCGGACCTAGTGCACTATCAACTCAGAATCACCCAAAACTTTCAACTGTTGTATTCCTATCCTTTCTGCTAAACTTAGGTCTTCGATTAGCCCTTCATATTCTGCTTCATTGTTGGAGCAAGCAAAATGCAGGCAGAAAGATCTAAGGATTTGTTCATCGGAAGGCAAAGTAAGGAAAATTCCAACACCTGAACCTAACTTGCAGCTTGCACCATCAAAGTGCAAGGTCCAGAGCACAGAACATAGCTCCTCCTTGGTTAGTGGACCCTTGGTTAATTTTGGAATAATCTGATCCTCATCAAAAATACAGTAGGTACCAAGACCCATGGCATGGTAATTGGAAAATGGATCAAAATTTATGAATTCATTGAGGAAAACTTCTTGCTCGGGTGTAATATCTCTAGTCACCTCTTCATCCTCTAGAAGTTCTATTGTTCTTCTCTCCTCATTAGAGATGGAGGTATGAGTAGGCTCAAAGTTGAGCATACCCTAATCAACTACATGCTCAGTGTGTAGGGGTTCTGAAAGAATTTTGAGCTTAGCACCATGCTGGGTCTGGAGGATGAGGTGGGACCAATCTAAAGAAAAGTAACCTCCTCTCTTGGCCATAAAGTCTCAAGAGAGGCAGAGGTCGAAAATAGGTCGGATGTCAATAACTACTACTTCTTGGGACACGGTGACACTAGGACACGTGAAAAATGTCAACGAAAGACTTTTAATAGCACCCATGGTCTGGACTTTATTTCTATCTAGTTACATAACACCCCTACTTAGAGGCTTGTATTTTATGTTCAAAACCTCAACAATTTGCTTAGGCATGACGGTAGTGCTAGCACCGGAATCTATCATAGAATTATGTAATAGCTTGTCTCCTACTATGAGGGTCAAATAGAAAGGGTTTGTTTTAGGTTTACCTTCCACTTGGGATCTAGGTGATGCAGCCTCATTTGTCAACACTGTCAGCGAGCGTGATTGTGCTGCAGGGGTTGCAAATCTTTCCTCACTAGCCTGCAAAGAACTGGCAACATTCCTATCAGCAGGTCTCTCCACCTCTACTAGAGCTTCGTTTAACTGATTCTTCTGCTCTGGGATGCTAAGGAGATCCCATAAGGAGACGTTAGTCAGGGCTTTCTTTAGTTGCTCCACCATGTCCAATACTGATGGAACTCATGTTTTTGCTTCTCTCGGCTTATAAGGAATAAACTCCTTTCTCGGATATGCGGTAGCAACCGCCGGTTGTTCAAGAACTTTATCTGAGATGAACCTCCCTTGCATGCCTACATACTCTATCGTAAAACTTCTTTTTGACCGAAGGTTGTAATCTAACTGCACTTGAGGAGCTCCCAAGCTTGATGCAATTGCATCGTTTATGAGTAGGTGTCCTCATCCTCCATCTAAGAGAATAAAGCATGGTCTGGAGCTATCTTTGTTTCCTACTCTATTGACATACCTTGCATCTATGCGATGAGAGTCACATTGTCCATGCTAGAGGAAGCATAAACCAAATCATCCGAGGCAACACCCTGACTTCGTTGATCTGCAATTTTTTGTTACAAATTTCCTTTCGGGAAGTTTCTTGGGGCATGAGCATTGTTACATGGGAAACACTAAGAATTGGTGTCATCTGCTAGATTATTTTTTCCTATGGTCAACTCTTTATTAGTGTTGGGATAGACAGTTTGCAAAGGATTGGGCACTGGAACTATCTGTCCATTCGACTGACTTGAGGAAGCTCAATTATTCGCATATTGGTTTTGCTGATATGTGGGTCTATTCCCTTGGAAATTTTGTTGGAAGGGAGGTCTAGCAAGAGGGATTTGAGATCTTTTCAAATTAATGATTTCATTTGAGAAAGATCTCAACAAATTTTTTATATCATTGACTTTTGCCGCTAGAGATGAAGGGGAAGACGTGCTTGCTTGTTGGGATCCGGGACACACATACATAGATTGGGATGCAGATGTGCTAGGAACAGTTGGCTCAAGAACTTGATTTGATAACTCAAGGAAGACCGGCATGAGCAGTCGTAGTGCAAGATTTCTAGTGTCAATTAAATTGTTTTCTGGTCGAACCGCCAAGTCATATGCATCTAGGAGAGTATTTCCTCGGAGAGATTGAATCACCACAGATATATTTGAATTGAAGGCTTTCAGATATAAAACAAACACCATATATGCGGGAGGATGAGTGGACAATGGTATCCTCTACCAGGTCCTCTGAAACCTCATATTGAATTCTGTCACCACTTCCTGAGGAGCCCTTTTCATGGTAATCAGTTGCTGCATTAGAGATGATCTATCAGCCTTGTCGAAAAATCTCTCAAAGAAGCGGTCACCCAGCTGGTCCCAATCAATTATAGAGTTTGGACCAAGATATCTATACTAATCTAAATCTCTTCCTTTGAATGAAGTTGCAAGAAATCTTAGAGCTATATTTTTCTTTGTAATGTTATGGAGGGTGCAGACATCGGCCACATCTTGTAGGTCTTATCCCGGCGTCTTGGAACATTCTCTGGTGAATTTCGGGACATCTTTTAGTGCGGAGGTAGGAATTGGCCCCCATACTGTAGGTGGAATGGGAGGAATGAGAGGGCTACCGCTATTCCAAGCCACGAAATTTCTAGGAGGAACTTGAGCCATTACTATGGGAATAGATACCATAGGGACAACAGGTGGATTCTGAGAAGAAGTAGTTGCGGGCAAATGGACGCTTACCAAGGATGGTAGAAGCAAACTGGGATTTAATGTTGTTTGACTCCTAGTAACATGTCTATGGCTCATAAACTTGCTTAGGCTTGTTCAAAATTAGGTCCCACCGGACGTGCCAGAAAAAGAACTGTTGACTCCTAATTTTATATTAAATGCTAACAACCTTATGGGAAATTTAGTGATGGGGGACCCTTTGCGCGAGATTCACTGAATAACCTTCAGGTTTGAGAAGTTGGCTCTTCATACAATTGGGGGAGAAAAGGGGAAGAGGAAAACTTAAAAAGCTACACTACTTAGGCAATACACCAGAATATTTTTAGGACACTAGCAGCATATAAAACCCAGATACATGCAGTTTTAAAGCCCATTCAACAATCTACATGCTCAGCACCATTAGAGAAGACGATTAAACTAAACTTCATTCAACATAATATGACATTCACCAATCATCCAACAGATAACAAGTCTTAAAACATAGTTTAATTTGTAGAGTCTCACAACATATATCATAGAAGTTACTGAATCTGAATACAGAACATAAGTCAATTTACTAAGCTGCAAATAAAACAACCACAAAGGCCATAGGCACAATCTGATATGTCTATCATTCACCCAATTCAATTAACATAAAGGCTTTTCAATGAGCCAAAGTCTAATCGATTCTCACAAAATTTTGAACCCTTAAAAAATCAAAAGAAGGCCTATATAGAGCCCTCGACTTCAACAAACAGCACATAAGCATCAGAAAAATCCTATCAACCCTTCTGATCAGGAATCTCCCAGCATCGCACTCCCTGAGATGCTACCTAGTGAAAATGGCCTTTAATGTTGTTACTCCAACCGCATCATGGCGACCCCTGCACCTGCCAAACAAGAAAATCGTGGTGAAAACATCATTCTCATTCACAAACCATCAAAGAAGACACATGGCAACTCAGGGGAGACCCAAAGTCGAATGCAAAAAAAGAGAACTGAAATATGTAACACGGGGGCACCAAATGTCGCTACCAGCACACAAAAGATGGTGGGGCCAGGAAACATACATCAAAGAAAAGACCTGCGCCACATGGAAGCTCTGCGTCCTCTCAACATCATGCCAGAAGAGTGAACCGCTAAGAGAAACACCAAGACACCACTTGGCATACGCACGAGCAATCTGGAGAGTAGGCCAAAAATTAAAATAATGGGCCGAAACTTTACCAAAATTTCGCACATGAACGACTCTAAAAGAATATTAACACTTGCCTTTATTAAAGATAAGCTTGGAGAAAGAACTAAACACCTTCAAACTAATAGTATGCTGACTAGTGAGCTAGAACATAAGCTATATTTCATGTGCCAACGAGATCGTTTTATTGTTTGTGCTTGAGGAGCTAGAATTAAGCCTACCATCAAGACCATCAACAAAATCAAACCATAAGAAAAATTCAAACCTAATCCACGATGACTTATCATCAATCATAAATCCAAACTAAGCTACTCATCCTAGTTCTAAATCTATTTTGTACTTATGAGTTTATTTGTGTCTTTTTAGTCACAATTTAACATTCTAATGCACTATTTTATATCTAGTTAAAGACTTTCAACCTAAAGTATTATCTACATAATCAACACGTGAATCATCTTGAGATACTTCATAAGAAAAATTGTCCTTCAAATTGTTTCCTTATTTCAATCTCTTCATTGTAAGCTAATATATATAAAAAAATTGGTGTCAAAAATATGGTATATGACTTGATCTTCATGTTCTCTCTATAATCAAGTATTAAGAATCACATAAGGACATACAATTTAAACACCATAGATTTCAACCAATGAGTTTATAAATGTGTCAATATATAGTAATTTTTTATAGAAGATTACTCCTTCAAACCAAGCTAAAAAAAATGTCCAAGGAAAAAGTTTCAAGACCAAGAACACCTAAATAAAATATTTCAATAGAAAGAAGAGCACTATTTTCATTATCATCAAGATCAATAAAGAAAGGACTTACCTCTAATTAATAGAAAATCTCATGTGGCTCAACTTCCCCACTTGCACCTATAATATTTGTACCATTGTGCTCATGAATCAACCCATGAAGTTGATTGTTAAAAGCTACAAGTTTTTCTCCAACAATATTTTGAGGTGAGATGCCTATGACACATGAGTTTTGAACATAGTTGTTAGACCCAAAATCATTGTTTAAATTTGGTGGATTATATTCAAGGGGGGAATAAAATTTCACTTCAATATAAGGCCCACAATACATTTCTAGTTATGAATAAGATTTTTTACTTAACTAGTGACTAGTAGTTCCTATTTACATGTTAACTTAGGTCCTAGGAATCTTTCTAGAAGTTTTAGTTTCCAATGGGATCTTATCTCATTTACTACTTGTGTCGTAGATCATTTAATATTTTTTAATTATCTCATGTTATAGGATTAAAACACATGTCACGATATTGTTTAATCCTATCTCTCATCCTTGCATTTATAACCAAGCAATCTTGTACACTTTGTATTATAAGATCAAAAGATCATTATCATATATCATAATATTAACCAAAATATTTAATTGTCACACTCTCTTATGGAAGTTTATATTTTTGTTTGGTAGGTGATCCTAGGTTGTGTGAGATAGTCTTTAGCTCCTAAAGAAGAAAATACTTTCATTAAGCTTATATTCATCTATGATGGTATTAGTTGAACCAATAAAATTATAAACATTTAAAATTGATTTACCATTTACCTTATGAGATATTATAGATCCTTGGTAGGAGAGGTAGGTTTATACACATGTGCATCTATCTCATTGAAATTAGTAATAAAATCACCATGCTCATCATCAAAAATTATTGTTATAACTTGTTGAGTATTTATCTATGTAATTGATTGTGGGATTACAATGTTCCTAAGTCTAACGTGTTATTATAGATTACTAAATCAACAATCTCAACATCGTGCTTCTAATCATCATCTTAATATCATCATGATATCATCTTTGCATGAGCATCATCATCATCATCATCATCATCATCATCATCATCATCATTTTCCAACAAATTAGCAAGATCATCACAACATAATAAGTGTAGCCAAGAAGGTGGGAATCCACAACAAAGGACCTCACTCTCCTGCATAAAATTTTAATGATCATAAACTACAACACAACATATCAGCAACACCAAACTACAATAACATGTACTATCATTAGTAAAAGGATTATAATGGCATTGTCTGCAAAGTTTTCCACTCGTTCAAGTTTGAACGGTGGTGCCTGCAATGGTTCAGCCCGTCTGATCGCCATCACTAGTAACGGCCTCACTCAACCTCCTCCTCCCTCTGGCTGTGCTGTCCCGACTCCCTCATCAGTGGATTTCCCTCAACCCGTGGATTCCCTTCCCGGGGGATCTCCCGCTGTTATTGGGCAGAGGCGGTCTAGAGAAGCTTTGAGATCATAGCAAGGGAAGCGGTCGTTTGATGGTGAGTTCATTCATATTGCAAATGCCATTTCTGTTAATTTGAAAGCAGAGACGGAAGAGGAAATAAATCATAACATTTATGTTCTATCCTTACATGGTGTGATATGTCGATTTAGGGGTTTTTGGCCTAGCCTCCCTTAGCTACACACTAGGATCTCAGAACAATGGGAGTCTCTTATTACTGGTAAAGTTCATATTTTCCCAATGGCTAAGGGATTTTTTAATGCTTAGGAAAGAAATAAAATCTTATGTGATCATTATTTTAGTTGGGAGGCCAGATTTTTGCTGATGATTAAGCCTTGGCATTCTAATTTCAACCCTTCTTCTGAAATGTTTAATAAAATCCCAATCTGGGTTCGGCTTCCTAATCTTCCCCTTTACTTATGGGTTGATCCTCTATTAGAGGAAGTGGGTGAGGCCCTTGGAGATTTCTTGATGGTGGATGATGAATCCTTTGATATTTTTCACTCCACCTTTGCCCGCATTTTGGATGGAATGGATGTTTCAAAAGGGTTGCTTGCTAAGATTTTAATCAAATCTTCTAAGGGTTCTTGGGTTCAGTCTTTGGATTATGAAGGGATTCCCTTCCAATGTAGAAGATGTTTTAAAATAGGTCATGTGGCTACACAATATGGATTTGAGAAAAAGACATTGACGGTTACATGGTGGAAAAGTGCTTCTCAACAACATTATACGATTGAGAAGAAATTAGAGCAACATAGGAGTTTTTCTGAGGTGGTTGCAATGGAATCACAGGGTCTTGGGGAATCCTCTTCGGATGTCATAAATGGTGGGGGTGTTGAAGTTGTACGAGATTTGTTACCTATTTTCGCTACAAGCTCAATTAGGTAGAGCTTTATTATGTTCACAAACAAAAGGTGCATTTTAATTCTGCTATATCACATTCATGCACATAAACAAATAGCAAAAGATTACTGTTACATTTGCGAATGTAGATGCATAAGAAAGAGAACACAAATTTTTGAGAAAAGTAATATTTATTGATATGAATGTACAATGTCTCACACAAGCCGTGAGACTATCTAGTATGGTGCAAATAAGGAAAACATTATAAATTTATAGATGCAAAGCATTAAAGTAAATACAAATAAAGAAGGGTGACTCGTCATTGTCTGAATGATGAGCCTTGTTTGAAGTTGCCCTATAGCATTTGTAGTTTGTCGCCCATCTTGCATCCAGTTTTTTGCCACCTTGCTTCCCCTGAGTACATGCATTTGAGAAAGGCAATGTATTAGAGCAATTAAGGGTCATCTTTCTATATATGCACATGCATCTAAAAACATACAATCCATCCCTCATATGCATCACAACAGCTAATGTCATGTAGGTCTAGAAAATAGTCATTGGGTCAAATCATCAAATGCATTGTTTTATCTAACTTGTTTGTTCATGTGCAGATACAGAAAAAGTAAATTACAACATGTGGGGTAAAATGCGGCTCCCACAAGGTTGAGCCTAGCATGTTGACATATCAAAAAGCCACAACAGGTGAACAAGAGGCAAATAACAATAATGATGAAGAGATGGGTAAGCCTTACTTTTTAGACCAAATAGTGATGTTTAATGGTGAAGTGTACAAGAGTAAGGTTGTGTCAATATGTGGAAATACTAGCTTGATAGTCCTGTGTAAAGGGAAAACATAGGGGTCTAAAATGAAGACACAATCTTCTCAAGATATACAACTTAATACCCTACTATGCATATAAACCCTATATGTGTTTCCCTATTAAGAGCATGAGACAAAGTCTCAGTCATAAGAGATGGTTACCATAGAGCGTCAAGAGGATATTGACTAGAGCTTCAATGAGAAAAGGTAGTAACGGTAAATTTGGAGATGCATATAGCCCATATATGAAAGAACAGTGAATTGGATTCACAATTAGCAGCATTCATATAGGAAGGCTCAAGGGGAGCATGACTGCTAATAGTTATAGACACCAAGTACACAAAATGACAACAGTATATACTGTCCACAACAAGGATGATAGTCATCTATTAATAAGACAGTGAGATCTCCATCATATGATCAAGAAGGCATCTAGAAATCCACATAGACACATCCATAAAGGACTAACACATTTCCCATAATGTGTAGGGATAAGACAATAGCACATTTTTATTTAGGAATCATCATTCCCAAGATCATATCCATGAACAACACAATAGCAGTCCCTTATAACCATTACAGTGCACTAAAGTAGTCATTTTTTATGCAGTTGATGAAGATGGACAGTCCCTAATATGAAGCAAATGAGAGTAGAGGAAAATAGTGAATAATTATCTACAACCAATGAGAACAAAAGATCAATAACATGGAAGCCTTGACAATTACAAGTTACAATGACTGATACATTAGAAGAAAGGATTAAATCTTGGCACATGAGAGTCCGATACAAATTTGTAGACCCCATTTTTCCAACCAAACACCTTGGATGTGCATTCAAAGTCACTTAAGATTGCTCATCTTAGTAATACCCATAGCCACTAGAATGGCAGCCCCAAGTTATGGATTGCAGCCTCAACACAAGACATGAAATGCACAGGACAATAAAATCCCAAAACAATGAGCAAAGAGCATACGATGAGCAATTACAAAATAGTCTTAAAGATAGCAACAACTAGCAATGAAAATCATAGCCCAAAATCATTGACAACCATCTTCACTATCATTGGAGCAATATGAGAAGTCACTATAATCAATCATCAAGAACCTTCATGGACAATGCTACCACATAGCTACCCTAAATTATACCTAAGGTATGGTATAAATGAAGTAGTTCTTGTTATTGAAGGCCACAAGGACCATTCTATAGCAGAGATATAACAAAGGATAGTTGTGAAGATTCAGTGAGAAAATATTATGATAAGTAAAAATTTAAATGTTTGAAATGCATAGTGGTTTGTCATAGTTTCCTTCTTTTAGAAGCAGCTGCACAATCATTGTAAATGATAACACCTCTCTATCTCATAGTAACTACCAAAAAGAGTGCCTACATGCATAAATAAGAGCTATTAAGTTATGTGACAAGATAAGGAAGCAAAAGGAAGAGCTCAAAGCATTCATGAATAACAGGAGTATGTAGTTCAATGACAGTGACAACAAAATTAAGAGATTAATGCCCTTTTAGTCATCAAAGAACAGTGAATATGATGACAAGATTTACTCACATATGCATGGTACAGTACTTCAAAAGTAGTGATAGGGTATGAGATCAAGTATCACAGTGTACCAAATTACAATGTCAACAAGAATGATTATCTACAGTAACACTGCGAGAAAGAAATAAACAAAAGATAATCAACATTGTAAAGTCAACATGGCCTATAGTGGGCTCAATGAAGGCTATCAAAACCATAAAATAGTGAGAAAGTAGTGACTAAACTCAACATCAAATGAAAGGGTCATAAGAGGATATTAGGGAAAATTCAAGGAGTCTGAGACTGTCAGTACATAGATAGCAGGCCAGCATGATAAAGAAAATAATGATATGACAGTTTCAATAATACACATGGAAAGGTCACATTGAGGGTTATTAGCTACAACCTAAGAGTGAGGATTGACTGAAACAGTGAGCTTTAGTCGCACATAGCAATAGTCAATTCCCACAATGCAAATGATATAAAAAGAAAGCATGGAAATCAAGATAACAATGTCTTCATGAAGGATGGATGGACACATTACCAGTAAAAAATGGCAGAATATAGAATATATGAGTAGCAAAAGGAATGACCTTGGTTGCATCTACACATATAAGAGATCTCAGAGATCTGATCAATATGGAAGCATCTTCTTTTGTTTTGATTGTATTGTCAATATAGGAGATTGTCACAGTAAATTTGCAAACTAGAATAAGAGCAGTGCCCTTCACTTGATAACAGTGAGCAATTCAAGCATAGTCCATTCAAAGGCATGATATGTCAAAATAAAGACATTATAAAGCAATGAAGAAAATATAGTGAATATCAAGATGATAGAAGAACAAAGTAAATGGTATGAGCCATTAGTGATACCTTGGACATCTTGAAGCTACAGATATCTCTATCAAAATAGAGATATAAATGATAGTCATGTTGAGGAATAGCATAGGGAGAAAAGGTGCAGTTAAAGAACTCACCAATGATCAGTGTCAAAGGCAACCATCAAGTGGACATATAGTAATCACTTATTCAAGTGTTACTAGTAAAAATCATGAAATGATTCAAAAGACAAAACAGTGGAATAGATTGATAAATCCATCAAGTTAGTTGTGTAAGAAATGGTGAATGTGTAGCCCGAGGAAGTACTCATTTGAAATAATAGCAAAACCCTAGCAAGTGGGTCAAAGTTTATCCACAATGATTTAAAGATTGCACACATAGAAATCTGAATGCAGTCACAGTAAAACCCAAAGCACCAAGGCATTCATAAGGTCTCATTGCAAGTTGATAGCACAAAATATGGTCATAGTTTGAGGAGAGTCGAATCTACATATGATTGTCTTCCAAATCACATCAACATATGTTCAAAATTTAGTGCATATATCAGAAGCAGAGTTATATCAACATGCCACACTTAGGGTTTTCAAAAAGTGCATCTTTCTTCATACAAGAACACTATGAAATTCCAAGAGATAGCAGCAATAACCATGAAGAAACCCTATGTTGACAGCCAAAAAACCATTAAAGGCAGTATAACAAAAGTAGTTCTAGCTAAAGAAGCTTTAGAAACAGAGAAATGCCAATGATCTAGAATAAAGAAATACCAGTGGCAGTTGTGGCACAAATGATAAATGTAACAAAGGAAAGCTTACCTTACCTCGCCTTTCTCTGTGATAATCTTCACCAAAACAACAATGGAGTGTGTTCCAGCAAGAAACCCAAAACCATCATGATAGTAGCACTCCTTTCGAGCAGCAAAATGAGAGAAAAGATAAAATGTTTCACCTTTTTACCATTATGAGATTAGGGTTTGAAACCCTAGTAGAATATGATAAGAAGCAAAGATGTTTCTTTTTGTTTTAAAAGGAAAACTTTATTGACTTGATATACCTTGTATTTTCATTTAAGTGTTCGGTAACACTTATAATAAAATAGGTCGAATAGGCTTCCTTTAGGTTTATTTTAAAACTAATTATATTTGCATTGTATTTTAAAAACTTGTAAGTCCTTGTTTAAAGTGATATTTATAAATCACTTTCGTTTAAGGATATTTTTGAAATGCAAATAGAGTTTAAGTGTAGCTGAGTTGTGTAAGTTAAACATAAAAGAGGATTTGTTGACTGAAGATGATTTGTAAACATAGGAGTAAAATTAGGTGATTTGTCACCTAATTGGCATTTTACCTTCAGTTAGAGAGTCCTAATGGGTTGGGTTTTAGTCAAGAAGAGTTTTGAGGGGGTCAACTACTTGTTTCTTGCAGTTACATCCCTAATTTTAAGGGATTTTTAGTTGCATCCGCCCAAGGAGGTTGTGGTCATTTTGACAACTCTTTTTGGCAATTTGAGGGGAGTTATCTTTCAATTAACTACATGATTTGAGGAAAGGCTTGGGGGTCATCTATTTCTGGAGCCAAAATTTGAATTCGAATTTTGGGAAGCATTTTTGTATGTCTTTATTTTCTCCTCATTTTTCTCTAGTTCTAATTTTTGACACTTGTGGTAGCAACAGTTTTTCAGACTTTAATAACTCATTTCTCATGAGTAATATTCAGTTTTTCGAAGGAGTTTTTCAAGATTTTGTAATGAAAAAGACTCCTTTTTTTCAATAAAAGTACTTTCCTTCTCTTATTTATATGTTTTAAGTATTGTGAATGATTTTGATGAAATAGTTGTGATTGTTGTTTAATAATCCTTCATTTTATCTACTTTCCTGCAATGGTGAGTTCATGGTGTAGCATGCTATAGTGCAGGTTTGTGTTTGTGTAAGTTGTTTCTGTTGTATCAAGATTGTGAGAAATATTATTTTTTTTATCTTTTTGTGAACAAAAAAAGCTTAGCCTTTCATAAGAATCATTTTTGCAAGCGTGCATTAGGGAGTTGTGAATTATTCTAGTTTCATTATTGAAATTTTCTGAGTTTATTATCATAGCAAGTCACTTTCAGTCATTGGTGGATCACCTTAAGCAATAATTTTTTCAGTTTATGCACATCCTTTTATCCTTTTCTCAGTCAAATCTCAATTAGTTTTAGGTGATCAAAGAGAAGTTGGCCTTTAATCTGAAGGTCTACTCTCATAATAGGATACCCTCAGCCTGAGAGTAGTCCCATGTTTCACGGGATTGCAGGTTTTTCACACTTGCATCGGGTGCAAATCCTCGTGCCAACAAGATTATCATGTTGAAACCCCTATGTTTCTACTTTAGGTGATAGTGTTCCCGCTATCAAATCTTGTGGTGTTATCAATAAGGCTATGCCTGCAAAGAGGAATATTGAAGATATCTCTGAGACAGTGGTTGCAGGCATTCTTTTTCAGGGTAATGGTGCACTAGATGTCATGTCCCCTCCATTATTATTATTATTATTATTATTATTATTATTATATATATCCTAAATTAAACAATTATTATTATTAATTAATATGAAAATTACCATCAAATGATTATTTGAAATTTATTTATTTATTAAATATTATTATTTAATTAATATTTATTTAAATTTATTACTAATAATGTTCTTGGAATATTCAAATAAAAAATAAATTAATATCATATTGTAAACATAATTTATATAGTATAAATTATAAAACATGTGATTGACCTACTCTCATCATCTTTGTATATGAAAGATTGAATATTACATTAACCCATGTATCAATTAACAAAAAATGATATGGATATATTACGGATGCATCCAAAGGATTGACAAAGTATCAAAGACTACCAATTGATCATCACTGCATGCTATCGATCTATCATATTACTCATACACAATCAACTAGATTAATAAATATCGATGAGTCCAAGAAAATATATAATATGGGGCAATGTTCGGTGATCATGTTAACATCGATAAGAATTAACAAATACCAAGAATCACCATTATCCATTAGGGACAACACAAGACATGACTCTTCAATAAGGTGATTCTTCAAAAGGTGTGACCTTTAAGAGATAAAGGTATAAAGAAGTTTCATACAAAAAGGATAAAATCAGCAATTACATACAACTAAAAATACATAAATATTTAAGGAGAAGAGAGGGACATTATCTGACAACATCTATCAAATCAAATCAAATCAGAACTGTTATTAAGTTACAGGCAGTAACATCTTTGTTCTAAGTGGTACGCATAGGGGATGTGTTTAACAAGTAGGATTAATATACACAGCCTGATAATGTTTGTATATAGAATTTAATAACAATATTAACATAGACTGCAATAATGTATATTAGTGATATTTAATTCCATAGTAGTGGCAAACCATATATATTATGTGTCAAATCTGTCTGCCCTCTTACCAGCCCCTAATATATTAATAACTAATATTTTCAAGCAGGGGTAATATTAATAATGTATAGAAATGGTAATTAATAAATACATAGATTATTGGGAGCATTATTTAATTCATTATATATATATATATATATATATATATCAGAATTAAGAATAATATAAGAGTTATAAACATAAATATTGATATGATAATAGGTATTAATATAATAATTATAATTAATATCTTTTGGAAACTGATAATTCATATAACTAGTAATTAATTAATATGTAAATAATTTATTAGAGAATCAGAACAAGACTGATTTTCAAGTATGGTAAATTAGCAAGTACTTGATAGACTAAAGAAAGATAGAATATCACAAATTTGTTTCATGTTAAGATAGACTTGATCCCTAATCAACTTAGTGTAAGTCATAAATCAATTGAAATAGCTTAATCAGGGTTAAACCGGGTCTAAATCTAGTAGGGGACATTACACTAGATTTGCATGATAAGGTAGCGCAAGTGGAAGAGCGTTGGATTTTTGTCAAGGGTAAGAAAGCTAAGTTCTCTAAGCCTTCTTTTGACATGACTCTTTGTTCCCACAAGAGTAGCTCTAAATTTAATTCTTGATGGTTCTTGGTTGGGGGCTAGTTTTCGGCTGGTTGTTGGCTATTCTTTTTAGGTTGTGGGAGCCTGTATTTGGATATGAGTGTCATTTTCACCCATGGTTGTTTGGTGCTTTCATGTTCATTATGTTAGGACAACTTTCTGGTTGAGGGTTCCAGGTCCTTTCAAAATCTGTTTGTAAAGGGTTTCAGGTCCCTTAAAAACCTATTTTTGCTTTAATAAAAAACATGTACTATGATTAGTGAACACAACATATCACCAATGGACAACATCATAATTGTACTAACAACGATCTCCAATCTCTTCCTCAATGTTGAGCCAATAACCTCTCTATAATCTAGCAATCACAACACTAAATATGACATGATATAATCTAACAACATCAAGCTCTTCAACACAAAAACTCAGGGTTGACATCAGTGACAACACCAAGTCATTCATGACAACACCTGCCAACATTTTTTATCTCTAGAGATTCAGTCTCCGTGATCTTTGGCTCCTACATGTGAATAGATCGTCCTTCAAGAACTTTTCCCCACGTCTACCTACATCCATATGTATTCTTCATCCATCCTAGTGCCAAAGATAAGGAATGGGAACAATGGGCTATTATAACACTGATAAATCCATGACCAACAACCTCCACTAGTGTGAAACCCACTATCGGACACAACCATGTTCGAGAAATAATCCATTTTTCCCTAAAATATTGCATAAATGCCATGTTCCATTATCTTCCTTTTCATCTCTTTCACTTTGAATTATAATACCCACCCCATGAAAATACACACAAAATTTGTGTTCATCTTATACCTCTCCTCCAACTCCATATACTCATCACCAAACAACATCTTGATGGCCTAAAATTCCATGAGGGATTGATAGATGCATATGTTCCTCAATCTTTCATCTGAGTGTTCATTTGAAGGCAACTTGTCTCACTTCCAAACTCAAAGCAAAAGTTGTTTCCATCTTTATGAGAAAAGATAGCTCATAAGGAGAATTAATAGCAACTACCTCTATTGGCATGTGTGAGCTGATAAAATCATCCACAAACCTTAATCATAGTCATTCAATTCCACCTCAAAATTATTCCCTTTCCTAACAAATCTTCTGGCATTGATTGTCTTATACAAATGGTGTTCGGTCTACCACAAGGAGAAAAATCAAACTCATGCTAGGCTTCTTACAAATTAATTCTCTTTTATGTTGTCGGTATATCCAATACCCAATTAGCAATTTTATTGGCTAAGCGATTGCCTTCTCTAAAAATACATAAGAAATTTGAAATTCTTCACTCTCTTCTAAGGTTTTCCATTTAGGAGTGATAAAGTCATTTAATTTTCAATTAGGGGTTCTCCTTTATCTAGTTGTTTAAACGACTATTTGAGAATCTCCCTCTAGATGAATGTGAGTAAACCCCATTACTTTGTAGATTCTAAGGGCTAAATAAACCACTTGAAATTCCACGTCATTGTTGGTCCCATCATTTTAGCTTCTCTGATTTTATCACCAATATATTACCCCACCAATCTCTAATAATACCTACTTGCACCAAATAGTCTCGAGTTTCCCCAAGCAGTGCCACCAAAGTTTTCTTTGATCCAATTAGGCTCAAGTGGAGTCCAAGTTGTCTCACTCCTCAACTTCACACTTAGATAAACCCAAGGGGCCCCATTAGTAGGGGTTGAAAAATCTAATATAATCTTTTTTCTATCTTAGATAATACTATCTTTTTATCATCATTTTATACAATTGTTTTAATTATTATAATAATATAAAAAAATGGGTTGATTCAATCTTCTCAATCAATCTATTGACTCCTAAAATGGGGGAGATAAGATTGTTGCAATATCCTATAGTCCAATTAGTGGTTTGGCCACTAGTTGTTATAGATGATATTTTTCGTAAGGAAACACTCATCTAAACAAAGTGAAGGTGAGGGTAGACTTTTCTTTGGAAGTGATAAGCATAGGTAAGATGGAAGGAAAGTGAATTATCATCACATAGAAAATTTCTAAGAAATATAATTTAATTGCTATTAATTAAATTTTGTTCTTTATAATATGATAATATGTCTTCATATTATAAAAATTATTAGTACTTGCCTTTAGGCAATACTATTGTAATGAAAATTCATTTGTTGTGCTTATATGGTTATTAAAAAAAATTATTTAGACCAATGAAAAGCAATTGTTTTTATTTCTTTAAATTTTTTTAATTTATTTTATAGTATAGATGCACATTTGTTAACATTATAATTTACAAAAATTATTTTTGTTGCAAACGATTGGCTAATATCGTTTTGCCTCTTATAGGCGGGTTTCTGGAACAATGCATAATCTCAGGTTTTTCGGAATCACCACGCATTTTAAAATTATTTACATGTAATATAAGTTATAAAAAATTTAATGACATTTTAAAAAAAAAAAAATCAAAACAAAATATTTTGTTTTGTTTTATATTTTTCAACTTTTTTCTATAATATAGATGCATGTTTTTTAACTTTATAATTTACAAAAATTATTTTACTTGTAAATGATTGGCTAATATTAGTTACAATAAATAAATATTTCTAATAATTATTTTTAGCCGCCCATTAGATTGGCCTATTGTCTTACGTCATTTTTAATGCATGTGGGGAATTTTGTCGATAATTTTTTCCAACCGAAGGATTAGCCTTTTGCAAATATTTCTGAGTAGACAATATTCCTGGCCACTCAAAGCTAACGGTTGTCTTGTCTACACCCAAAATCAATGAAATCTCCACCTTTCTCCATGCATGCACAAAAAACAAGTAATAGTAAGTTGGGCATTCATTCTCTCTATTAACATACAATCCTGATAACTTTTTTTTACTTTCAAACGTATACTGTCCTATTTATGTACATCGTGAATTGTCCTTTATGCGTAATTCACGATTCATGAGATATTTATATGATTATAAAATCAATTAATTAATAAATAAAAATAAAATAGATAAAAAACAAACTGAGTAGAGATGATTTTTTAACATCCTCAACATATTAAAGTAGCTCTATTTTGGAGTTGTAAACTATCTATTCTTGGCTTTAACAATATTTTATTTTTACATTTGTGAAATTTCTTAAGGAAATTTTCACTTTTTTAAAATAGTATTTAAATAATTTGAAAATAAAGTAAATATTATTTAGTCTAATTAAGTATTTTAAATTGTTATTAGCAATTTTAGATATGTATTTGTAATTTAAATTAACAAAAAATAAGATTGTGCATTTGATTTTCCAAGCCACCTTCTATTCACTTTTGGAGGGAGTGTGTATGCTTTAAGCATTTAAACATTTTCAATTTGCAATAGGCATAAAGCCTACTTTTTCCTGCTTAAAAATAGAAAAGTTTACTATTTTATCTCGAGTCTATTTATGGTTTAAAACAAAATAAATTGGCTCTCCTCTTGCTCAACCAAAGTAAGGTATGGAACTTAATTGTCTCTCGCCTGTGCAAATTGCAAGCAAGCATCTAGTGCATACGAATTGATGGTGAATACTTGCATAGAATACGAAATTGTCAGACTCGTGAAAAATGGACTTGATTGTCACATGTTTCATTTATTGTGTATAGATAGAAGTAACAGGTTAGGCAGATTGATTTTGCACAAATTGCACCATGTTGTCAACATTGCGTATAAGAAAATCCTTATTAACTTTTTATAAAAAAAATAAAATTTAATGATAAAGTGATGCTATATACTTTATATTCAATATATTGAAAATGTTACTTTTATATTTTTAAAATATATATATATATATATATTCTTATCTACATATTGATAAAATTAGGTTTATTACATGATGTAAAATTTAAAATATGTAAAATCACCATTCTTTTCAAAAAATATAAATATTGTTGTCATGACACATCTATCAATTAGGTTTAGAGATAATTAATTAATGATTATAAAATTAAGATTGTAATTAATTATTTTGGCAACGTTAATGGGCCATGTAGGATTAATCCTATACTTGATGTAAAAAGTGGTGTGGTGTGGGAGAAACTGAAGGCGGGCTGGATTAAAATAAATTTTGATAGGGCTTCACAGGGTAATCTTGGAGTCTTGGGAACGGGTTGCATTGCGAGGAATGAGGATGGAGTTGTTTTGGCAAGGGGAGCTAAACGTTTGCAGGATGACACCAATAATGAAGTGGAGGCGCAAGCAGCTTTACTTGCCATCTCTCTTGCAGACAAACTTTCAGTCTCAAGGTTGCATTTGGAGGGAGATTCAAAAATTTTCATAGAGGCTATTGTGAAAGGAGTCTCTCATTGTTGTAAAATAAACAAAATTATTCATATTATTGGACAAAGAATAAAAAAATTCCAAGACTTCAAAATCTCGCATATTAGAAGGGAAGTCTAATAAACTATCAAATAAAGGGTGTGACTTAAATTTTCAAGATGTGAAGTGGTGGCACAGTCAGAGTGAGGAAGGCTCCCCAACAGTTTGATGGAACAAATTCGATGACTTGGCAAGTGTCGTACCGCCCATGTTTTTTTGGCAATATTTGGGAGGGTGATGTGTTTGGCACATGTTGTGTTATTAATGTACTTTAATCATGTTCACCACCATTTTTCACTCCATATAAAATGTGTGGAGGAGAGATAATCGTCGAGTTGGAGGTGGCATGTGAGGCTTGACCGAAAATGATGACTCAGTTCCTTCATACTTCAATGACAAGGGGATGCATTTAATATTATGACATGGGGTCGGGTGGAGGTGTTTAAATTTACAGAAGAGTGGCTTTTTGCTTTTCCAAGGTGAAGTTGTTTGAAGCAAGGCTTGGACAGTGATAGTAGCAAGTTTTAGCAGTGAACAACTAGTCGCTATGGAAGCGATTTTTTCTCTCCATTCCATTAAACAACATCTGGTTTTTTTTTGGAAAAGTGTCTAAGAAGAGGCTGGGGGGTTTATTCAAATTTGACGATCCCTCTTTTTTGCAAATAATGGAGGTGCCAGTGGGGGAAGATTATCTTCAATCAGAATTTCAATACAGGACAAATGTTGACATAATCTCTATGGTGATTGCCTGGAGCTTAACGTTTGCGACAAAGGAGGAAGTGATTTGGGTAGCTAAAGCTTGCATCCTAGACCACTCTCTCTATGGTTTGACCTCTTTGATGGCACGAGCGATGGTGGGAAGGGGTTTGAGTCACCCTTTTGGTGAAGGAATCATGCCAAAGGGGAGTGACATGGAGGTCGAGCCTTTTGTGTTGTGGAATGGTGGTGTTGATCATGAAGCCAAAATAGAGAAGGCAAGGATGGGATGGGAGTCCTTCAAACACTACATTCGGGAAAAAGAAGTGGTAATCCGATGGCGTGGGAAAAGAAGCAGAAGGACAAGACAAACAAGACTTCATTTTCTCAAGAGGACTATTGGGTTAATGGCTCAGGTAAAAAGAAAATGAAATTATAAAATGTGTGTATTTTTTTGCAATTTTTTGTTGAAATTTACACAATGATGAATATTTATGTATGCAATATGTAAAATGGTTGGAAGACAAATTTTGGGCGGCGGGTTAGTAATCTTTAACAGGAAGTTCTCTGTAGGTGGGTAGGTGTGGGGTACTTGTTGGTACGCATGGCTCTGAGACTGCTTTAAGGGTTAATTCCTACTTTTGGTTAATTTAGATGCAAAAATGTAGAAACTTTAATAATATTAATATAAACTATATTTTACCAATAAAAAAAAAGACTATAATTAATTATTTTAATGATCATAAGTCCAAAGAATAATCATAATCTTAATTTAATAATTATTTAAAATATTTATGATTATGTTGTAATTATTTTAAATTTACACGTAAAATCAATATTATTTTTAAGAATATAAAAAAACCTTTATTTTGTGTTTGGGTTTTATATTTGTATTTATGGATTATAGAATATATTGAAAAGGTAACTTTTAACTTTTACACACACACACACACACACACACACACACACACACACACACACACACACATATATATACATATATATACATATATATACATACATATATATATATATACATATATATATACATATACACACACACACACACACACACACACACACACACACACACACATATATATATATATATACATACACATATATATATATATATATATGTATGTATGTATGTATGTATGTATGTATGTATGTATGTATGTATGTATACATATACATGTATATACATACATACATATGTATATATGTATGTATATATATATGTGTGTGTGTGTGTGTGTGTGTGTGTACATGTACATGTATATGTATATACATGTACATGTGTGTGTGTGTATATATGTATATATATACATGTATATGTGTACATGTACATGTATATGTATATACATGTACATGTACACACACACACACACACACACATATATATATATAGGTTTACTATGTTTATGTAAAATTACTATTCTTTATTAAAATATAAATATTATTGTTATGACTCATCCATCAATTAGGAACAGACTTATAATTTAATAGATGATTATAAAATTAAGGTTATAATTAATTGTTAGTATTTGTCGTTAGGCTAGTACTATTGCAATCAGTTGTAGTCAATTCTTATTAAATCGTTATTATTCAATTGTTTTTCCACCAGTTAAAATTATGATTTTTTCTTTTCATATTTTTTTTTTTATTTTAAAAAAAGTTAAGATGTATGATTTTAAGTTTCTAAATTCCAGAAATTATTTTTCTCCAATCTAATTGGCTCAAAAAAATTACATCTTATCACTGAATTTCATGAAGATCCACTATCAAAATATATTTTTTTAGGCAAATTTTTATGTATATTAAGATAATATTTAGTATGTTTAAATTTTTTTCAAATTTATTTTACACATCTAGTAGAAAAATATTTTAAATCAATATCTAAATCTTTTAAAGCTTTATATAAATAAATAAGCATATATATAATATAAAAATATATAAATTAATAATATTATTTAGTTATCCTCGTGCAATTTAATAATATAAAAAACTGATAATAAAATTATATTATTAATAATATAGTACTAATATTAATAACAATAAATTGGGGAGGTCCAAGGGGTTGAGCTTAGTTGGTTAAAGCATTGAGTTCTCAATGTGGAGACCCAAGTTCAACTCCCATGAGGGACACCTTTGTGTAGAATTCTAAGTTGTGACTCTTGGTCTTCCATTGGTTTGTTTAAAGTGGATTTCTAAGTTGTGGCCCTTGGTCTTCCAATTGTTGTTTCTAGTTTGGTGCTCAAAAGGAGCTAGTATTTGTAATAAGTTTTCTCGAAAGGAGCTAGTATTTGTAATAAGTTTGTAATGTGGATGCTCGAATGAGCAAAAAATGAGCTTTGTGATTCTATGATACTTAATACAAAAAAAAAAAAATTGGGAATGACCCCACTGATGAGCCAAAAGAATGGCTCCATTTTATCTACGTTTATGTGTCATTAGTGGGACATTAGGAGTCTAGATAGGTCTTTTGAGTTCAGAACCTTTTCTAAGTGATAAGACTTTATATGTTTTGATGGTGTGGTCATATGACATGAACTCGTTTCATATATGTTCCTTTTTGATGCAATATAATACGTAATAATGCTATGAGGAATATCCATGGTAATGTTGCATGTAGATTTTGAATGTTACTCTAATAGGGATAAATAGGCCTATATTTGTGCACATTAAAAATTTCATGTAGGACTAAAGAAGAATGTTGAACCAGTCCAAGATGCTCAGCAATAAAGATCATGGAGTTGCTAGCCAATAAAAGAGACAGTAAAGATTGTCATTGAAAGAGTCAACCAGCGATTGAAGATGGTTCATTATGACTTATCTGAATACTTAAATTATTTCCTTTGCTATAGGAGTAAATTTAGGTCAAAAGTTAAGCTAAATTTTCTCTCTATTGTTCCAACAAACTTTGACTGATTCTCAGTGCTTGTAGCTTCACCTTTAATTTTTCCTTGTTTAATAAAAGCATCCTCCTTGAACTTTGGGAGTGGTGTGCTAGTTAGTTAGGAAATTCATGCTTTTAATAATCTCCCACCTTCTCTTGTATAGTAGTTCAGGAAAGAATAGTTTCATAGTTTGTAATACAGTTCTGATTTAGTTGAAGAGACAGACTTCTAGCAATATGTTGTTATGTTATCAAGTACTTTTGGATTAGTAAACATGATACTTTAAGTTCCAGACATTTGATCCAGTTGTTTGGATTCTTACTAAGGGGGGTCACTTAGTGAGTATTCCTTTTATTTCTTTTATCAGTTACTTTTCATTCTGTACTTAGCATTATCTTGATCATGGACTTTTCTTGCAGCCACTGGAATATTTCCTGTGACTATTCCTGCAGCCACTACAAACTAAGTAGAACCTCATTTTTTCATCATGGATAAAGTCTTATCTTTCCAATTTTTCGCTTAGAAGTTAGTTAGTTTTCCTTTCAAGCATTTCAGTTACTTGCTTTTAGCATTTTCCTTCAATAACATTTCATTTCCAGCAATAGGAAAGGTGACTATTTTACTCTTTCTAGTGCATATACTTTGCAAACCCATTTCAAGTATATGCCCCAGGTTGATAACTAAATGAACCTTCATGATGAAAGATAACTACTTAGTTGGATGTCCAATCCCTAAGGTATCACTTCAAAATCTAGTTGTTGAGCCATTGAAAAGATCAGCCATTTTTGGCGTCATTGTCAGGGATGGTGTCAGACTAGAAACCTTTGAAGTTATCGATAATTATACTTTTTTTTCAGTAGTTAAAATTTGTGTTTCCATTTACCTTCATAGAGTAACGATCCATAAATACTTTTGAATACTACTGTATGCCTCTGAGAAGAGACGCTTTAGGGAGGTTTCTTCCTAACGACCCTTATCCTAACAATCATTTTGAGAAAGATTATAATCTATTTGAAGATGAAGACCAAGATATAAACCATTTAGCTGAGTTATTTGCCAACATTAAGGAGCCAGTTCACCAAGAACCTATTGAAAACCCATTTTCTTTGATACTTTATCAGGCGAGGATGGTCAGTGCTACACAAAATTAGCCTAACCAAGCTACCTTTGAATTCCCTATCACTAAACAACATGATAACAACAACCTCAAGAATATCCTTACTTTAGTTCTCCCTAAGTTTTATGGGCTTGTAACAAAGGACCTAGATACCTTTTTGTTTGAATATGACATTCTCTATCAAAGCTATGATTACACCATTGATGCCCATAGACTCAATTTGTTTCCTACTACTTTGAAAGAAGTCCTCAGATGGTTTTTGAGTCTAGGGATAGATGTTGTTGATAGTTGGGAAGCCATGCAAACCAAACTTCTTGAGAAATACAAAGAATACTATAGAAGTGATAATAGGGGAGATGACATCTTTGGGATGCAACAAAAGGACAATGAAAATTTGGAGGACTACATTTCATGGTTCTTGTTCTGCCTCAAGAAAAATTCAGACCATACTCTTAATCAAGAGTCTCAAAAGTTGTTTTTCCTCAGCGGGATCAATGACAGTTGTATTGATTCCCTGGACCCGATAGGAGGAGGAGACATCACTATACTCGCGAGCAGCCGTAAAGAAGGGAAGAGGCTATCAAGATACCAAGGGGAAGTCTTCTGCCAATGGAGTTTCAAGTATGGAAATTACTCAATTACTGTCTAACTTCAAGCAAGGTATTATCAACAACATGGCCACACAGCTGGACATACTTCAAGCAAAGAAAAAGAATGAGGAGGCAGAGGCGATGCTAGCTAAATATTGCCCTCACTACAGGCAAAAGAAGAGAGACTGTAGGTGCAAGACGGTAGCAAATATTGACAACCATCACGCTCTATTAGAGTTAAAACCTATTGAAAGGGAGGAGGACCAAATCTTCTATGTTGCTCAAAGGAGACCATGGGCTCCACGACAAGGTATGCCACCTGATCCATTATCCTTTAATGGTCCTTATTCAAATTCATATAGTTCTAATAATCAGTGGTAAAATCCTTATCCATCACATTATGAAAATTTCACTCAGCAAAATTGGAATAATCCCCAAAATGCATGGACCAATCATCAAAACCCTCCCCCTCCTTGGTAGCAAAATCAAGGAGGTTGGCAGCTACCTCAAGGAAACTAGCAACAAACATCTCAATGGCGAGGAGGACAACAATGGCCAAATCAATCCATCGGTTTCCTGTAGCCTCCTCAACAACCCCAACAATAAGCTCTAATGCCACCACCTAAAAAAAATGCTACTACTTCAGATAAACCTACTTAGTTTCCAGCTTAGCCTATGCCCAATCCTGACAGTAAACAACCACAACAATAGTAGTTTTATGCTACTGATCCAAACCAATACCCTACCTATGTTGTTAGTATTAGTGACATCCACTTAAGGTCAAGAACAACCCTTCATGTACCTTCGCCTCTAGCAATCTAAGATGCCTATTGAAGACCCCATTCAGCAAAGTGAAATAGATCCACCCATTCCATCAAGGCCTGTGCAGCAAGAATCAAACACTACATCTCCATTCCCTCAAAGATTGGAAGTAGAGCCAACAAAACAAAAAGAAGAGTCCATGTTTGATATTGTGGACCAATTAAAGAATGTGTGTGTTAAGATTCCTTTGTTTCAAGCAATAAAAGATGTTCCAATATATGGAAAGGCAATTAAAGAAGCTTGTTTGAGAAAGCCAGGAAAGAAGAGGAAAGACCCACAGATGGTCCATGTTGTAGGCCAGTTAGCAGATATTATGCTAGGAAAAATTTGTCTCCCTAAGTATTCAGACCCAGGAAATCATGTTGTAAGAGTAGTCATTAATGGAATTCAAGTTCAGAATGCTCTTATTGACATTGGAGTAGCAATAAATTTCATGATAAAGGATGTGATGTAGAAACTCATCACTACCCTAAGATCTACACCTACTATTCTGCAACTTGCAAATAGTTCTACCGTTAAACCAGACAGTATGGTGGAAGACCTTATTGTAACACTAGATTCCTGGCAATATCCAGCTAACTTTGTTATCCTCTCACCTAAAGCAACACTGGGGGGTACCCTATCATTTTGGGTAGACCTTGGTTAGCCACAATGGATGCCTTCATAGGATGTAGATTAGGGGACATGACCATCTCATATGTGATGAAAACTAAAAATCTTTCACTATACCCACCCGCACAACCCCAACTTGAGCAAGAGCAACCATTTTGGCCAGATGTAGAGGAAGAATCTTATGAAGTCAATACAATACAATAGTTGATGATGATAAGAAGAGACCCCTTCCTGCAGCTTCAGGAAGAGGAGGATGTGCTCTCTAATATCTTGCAAAATCAATATGGAGTCCTTGATCAAACTAAAAGTTGTAATGCAGAAAATACATGTCCCTTACAACTGTTATTGTCAGCTTTTGTTGTGGGATCTCTTGTAGCCATAGACCTACTACATACACTCCTACCACATGAAATATAAGTGAGACACTTTCCTGCAAAATCTATAATAGAATTGATTAAGCAAGTTGAAGCGACTCTAGATAAATGGTTGAATGTTAATAATCTTACTCAAGATGAAACTATGTCTCTAACAAAAGTACTAATGTCTCATAAGGAAGCATTTGCATGGGACTACACAGATATGAAAGGTTTACATTCTAAGTTGTGTATGCACCAAATCTACATCAAAGAAGACTGTAAACCAGTGAGGCAACCTAGCAACCTCAGAGAAGAGTCAACCCTGCATTAAGAGAAATAGTTAAGCAAGACCTGCAAAAATTAATAAACACGGGATTCATATATCCTATTTCTGACAGTGAATGGGTATCACCTCTAGTTATTGTTCCTAATAAAAATGGAAAGTGGAGGGTTTGTGTAGATTATAGGGAGCTTAATGTTGCAACCAAGAAAGATCACTTCCCTCTCCCTTTCATTGACCAAGTGTTGGATTCCTTAGCAGGAAATAAATATTTCTCATTCTTAGATGGTTTTAGTGGATACAACCAAATAAGAATAGCACCTGAGGACCAGGAGAAGACAACATTCACATGCCCATGGGGGACTTATGCCTAGTTTGTGCTTCCATTTGTCTTATGTAATGCCCCAACTACTTTCCAGAGGGCAGTCATAAGCATGTTTTCATATATTTCTCATGATTGTATACAGATATACATGGATGACTTCACTACCTATGGTGGCACTTTTGAAGAAGCATTAAGTAACCTAGAGAAGACTTTGCAAAGGTGTGAAGAACATAACATATCTTTAAACAGTGAGAAGTGCTTCATGATGATGCGAGAAGGTGTTGTCCTTGGCCACTATCTTTCTCACAAAGGAATTCAAGTGAACCCAGCAAAAATTGAAGTTATTTCGATCTTGCTTGTACCTACAAAACAAAAATATGTAAGGAGTTTTCTAGGCCATGTAGGCTATTACAAGAGATTCATCAAAGATTTCGGTAAAATTGTAGCACCATTGTATACACTCCTCACTAAAGATGCATAATTCTAGTGGACAGACTCATGCAGCAAAGAATTCTCTGAGTTGAAAGAAGCATTAAATCATACACCAATGCTTCAAGGTCCTAATTGGGAACTTCTATTCCATATACACACTGATGCATCTGATTATGCAATTAGAGATGTCTTAGGACAAAAAGAAATAGCAATGGAACATGCAATTTATTTTGTCAGCAAAAACTTGCAAGGCATTGAATTTAACTACACAGTAACAGAAAAGGAAATGTTAGAAGTCATCTATGCTCTCAATAAGTTCACACGTTATATAAATAGGTATAAAGTCTTTGTTCATACCAACTATGCAGCAATCAGGTATCTCATGAACAAACCTTCAATCTCAGGAAGGTTGGCCAGATGGATTCTTTTGATGCAATAGTTTGATATCACAATCATAGACTAACCAGGAAAGGCAAATGTAGTTGCGGATTTTCTTTCATGATTAACAAAAAATCAGGATTCACCAATTATGGATTATTTATTTCCAGATAAGCATCTATTCTCCATTGTTGTTCATACACCATGGTATGTTGATATAGCCAACTATGTAGCTCAAAAGTTACCCTCATTTTTCTCCAAAATAAAGAAAACTACTTGTTGAGAGGAGTTTCAAATTCACATGGACAACAATATGCTTATTTTACACACGTCTAGACCAAGTCATGAGAAGATGTGTGAGAAAAGATGAGACTTATGATATACTACATGCATGCCATGATGAACCCTATGCTAGACATTTTGCAAGAAAAAGAACAACTATCAAAATACTTAACACTAGATATTATTGGCCAACACTTCGTAAAGATGCAGCCAGGTATACAAGGAAATATGATAGGTGCCAGCAGATGGGCAGACCAACCAAATCAGATGAAATGCCCTTACATCCTCAAGTAGTGATAACACTATTTCACAAGTGGGGCCTTGATTTTGTAGGACCAATTGATGCACCTTCTAATGGTAAGTCTTACATTCTAGTTTGTATTTATTATGTCACTAAATGGGTAGAAGCTAATGCAATGACACATGCAAGAGATAACAAGGTTGTTGAGTTTCTGTATGAAGAAATCTTCGCAAGATATGGAGTTCCTAGAGAACTTGTCACAGACCAAGGAGCACAGTGCACATCTACACTTGTTACAACATTAGTAAATGAATACAATATTAGGCATCGAAAATCTACACCATACCATCCTCAAGATAAACGGTCAAGCAAAGATAACCAATACGGATTTTGAAAGCATCCTGGCCAAAACTATAGATCTCCATAGGAAAGATTGGGCAACTAGATTGCTAGAAGTAGTCTGGGCATATAGGACATCTTGGAAGACAACAATAGGGTTCACTCCTTTTGAGATGCTAAATGGGAACAAAGAAATGATGCCCATTGAATTTGAGCATAACACTCTCATAACAACCATTGAATTAGGTATGAATATAACTATCACACAACAAGCAAGGATCATGCAGCTGAATGAGTTAGATGAAATCAAGACAACAACCCTACAAAACACAAAAATCCTGCAAAAACAATAAATCAAATGGCATGATAAGTACATTAAGGACAAGAAATTTCAATCAAGAGATTGGGCTCTCCTATATGATTCCTGGTATAAAGATAATCTGGGCAAACTTCACACAAGATAGTTAAGCCCATATGAGGTGTCACAAGTATTTGAGAATGGAGTTGTTCATCTCACAACAATTGATCTTGTAAGATTCAAATTGCTCGTCAATAGGAATAGGTTGAAGTTGAATCACAAGCCATCATCCAAAAAAGAGTTCCTACATCAGTTTGTTTCAACCTCCAATTTTCCTACAGCTTCAACCTTCGGGTTTCCTGCAGCCGATGCAGGTGGGCTCTCAGCCTTTCCTTCTAACTAGTCAACCATGATAATTCATAATAAACACTTCCATACTTTTGGAAGTTGTTTCTCCATAATAATTTTCATACTCCACTCCATATCACCTTCATATCTTTCGTTTCACTCCACCTCACTTCACATGCAACCACTTTTCTAGCACTTTCATTAAGTTAACTATAGGTGAACTAAAGAGGACTACAACTTGCATGTCGCCGCATCACTTGAGGTACATCACAAATTAATGATTTATTTATTTCTTGTTAGATTCATTCATTAGCTGCATCATTATTGCACTGTATATTCATCATACCCTTCCTATAATTTTTCTTTTGCCATGTGCGGACACTTTGCACACTTTTGGTTGGGGGGAGTGTACTGTGATTTGATATTCCCACGTGCGATTCAACTTTTCCACATCCCACATCATCAATACCTTGTGTCGCTTTAAATAAAAAACAAATCTGAGTTAAGCGAATAAAGTGATTGTGACATTTTAATTCATGAGAAATATAAGAAGCAAATGCATTTTTTATTTTTGAAACTTTGCATGAGTTGCCTTTTTTGGGTTGTCCTTTCACCATTATGAGCCATAATTACATTATCTTGTCACCTTTTAGTTGCCATTTTTTTTGCCATTGTCGTCTAGAAAGGTAGCAAACACTCAGGATTGAGAAGTGAAAACAAGGTTTTTCTTTGAGAGACAAAGATTGTGAGCTACAAGAGACGTTGGTAAGAAGTTGAAACAGAGGGTTACAAAGTATTGCCGAAATTGAGCTGAAAGAGCATAATGGGGGGTTCTTTGATAAGACACGAACCTACGGTCCATACCTCAATTTTGTAAGACCAAGTATGTGGTCAAGAATTTGTTTAGAGTTGATGGTTGAATTATTTTCTGAAGTTGGACGGTTTCGATGAAGATATAGCCACCGAGTTTACCATGGCATTCTTTAATGGTGAGCAAATGCTCAGGGTCTGAGAGTTCTAGCCATTGAAGAAAGGATTGCAGAAGTGATGGGTTTGCCAATTGAAGGAGAGAAGTACCCTGAATATAAGGATTCCAAGAGTGTCAAAACAGAATTTACAAGACCTAGAGATCGTACATTGATTGTTGACAAGCAAGGGGCTAGAAGAATCTCTTTACCAGACAAATGAATGGCAATAGTTGTTCACATAATAAATATTTGACCTATGAAGGGAGGCAGTCATGTTTGCACTCAATTCAATTTAAGTTGCTCATCCATCTCAACCATGGAATTAGGATGAACGTCTCAAATGTGTTCTATAACCTTCTGATTATCATGGCTGCAAAAACTCAAAAATGTAGGTCAAATTCGGTCTCTCACCATTGTTTAATTAAATTATTAGTTGAACGATCATTAAGGGATCTTTCTCAATTATCCTGGGAGGAATTTGTCTTAGATTAGGAATTTAAAGAAGAAGATTATAGGGGTCAACAAAGGGCTTCTGAAAGAGAGACTAGGGTTTATAGAAAGAAAAGGAAAATTTTCTCATGTAGCCTCAATCTCTAAGGATGTTCCTGTTGCAAAGTTTCCTGCAGTGGAGGTAGCCCCTAGCAATGTTCAGTCGACTCATGCAGCCACCAGTGGAAATGTTCCAATAGAAATTTCTAGAGAAACTAGGACATCTACTCATAGGGAAAAGGGTAAGGCAATTGAGTCAACCAAGGTTGAGATAGAAGAAGAAACCCCAAGCCCTAAACAAGCAAAGAGGAAAAAGTCAACTAAGACTGTTGAGGAAATTCCTAGTACTAAAAGCCTTGAGAGATTAAAGTAGAGCCAAACATTTAAGAATACTTTAGAAAAAGAAAAGGGGTCCTCAAGTGTTAAGGGTGTAAAAAGGAAACTTGAGGAAGAATTAGAAGAATAAACTTCAACCCTTGGAAGGAGAAACCAGGAAGTTGCAAAATCTTTTAAAAACATAAAGGAGGTTGTTGTCACAAAATCTCCTGCAACAGCTTTTCAATTCAAAGAAACTAAAAACAAATCTAAACCTACAAAAACCCATAGGAGTCCTCCAACTATGCCTCAAAGAAGAAGCCATAGGCTTAGAGAAAAGCCCAAGAAAATATCAAATGTGAAATATGGAGGACCTATCTAAATTGAATTTTCAAACTCAGCTTCTAAAACCACCCAAGTCTAGGGGAAAAGAAAAGGAATTTGAGCGGGAGGAGGAGATGAGTAGAAGCTTCAAAAAGGAGTAGACTTCCAAGGAGGATCAGAGCACTGAAGAATAGCAAGAAGTTCATGAAGGGAAATATTATGATGAAGTAAGGTTGGGTGGGTTAAATAATTTGGCGAAAGCAGTAGAGAGAGTAATTGAACAAAAATAGGGCACAAGTCCTGCAACAACTGCTTCCATGATGGAACGAGAGAAAGTTCCTACAGAAAAAAAATAAATAAATAAATAAAAAATAAAAAAAAAGAAATCTCCTGCCGCTGAAGAGGAACCACAATAGGAAGGAATACAACAAACTCTTGGAACAAAACAAGAAGCAACTTCTACAAGAGAGCAAGGAGATGAAATAGGACAAAAAGAAATTCCTACATAAGAACCTGTGAATGCACAAGTAGCAGAGCAAGGACAATTAACTGAGGAACAGAGGAAAAGGAAAGAAAAAGGGAAACTTCAATTAGTTAGGCATAGGCCTACTCCTTTTTCTTGGATGTCAGTTGCATTCTATCTATATCAAGATATCTTGGACAAGGAATCCAGAATGGGAAAATGAAAAGTGTCAACTACAAAAAGAAAACAAGAAGAGGGATGAGGAGATTGTCGCTCTTCAGGGGAAAATAGACATTGTGGTAACCATGGTGCCCAACATCCTTTAGTGTAGATCACCACCTAGGGTCTATGCAATTTATTTAAAGGAACATTTTCTCACTTTCAAAATGTCCAGGATTCTTTCAAATCGGGATCACTCCTTAGAAACTGCACAAGAATTTTATCAGGTTTATCAAGACTCTCTTGTTGTAATTAGAAACTTACATTGTGAGTTTTATTTGCACAATTATGCAGTGCCTCATGATAGATAATGGAACCCTCTATTATATATTGGTGGCATACATGTGAGAGCACTAATGTCCTAGATTCAGAATGAACATGCAAAGAGGAAGAACATAGAATTACTTTGCCAATAAGAGCAGAGAGTGATAGTCCCAGGAAACTTTATTATAATTGGCAGAGAGTGTTGTATCATCCTGACTTTAAACCCAAAATATTGGCCTTCAGGGAAGAAGCATACAAGGATTTGGAAGAAATGAGGCCCTCTGAGACACAATCAACTCTGGGTCACATAGCAAGAAGGTGGAACATTCTTACTAAGGAATTAAAAAGGGTAGAACCACACTCTTTACAGAATTAATATGCAGCCTTGAAATGAACTTTGTGGTACCTTTAGTTGGGTCAAACAAGAACAAACAATTGGCTTTCGTTACTCTTTCAGCCACCTATGCTTCTATGGCCAATACAAGACTACAACAGATATGTCAATTCATTTGATGAAACAGCAGAAAAATCTAGATGGGATAGACTTGAGAAGAAAAAGGGATTTTATTGGAGCCTTGCTATAGGAGACTCAGGACAAAATCAAGTCATTGATTACAAGATTCAAGCAAAAGGAAGGAATGCAACATCTTCTTCTAGAGGACTAGCAAGACTTTAGGTTGGGGGGGAATGGTGAGCCAAAAGAATGGCTCTATTTTATCTATGTTTATGTGTCATTACTGGGACATTAGTAGTCTAGATATGTCTTTTGAGTTCAGAACCTTTGATAAGTGATAAGACTTTATATGTTTTGATGGTCTGGTCATGTGGCATGAACTCGTTTGATATATGTTCCTTTTTTAGGCAATATAATAGGTAATTATGCTATGAGGAATATCCATGGTAATGTTGCATTAAGACTTTGAATGTTACTCTAATATGGGATAAATAGGTCTATATTTGTGCATGTTAATAATTTTGTGCAGGACTAAAGAAGAATGTTGAACCAGTCCAAGATGCTCAGTAATAAAGATCATGGAGTTCCTGGTCAGTAAAAGAGATAGCAAGGATATTCATTAAAAGAGTCAACCATTGGTTGAAGATGGTTCACTATGACTTATCTAAAGACTTAAATTATTTCCTTTGCTATAGGAGTAAATTTAGGTCAGAAATTATGCTAGATTTTCTCTATGTTGTTCTATTAAACTTTGACTGATTCTCAACACTTGTAGCTTCACCTTCTTTTTCTCCTTGTTTAATAAAAGCATCCTCCTTTAACTTTGGGAGTGGTATGCTAGTTATTTAGGAATTTCTTTTTCTCTTTGTTTAATAAAATAATTCTCCTTGAACTTTGGGAGTGGTATCCTAGTTAGTTAGGAAATTCATGCTTTAAATAATCTCCCACCTTCTCTTGTACGGTGGTTGAGGAAAGAATAGTTTCAGAGATTGTAGTACAGTTTTGATTTAGTTGAAGAGATAAACTTCCAACAATATGTTGTTATGTTATCAAGTACTTTTGGATTAGTAAAGATGATACTTTAAGTTCCAGACATTTGATTCAGTTGTTTGGATGCTTACTAAGGGGGCCCACTTAGTGAGTATTCCTTTGATTTCTTTTATCACTTACTTTTATTTATGTACTTATTATTATCTTGTTCACGGATTGTTCATGCAATCACTTGAATATTTCTTGTGATTGTTCCTGCAACCACTGCAAACTGAGTAGAACCTCGTTTGTTGATCATCGATAAAGTCTTATCTTTCCTAATTGTCACTTAGAAGTTAGTTGGTTTTCCTTTCAATCATTTTAGTTACTTGCTTTCATCATTTTCCTTCAGTAACATTTCATTTCTAGTAATAGGAAAGGTGACTGTTTTACTCTTTCTAGTGCATATACTTTGCAGACCCATTTAAAGTATATGCCCTGAGTTGATAACTAAATGAACCTTCATGATGAAAGATAACTACTTAGTTGGATGTCCAATCCCTAAGGTATGACTTCAAAGTCTAGTTGTTGAACCATTGAGAAGATCAATCACCCACAACACTACGGTTAGCTACGAGCCTCCTACAAGGGAGGTCTTAGGTTCAAGTCTGATCAAGCCCCATGTGTCCCAGGCATAGGCAATGGAGAGATAAGGTGATGTCTAAGCATGGAAGACATGATGACACAATGAGATATAGGGTCTTATTGTTGAATAAATATGAGGATGAGGCCCCTCAAAAATGTGGTCTCACTGGTTCATAGTTCCAGTTAAAAGCGATTTGGCTTCAGCCCATTACCGATCAAGAAATAAAACTATAACAATAAATTAATAAATAACATCATAATAATAATACATATTCATAGAGGGAATGTGTCACAATGGGTTTTTAAATAATGGTAAATGGGTGGATATGACCATTGTTGGATAAAAAGATAGAGAATGGGGAGCTTCTCAAAAAATCTCCTGAAGTCGGTTTCGAATTACTTCAGGGGTTTCTTCTGTCCCCCGAACAGATTGAGGGCAAATATGCATGGTTCAAGTTGGAGGACTAGGAGATCTGGCATGCAGAATGAAAATATTGGTTTCAAGTAGGATTATCTTGGGCATGGTAGGAACGGGAACGGTGATGTTAAATTTTGGGCTCAGATTTTATCTAGGTCGAAAAAAACCTCAAGTGCTAAAAAATATGGGGTGGGTATTGTGGGTTTTCGACGAAACCCTATTGGTGAAAAAGATGGGCACAAGAAAATCGAGCATCGCATTCAACAAGTATCAAATCCTGAAGGGAAAACAAAGGAACAAGTTTCTCTAAACCCTAATGGGGACAAAAATGATACCAATTTGGGTGATGCTCAAAACCCCAAGGAATTTGTTCAGGTCTTTGTGGATAAATAAGTTCAAAATATTTGGCGTCATGTTCCTTTGGTGGATGCAAAGGATAGTCCTCTTGACAATAAAGCCTGAGATCTACACCAACTAGCAATTACAATCTAGGTAATGGGGTGAGAGTTTAATGTTATCAAAACTACAACAATACATTCACAATTCATGGTGTGGGGCTCTTTACCTTTGAGTGATCTCTACAAATACTTACATAGTAATTTTTTATCCTGAAGAGGGCAAAAGGTAAAATTATAGAATAATCATTTTATTGGTATGGTCAAAATTTGATTTTTGTGGAAGCTTGGAAACCCTTTTTTATGCCATCATAGAGCATAGTGAAACAAATACCTACATGGTTTAGATTACTTAATTTATCATTTGAATTTGCATATTCAGATATACTCCAGTTAATTGGAGACTCTTTTGGTAATTTTTTATTGTCCCATTCATGCTTCAAAGATGGTTTATTTATAGTGAAAATTTGTGTTTTTCTCAAACCTAACTTTGTTTTTCCATGAATCAGTAATTTAAAATTGATAGATGGTATATGGAGACAAGATATAGTTAAAGACTCTGATTGGTTCTCTAAATCTAATATTTCAACTAATACCCCTTTGTTTTCCGCAATTGAAAAAATAATCTTCTTCTGGTAATAAAGAGAATAATAAGGGCTCAAATTCTAAGTCTGGGGGCCTAAGAATATGGAGTCTCTTACTAGGGTTGAAATGCAAGAGCTTTTAAAGAATAATCTAGATATATCTCAATCCACTTTATTAGATGTGACTACTCACATAGCTAGGGGTTTTGTGCCTAACTTTTCTTTCCAGGAACATCATAGAACTAGTAATGGGTTAGGAAATATTAGCAATGAGGTGATGACTGGTAATGATCCAGTTCACCCCTCTCTCAAGAGTACTACTAGTATATCAATGATGCTCAATACTGAAAAATCTATAAACGAATTATTTATCAAGTAAGATGCCTTTGGAAAATAATGTCCCCTCCTCTTAGATTAGGATGCCTATCTTGTTGGAAAATAATATTATGCATGATGCTAATGCTTCACAAGATGTTGGGGCTTTAATTTCTCCTGATGAACAACTAATTGCACAAGTACAGAAATTGGTGGAAGACAACAACTTAGTGTTTGATCATGATATTATAGAAAAGATAGTTACTTCCATAGACTATAATTTGGCTACAAGGGATAAGGGCATATCGATTCCTATTTCACATATCCCTTTTGATGCACTCTTCTCGAATATAGACAATGATTTGAAAAGTATGCAGAATGTGGAGAATTTGAATCAAAATATTTTACTACTGGTACAATCTCCTCTCTCCTCATGTTCTCCCATTACCTCTCCTTCTAGACAAGATAGAAAACCTAAGAGTTTTAAGACACAATAGGAAATCGATGCTGGCATACAGGCCACACTAGTTGCACTTGTAGGCACATCCAAAAAGAAGAAGAAATTTAGTACTCCTTTTACCCATTTAGTTGCAACTAAGAGGAATCTTCAGCTGGAGTTTATTGATGGAAGCAATTCTCAAAACAAAACTCATCAAAAGAGGGGAGCCACTACCTCCCCTCGAGACCAATGAAGGTTATGTCATGGAATGTTAGGGGCTTAAATGCCTCAAACAAGAAACGCTTGATCAAGGATCAAGTGCTTTTAATGAATTGTGATGTTCTTATGCTTCAAGAAACCAAATTAAATAAGGCCTATGTTGTATCCTTGTTCTCATCATGAAAATCTTGGAAATTTTCCTCTTCTTCTTCCTCACGTGCTTCAGGAGGATTATCTTTTCTTTGGAATGATTAAATACTATTGATTTAACTTTGGTAATTGTTTCCTCAAATTAGATGCTTGGATTGGTTAAAATTAGATTATCAAATGCTAAATTCTGCCTTTTTAATGTATATGGACCTATGGGTATTTGGGAAAAAAACCAGATTGTGGGATAGGTTATCTCTAGTTTTATCTCCTCTAAGAAACCAATTTCTTATTATTGGTGGGGATTTCAATGCCATATCAAAATATGATAAAAAAAATTGGTGGAATTATTCCCAATAAGTGTATCATGTCTGATTTCAATCTCTTTATCTAGAAAAACTCCCTTGTGGATTGCCAAACACAAAATGGTCCATTTACATGGACAAACATGAGAAAGGACTTTTCTCAAATTGCAGAAAGATTAGACCAGTTTCTTATCTCTAAGAATTGGTTAAAATTCTAACCTAGATGTATATGAAATTGTTTTACCCAATCCGGGGTTTGACCATTTCCCAATTCTATTCTCCATTTTAGAGGATAGAGCTCCTCATAAAATTCCTTTTAAATTTGAGCCCATGTGGTTTGGGGATCAATTTTTTCCTCCATTATTTAGACAATGGTGGTTGTTTGCTCCATTTGTGATTGGGTCAAGAATGTAACAAATTGTGAAAAAGCTCTGTTTTCTTAAGTCTAAGATTTGAGAATGAAACAAAACTCATTTCAAAAATATTTTTACTGAGAAAAATAGAATACAAAAGGAAATTGAGGAATTAAATGAAGTGTTCATGGTTAGAGGAATGGATTTTGATGCATATGATAGACATAAATATCTCCAATCTCAGATGCAAGAAGTACTATCTCATGAATAATCCTTCTGGAGACAAAAATAGAGAGATTTATGGTTGTCTAGGGGTGGGTGGCAGAAATATTAATATTTTCATTCCTCTACAAAATTGAAAAGACAAAGAAATAGAATCTCTTGTATTCTTGATTCATAGGGATGTTTGGTGGTTGATGAGAAGGAAATTGCACTTGAAGCTATAAATTTTTTTAAGAATGTGCTTTTTGCAGAACCGATTTCTGTAAATGACAAAATCATTAGTTCAATCCCTACTCTCATTTCTGAGAGTGTCAATAAGATGCTAATGGCTCATTTATCTCTTCAGTAGTTGAGGGATATTGTTTTCTCCATGACTCCAGAAAAGGCTCCAGGCTCGGATGGCTTTACAACCCTCTTTTTTCAAATATGTTGGGAGTTTGTTGGAAATGATGTCCTTTTAGCTCTTGGGAAGGCTAGGAGAAACCATATTATACTTAAAGAGATGAATGCCAGAAAAATTGAAATTATTCCTAAGATTCAGAATTCCAAATCTTTTAGTGACTTTCGTCTGATTGCTTTATGTAATACACTATATAAGATCTTTACTGGTGCAGGAGCACCTAGTTGAGTAGAAACTCTCCTTTTTGAGTATTTAATGCTTTCATGTTTGTAATGTCTTGTGTTAGGTTTATGATGTTGTTTTAGGTTTTTTTGTGTCTTTTCAAGTGGTTTTGATCTCATTTTGTGCTCAAGAGGTCAAGTTTTGCCTTTCAGGATGTGAGTTGACAATTTTGGATTTTTAGGCCAAAAAGGGCAAAAATGTGTAAAATTGCCTAAAAGGTCTAGAAATGCTTTCCAAAGAATTTAAACATGTTTTCTAAGTGTTTTTAAGCATATCTTAGGTGTTTAGATAAGTTTATGGGGTTAGGTTGTCAAAAATGCCTGTTGGAGCAACAAATGTTGTCATTTGGGCTTGAAAAGTTGTCATTTTTGGACATTTCTAGTATAATGAAGTTGTGGAAGCCTCAAGTTCATAATGGGGTTGATAAATAACTTGAAGGACTATAAAAAGGCCTCCCTTCTCCTTGAAAAATGTTGGTGATGGTATTGATTAAGTTTTCCATATATGAAAGATGAAATTATGGCTTTTAATGTGTTTTTCTCTCTTTTAGAGTAGCAATTCGTACTGTAGCACATCTGGTCCATACTATACCTTTTGGGGAGTGTTCATATTGGTTTCCCAATGCTATTAAAGTGATACTTGTATTGGTTTTCCATTTGCAAGTTGATTAAATAAAATTCTTTCAGTTTGGTGTGCTCACTGCCCTGTCAAGGGTTTAGGGTTTCAAAATACAACAACTTGACTAATCCAGGTCTGGGCTCCCACCAAATGGATTTGGTAAAGTTGGTTTATGCATGTATAGTGTATATATGTTTATGTTTGAGCCATAACTATGCTTGGAGGATGGATTTGAGTGAATACTAGGCAAGTATAGATTACTTAGCTAGTATCATGAACAAGAACTCAAAATTTGCACCCAAAAATAATTAGAGTGAACAAATGTGTGAGACAGATGTCTGAATATGTTTCCAAGGGTGTTGAAAGTCACCTTGGTTTGTTAGAGCAAGTTGTTTCCTATTAAACATTCTCAGTTTGATTGTATGACAATGAATTCACTATTTTTTAATGACAGTATGTGCAAAAGGTACTTCAAGAGCCTATTCAAGCTTTGAAAACACACCTCAAGTATTGTTATAGGAACTTCATAAGTGTTTGGAGATTTCTCAATGCCATGGAAGAGTTTGGAATGAACTTCTAACACCTTAGAATGCAGTTATAACAGTGAGGTTGCTATGACAGAGTTTTGTAACAGTCACTTACATTTTTAGTTTTCAGTTTGTATACCATGTGTTTGGACTAATGCCTGCAGGACAGTAGTAAAGGAAGGCCCTACATGATATGGCAGAAGGTTTATTTCAGTTTGGAAGCTTGGTTAGTGGACTTGTAATGACTTCCCAATGTGGTTGGGTCTAAACCCTACCAAACCCTACTAAAATGCCCAAAATTGAGGATAATCACTAAACCTTCTTCATGGAGCCTAAGACCTGAAAAATATTGGAGTATAGACCTTGTTGAGCACTATTTTTGAAAATAAAAATAAAAAAAATAATATATGTTTCCATAAGCATGAAGGCTAATGGATATTTCGGCCAGTAAACTGTATCGAGCACTGCAGGAGAAGTTTCATCGAAAAAGCGTTTTCATCGACACAGGGCATATAAAGCATTAAGCAAAGGTATTTCGGCAAAAAGTTACCTTCGATGAACACAAGAAACCGCTCATCGATACTCCAAGTTTCATCGAAAAGGTAAAAGTAAAAAGCGAAAAAGGCAAAAGGTGATTTCGAAGGAATGTCGTTACCGAAGAAACTCAAGAGACATTCATCGAAATGCAAGTTTCATCGATGAACGTGGTGTCGAACAAGAGAAAAGCTGTTCCATCGATAAAAAAAGGATATCGATGAAAAGGGGATATCGATGAACACTCATAAGCCTTCACCGAAGAAAGAAACTCATCGAAAGTATGGCATCGATGAAACTCACGAGCAACTTGTCGAAAAAGGGGTCTATCGATGAAAAGGTGATTTCGATGAGTCTTAAAAGTGGCCTCTCGACATGAGCCATTCACCGAAACAGTTGTATCGAAGAAAATGAGCTTTCGATGGAAAGTTTGAACACTCGGCCGAAGACAAGGGTTTCATCGATAACTCGAAACGCGTGCACTTTGAGCGAACTGTACTTCCCACGAAAGAATTAAAGGCCCAACTGAAAAGTGTCACATCTGCAATTAAGTTTAAACACTTGAGTAGCCGTTATGGATGCAAAACATTAACTGTGTACAAGTTGCCCATACAATCACAGTTGAACTGATGAATTCTCGCAAGAATCAGATCGATGCTGAGAGATTGGAAGCTGTGAAGAACTTGCAGAGACTTGCAAACGATAACCAGAAGGGTTGAGCAGTCTACCAAGTAAGTGTTGTCTCTCTTATTTACTATAACTATGGAACCTTCGTCTTCTTCTTCTAAGAAGAGTAGGAAAGGAAAAGAGTTAAACCCTGAAGAGAAGCCCAAGAGACAGAAGAAAGAAGGGAGAGCTTTGACTCAGGACTTATTAGACCAGTGTCCATCGTCTAGTGTAAGGTCCAAAAAGATTAAAAGTGAAGAAGAAGGATTAGAGGACAGATTTGAAAATCTAGGAGACATTTGGACTGAGATAAGAGGGCATGAGTTATTTTTGTTTGGTTACAAAAGAAGGGATGCACCTGAACCCATTAGTAATCTATGGAAGAGGAACTTAGGCAAATTAGTAGTTCCAAATGTGTTTGTAGACGTAGAATTAATGAAAGCTCTGGTAGATTGCTACAACCCGAGAACTAAAACCATATGTGATTACAGAGGGAATACATTAGTAGTAATCAACAAGCAGACTATTGATATGGTTTTTGATCTAGACTGGGAAGTCGAGGAGAGCATCGATATGAAGAAACTTTCACAGGAATTCTTTAGTTTGGAAAATATCTACAGGACTTGGAGGCTACCTGTCCACAGGCCAAAAGTGGGTGGGTCATTTGTTCAGTTTGGCAAAGATGACAAGGTGCCATTTGATGTCAACCACTTCCATCCATATTTCAAATATACGTATTATGCTGCAGCCCAAGTACTAGGCCTAGAGGCTCATCCACTCATGGATATTGGGGTTATGGTTCTGTGTGCTGATATTCAATCAAAAGACCCTAGGTCATTTGATTTTGCTACTTATGTTGCGGATGCCTTGAATCATGGGCTAGAAAAATTGAAAGGAGACCTTGTGAATGTTCACTTTTCATTATACTCCATGCTAATGCATATTCTTCTCTATTGTGGACAAGGAATTAACTTCTGGCCAGATGAGTTCAGCATTAGGTCTTATGATAAGAATGGTCTGAAGAAGCCGGTTCAGTTGTGGGTATCAGCATGGGACCAAAGGTTTATAAACAACCAATATTGGCATTTTCAAGAATACTTTGTGAAACCTCTCAGTGCAGCTTTTGGACAACATAGGGATTATACTTTGTCCCCTAAAATCAAGAGGTTCCTCAGGCCAAAGGACTTCTCTCCAGAGTCACAGATTGAACATAATTGGGGTGATTGGTATTGCCATGATAATCACACAGAGATAAGGGTATTTGGATATGAAGGGCAACCCCACATGCTTCCAATTACGGTGCCAAACAGAGTGGCTAGCTTGGAGATTATAAGGCAATTGTCTATTGCCAGTGCTAAACATTTAACTGATTTTGGTAAACAATCTATTGTTCCAGGTTTATTAGTTTTCTCTGATTTCATTGTCAAAAGTTCAAAGAGTTATCATTTATTACAGAATAAATTAAATTACTATGGCATGACTCTGGGTGAGCCTAGGGAGAATTTTGATCCCGAAGGATATATAAGAGCTGCCAGAGCCTCACAGAAACTCAAAGCTGGGATACATATGGCCAAAATGCCAGACGACCTAATTAAGAACCTTGAGCGAGAGGAGGCCAAAGCTTTAAAAGGAAAGAGTGAGTTAGTCTGGGAGGCCTACAAATGGAAAAGGGCAAGGGGAATGATAGATGGAGACCTAATTGGAAATCTCCAAGATCCTCTGGAAGTAGCTAAAAGGCTGCTTCAACATGAAGCTGAAATTATGCACAGAGTTCCTTCACAATTCCTTCACTTCATTAATACTGAGAAGGACAGTCAGCCCCTAGCTCACATGTCACCAAAATCAACCGCCAGTAGTATCCCACCTGATTCTCCTAGAGAGGATTATCCTCCTGGTTTCGAAACAGAAATGAACATGGACACAGGAGAAATCAACATCAAGGATGTTGTTGACATAAGAATGACTGAGCATGAGGACTTCGTTGCTGATGATGGATTCGCCTCCTCTAGGGAATTCCTTTCATTTTTATATCAATACAAAGGGGCTCATGTCAAACGAAGCATGGCTGGAAAACCAGAGGAGGAACAGATGAAGAGATTACAGGATGAAATTGATGTCCTCATGAAAGACATGACTCCTGAAAAGGGGAGGAAATTATTAAAAGAGGCCGGTGTGATCATCTTCTCTGGTTGGGATATCAACTCAGCACTCTTATTTGATGGCTTTTTGAAAAAACAAGATTTGAATCAACAGGTGTTGCCCCAGGAGGTAGATAAACTGTTCCTAGGCTCTGGATATGATCCAAACAAAAAAGCTCTCCTACAGTGGGCACTATATCCAAAGGGGAAGAGGCAAATCATTGTGGATATAGAAGAAACCTTTGGACATCTCATGGTTCATCAAGTTGGAAAGACTGATCCTAGGGTCACTGCAAAGCTCAACCTGGATGTTGCAAGATTGAACTTGGACCAGACAGAGTTTTTGGTCAGAGAGAACGTTACATACAAGGGATTATATGAAAAATCCAAGGAGGAAAATCAGAAGCTGCAAGCAAAGGTATTGCAATTAGAGACGGGGACTCCTATCAGCGAATACACCTCATACCCCGCAGGACGCAGCTTGGATGACGTCTCTGATGCTCTGTACTGGAAATATCAGGCAGAAAAAGCCAATAAACGCGCAGACAATGTCCAACAAAAGATGGACAAATTGGTCAACGACATTGTCGGACATCGGTTTAACACCATGCTCTTACAGGTCGAACCGTATTGGACAGTTTACAATGGAACGATAAAAGCGCTAACAGAGCATGAACGGTTAAGAGCACGATTGTAGGGAGTGCTAAGCAATGTCGACACCATGATACCAGAAGAAAAGACTGAGGGCAATGCATATATGGACAATCATGTCAAACTCGAAGATATGCTGAGAAGAGATTTAAAAGAATTAGATGATGAAAAACCCGTTGGAATGCCCTCCGTCTACAAGGAAGGAGAGGTAATAACCTTGGAGGATTTGCGAAAAGAACTTATCAGCGTCAAGGATTGGGCCTTGTCAGAAATTGATCGGAGTAAGGATATGGCCCCTACCGTCAACCAGATAATATTCAAGTATCTGACGCTGGGGGATGAATTGAAAAAGAAAACGCCTCGAATCAAAACATTTAAAGACGATGATTACATTCATCATTTGGGGCTTTTGAATCTCTTTTTACTTAAGTTTAGAAATGTTCAAGTTAATGATTAATTTTGTAAAGGGTCGTGTCTCTTCGTGAAGAGCTTTCATCCTCATATATATATGAGAATGATTTTTGTAATGTAGGTGAGAGATATTAGATAGGATTAAGAGCGAAAGAACGACAGCCTGTAAGTCTTCTGTGTATGAACTTCAATGGAATACAAATCTTGATCAATTGTTTCCCTGCATATGTGTTGTGGATTATTTCATTTTCTTTTGGCAATCGTTTGTGATATTGTCTGATAAAGATAAGGTTATTCATATTCTTAAGATCAAATCTATGCTTTATGTTATAATGTTGCAACAAAAGTTCTGCTTGCAAATTGTAATTGTTCCTTGCAAAGCTTAATTGACTGGTCCCTTAAGGGTAGGGTTAAATTCACTCAATCAGCATATAATATAAGCATTCAGTTGGTTTTAACAGAAATAGTAACTGACAGGTTCATAAGGGATGAATTAAAAACTGTCTCACAGATTCGCACCATAAGTCCTGGAGAAAATTGTAATGACTCTGCAACCCAATTAACGAAGAAGGCACTGGCTAAATTACAAATTACCCTCATCATTTCTTCATTTTGACAGCTATAGAAGTAATTAAGAAAAACAAAGCAAACAATTATCATAACAACAATCTTGAACTCGTCTGCTATATCTCCATTCAAGGAACTCATGCCATTTCAAGATCAGGAGATATCAGATTAGGATAACATATCTGCTATAAAAAGCACTGTTTATTGGAGACATTCAGTGAATAGGTATACCCGCCTAGGTCCTGCAGAGCCTAAAGTGAGAGAGTAAGCAACCAAACAGGTTCACTCTACATGTTGGCCAAGTCAATTGGAGGGTTTGACCATAGGAGTTGGCATTTCCTTAGAACCTATCCAATCTGTTGATTTGAGATCCAACAGACCTCATGAACATCATCCAAGACAATTTTTGTGGTGGAGTTACCCATCATTGGGCTAGGTGAGCCAAAAAGTGACAATTAGCCCTCCATGGGCTACAAGCCTTTTTGACTGCAAAAATACACTTTTCAAGAACCCGATTTGTTGGCGTTTGGTAGAACTTGAAGAACCTTTAGAAAACTATCTAAGGACATTGAAGGATAGCCTTCCACCTTCTTGATAGTATGACAGAGACTTTTGGGGTTTGAACCTAGCAAAGGGGTTGAATAAGAAGGGCTAAAATGATTAAATTGCTACAAAATTGCACATGAACAAAGATAAAACTTTTACCTAACTTCTTGGAACCTTTTGGAGGAGTTTGCGTTGACTTAGAGCAGTAGATCTGAATGCCTAGAGAGCAGGGCATTGAGCTAGAGTATATTCAAACAAGGAGGAGTGAAGTGAGTAAGGGTATGAGCCTCCACAAAGGGTAGATGTTGGAGAAGTAATACTTGAGATGCTTAGTATGATAACCTTAAATTGATTTTGCAAACATACATAATAGTCACAAACAACTTTTTTTTGGAAACCTATTGAACCATGAGACCCAATTAGCCTTGTGGAGTACTTCTCTAGCATTCTTCCTATCATAGTGGTATTAGAGCCATCAAAATATTCAGGAGAAAAGGATCATTAGGAGAAAACATGGTGACTAATGTTGAGTTAGCCAAGAAGGTCGAAGACCAAGAAGAAGAAAATAGAGCACTCAGAGAGAGGTTAGAGCAACTAGCAATGAAATTAGCTGAAGTAGAAGTCAAAACCAAGGAAGTCCATGATAAGGTTGGAGATCAGGGCAAAGTGGTGGCAATAGAAGATGAGGTTCCCATACCTGGCCCTGTTATTGAGCAAGAACCATTCTTGAAGGCCTTGAGAGCTATAAGTGGTAAAACCTTAGAGGGAGTGGCTCTTTTCAGTGGAAAGATGGATCTAGATGCTCTTATAGAGTGGATTGAAGGTCTAGAAAACCATTTTGAATGTGATGGAATAACTGAAGCACAAAAGGTTAAGGTAGCAAAATCAAGGTTGAGAGGGGCAGCCTTAACTTGGTGGGAGTTCATCCAAGAGGAAAGGGTGAAGGAAGTAACCAATAGCCACTTGGAAAGCAATGGTAGCCAAAATTAGAGAAACCTATCTTCTTGAGGACTATGAGATCCAACTTCACCGGAAAAGACAAAATTTGAGACAAAAAGACTTAGATGTCAGTAGCTACACTAAGGAGTTTCAAAAACTGTGCATGAGATCCAAGGTAGTAGAGGATGAGAGTATAAAAGTGGCAAGATACTTGAATGGATTGAGATGGAACATCTAGGAAGAGATGAGTTTGTTATGTCCGAAAACAGTACATGAGTAATATCAACTAGTATTTAAGGTGGAAGAGAAAAGTAGGAGAAAGCAAGAACAAAGCAACTGAGGAAGAGGTAGGGGTAGAGATGGTAGAAGCTGGAGAGGAAGTTTTGGTGGAAGAGGAGATAAAAGACCCCAAGGAGAATCCAAACTTATAGAGAAAAGTGGGGATTCATATAGCAAGAGCAGCTATAGAGGAAGGGGATCTAGCAACCCAAGTAGAGGTAGATCTAGTGGACCAGGAAGGGGGTCCTACTTCTCCACCATGAAATGCTACAACTATAAGAAGTTGGGGCACCCCGCCTATAGATGTCCAGAGAAACCCACCTCATCATAGGGCGTTGAAGGAAGAGTGAGTTATGTGCAAGAAAATGCAGCAAGTAGTAAGATTCATGAAGTGAGCTTAGCATCAGAAGATGGGGAAAGTCGGATGATGAGAAGAGTCTTGATAAAAGAACCAATCAAGGAGGAACCTACTCAAAGAAGTTCATTTTTCAAAATTAAGTGCAAAATCAAGGGAAAAGTATGCAAGGTGGTCATAGATTCTGGATCCACATATAATATAATCTCAAAAGAAGCAGTTGATAAACTCAAACTTGAGAGAATCCCACACACACATCCCTATAGAGTCACATGGTTCAATAGGGAGCAGCATGTCCTTGTAAATGAACAAACATGGGTATAATTCACCATAGGAGGGTATCAAGATAAGATCCTATGTGATATTCTTCCAATGGATGCTTGTCATCTACTTCTTAGTAGACCTTGGCAATTTGATAGGAAGCCATCTGTTGGACCCTTAAAAATTAAATTTTTTAAGGTTCCAGATTCATACCAGGAAGCAAATCTCTCTTTGCAATTATTTAGTTCAAGTATCTATTCCACTCCGAGTTCCCTACAACTTACTTTTTCAGGTATGTATACAGTTGCAAATATAGAATCAAGCCAGGTACGCCTTTTTGAACCATAGCTTCTTCTCATCTGAACTTTGTTATGTAAAATTAACTATTCCTCTGTAATGTTAATTAGGAAGTTTTTAATTTTGAATATTATATTTTTCTTCTAATTAATATTATAGTATTTAAATTATTTGTGTTACATGAAATTATATGATGCTTTTAAAAATAACACAATTTTTAAGCTTGTATAATGTGCAGTGTTATTACAAAAAGAAATAAAAGATTTAAAAAGTTTTGAAAAGGATCAATGAGTTTGTTTCAAATGATTAAAGTACCAATATTTGATTGGTAGAATATATACTTTTGAATCATTTCAGTAAATGATTTAAATATATAGTATAAAAGCATCTTTTGGAGTATACGTTCAAATCTTTTAAACAAAAGATTTAAAGTATTATAAGGGAGGTAAAAAGTTTTTTATCTTACAAGGTGAAATATTAAATCTTTTTTTAAAAAAGTGATTGAGATGCATTGGAGCCCAATGAGTAAAAGACATCAGACATTAGCATAAGCTTTTGCTTTTGGATGGGTAAGTTCCAACGAAGGAAGATTTTCTTGCTGACCAGTTACCATTAGTTTGGTGTTATCAACCATTGGATTTCGAACAACTTTGTCCCTCCTCTATTCTTACAGTTTGATATATCGGTTTTATTTCATGGCGATAATTTAAATAAACAAAGTATAACTGAAATGAAATTGTACAGCAGAGTTTTGAAGTTGTTTTGGGGCCCTAAATGATTGTTTGTGGTGGTAAAAAGGCTTCCAGACCTTGTCCCATGGTTAAAAGATAAATTTGCTATAGATTTACATGTTTTTGAGATGCCGGCAAGCCCAAAAACGTCCAAAACTTTTCAAAAACGGCCAGCAGAAAATATTTGAAGTGGTTGAGTGGTCATTGGAAGTTTATGTGCATTGGCAAAAAACTAAATGGTGGAAACTTGGATAGCTAATATTTTTGATAAAAATTCTACCATTAGAGGGGATCCATGGTGTTTATTAGTAGATACCAGACTTAGATGGGAGAAGGCATTTATGAAAAATGACCATGCAGTGGGAGGTATGTTGTTGGCTTTTGTTTCTTCAGTACACACAGCCAATGTTGTTGTACTAAAATTGTCCCAACCCTAATCCCATCGGGGTAACATAAAAATATCATCGGGGTAACTAAAAATATGCCTCCCCCATAGTGCAAGTTATCTGGATGAGCTTGAGGTAATATTTTTTTTAATTTTCCAAAGTGAGTAAATATTTTTATTTTCTTTTTTGAAAATTTTTGCAATATTCAGAATAGTATTTTCACTTTTGAAAATCATAGTAAGTATTTGCAATATATGATATTAAGAAGATGTTTTCTAATTCTTGGAAATCCTTACTAAAATGATTTTATTAATTATTTCCTTCTATAGTTTGCTATTTATTTTCATAAGAATAATTTTGCTCCGGTATATATACAAAGGTGAAATCATATTTCTGTTAGGGCAAAATTATTTTCGTTTAATATGTACATAGGGATTATATATTATTAAAGATCTATTTTTAATGTATCCCTAATGTAAATATTTTCATTTTAAACTAACTTTGTCATTTTTGTGCAGGATATTTTATTCTTTAGCTTACACGGACACAAGAAGTATCCTTTACTTAAATTTTTAATTTAATATTTTAATATTGCAATTCATCATTTACAAAAGCACTTTGGTAAATAAAGACTTATTTATGACATTTGTCATGATAGTCTTGATATTATCCTTTTTTGAGAAATTATAAAGGGATATATTTTATCATAAGGAAAATTACATTTTGCAAGTTCTCTTACCATGAATAATGTTTTTAACTCATGATGACCTAATGTATTTTAACACTACATTATTATTATTTGCTTGTAAATATTTTCACCCTAAGTGAATAAATGATACATGTATATATTAGGGTTGATTTTATGCGGAATCAAAGTATGAATTTTTGCAAAAGTATTTTCCAGAAGGGTTAAATATTTGGATCAAAGTGAATTATGATCAAATTTTCATGTATCTGAAAAGTTATAGTTTTAATGCAAAACTTAATCTAAGGTATGTCATGATCTATTTTTTATCTAAGGAACTTGATTGGTTTAATTTATATGCAGGGACTTTTATCAAAGTTTGCAAATGAGGAGCTTAAGCAAGAGCGGAAGTGGAGTTTTATCAAAGTGAAAGATTATAAAGAATATCATTAAAACTTTATTTAGTGTGCATTTTAGGGATTCAAATGTAATTATATTGTAAACCAAAGGGTGTGTCCTTTGGAAAAACAATTGTCTGTAACTCACTCCTGTATGCGAAAGGGTGTGTCCTTTCACATATGTCTTTTGGATTAGGTATTTATAGGGAGTCTTTTTCAATTAAAAAAAAAACAACAATGCAAAGGGTCATGCTGCCGGCTAGGGCTAAAGGCAATATGTACTAGAAAGGTCAGTAAGAAAAGGAAGCATTCATTTTGAGCAATCACTGTGTAATGGAGTATCTGTAAGTGTAGGTATTGTATGCATTCACTCTTTAGAAATTAATATACAAGATTCGTTGTTTAAATTCCAGAATTCGTGTATACTCTTGTGTTGATGAATTTCATTTCGTCCTCTTGATAAATCTGATAAAGGGTTTAATACAGTGTGCCACCACAAGTTGTTATAATTGAATATAGGATTTGCTTCTTTATGTTCTTATAGCACTTAATGGAACCTCTGTATTGATAGTCTTGTGTTACAAGTTGTCTGAAAACTATCTCAAGAGTTTAATCGAATTATTTGTCCACAAAGTATCGTGTATATTCCTGGATAGAGGCACTGGTCTGTCATTTATTTCTGAGATTTTGATTTGTATGCATAAGGTCCTCACAGAGAAACATTCTTCTGAGTTTTATATGATCTAATTTGTACATATTACTTTTAAGTTTTGAAGGCGTTTATTTTCAAAATTAAAATCACAATCTTTTATTTCTTAAAAATATTTAGCAATCTAAGTATTCTAAAGCACACAATAAAGAAAATTTGCATAACATTCTCTTGCTAGTTTTGTGAAATTCCTAAGTTATCTTCCACTATAAATAATCTCTTTTGTGCTTGAGAGGAAGGTGTACCTACCTAGGTTCAGTGGAGCCTGAAGTGCAAAGGGATTTGGTCTTCGACCATCCCTGTTCGTTGGCCAAGGCTGATTGGATTTCCTAAGGAGTTGGCAAGTTTTTTGGGTTTTCCAATCTGCAGTTTTGGGCACCAACAGATTGGCGTCTCTGCTGGGGACTTGTTCAATAGAAATTTTTAGAATCTCTAGTAGAAGGATTCAGACCCTGCTAGAAGGAAGAACCCAAAGGATCAATAAGAAGAAATCATATTCCTCTTAGGAGGTGGCGACTCTACCAATATAACTTTTAGAAAGTATCCTAAGACTTGGATAAATGAACGGAAGGAGGTCTTTGAATCACGGGAAGGAAGCCTTTGCACAGTTGAGTCCCAAGAAGAAGTATTATAAGAAAAAGGATCCCATACCAAAAATGGCTCATGGTACTTATAAACAATTTCTCGGGAGAGAAGAATGTTCCACATCAACATATATGCCCTATAATGACGTGCATGAAAATCCTTTCTTCAATGAAAATCGAAAAGATAAAAATCCTTAGTATGAGGAACATCTAACTGAAAAAGAAAAGAAGAATAAGCAATGGGATGCAATAATCCTCCAAATGGCTGACTTGGGTGGAGATGAAGATGAAATGGCAAGGGCAATGAAAAGACAACCGGATGAGATACTCAAGAGGTTGGGGGTGAAAAGGGAACATCTATATTGCACTGATACAAGTTTGAGTGAGCCAACCAGTAGTGGTACGAGCAGAACATCAACCCCAAAGTATAGCCCACCGCACATGAGAAATTTTGAGAAGAATACAACCAATGAAGAAGGACCATGGAGGAACAATGGTAGGTGGAGAAATGTGCATAGTGAGTATTATCAAAATGATGTGAGTAATAATGAAAATAATAGAAATCATCATGATAATAATAATACAAATATCAGGGATGTAAATAATCGATCTGACAATAATGGCTATAACTAGGGAGGTAATAATAGAGGTTACAATGCAAAGTATGGTGGTAATTATAATAATGGAAATGGGAATGGTAACAACAATTGGAATAATGGAAATAACAACAATAGTAATAACAGTAATGGCAATGGTTACAACAATTACAATGGTGGTGGAAATAATGGCAATCATGGCAATAATGGTGGTAATCATAATGGAAGAAACATAAATAATCAAAATAATAACAGTCATCACAGGCTACCCATGACCATTGAGAGATATAGGCAATTAGATTTCACTGGCATAGTCGGTCATCCAAACCACATATCAAATGACTTGAGAAATGCTATTCCTAAATTCACTGGGAATGGAACAGATACTGCTGAACAACATGTTATGAATGTTAAAAATACCATTGAAGAGTTCGAAATTCCACATGAGGATGTCTTCATGAAGTTGTTTGTTCAATCTCTGACGCAAGATGTCGGGGAGTGGTATCGAAGTCTACCTGACAGGAGCATCAGTAGCTGGCAGGAATTTGTTACTTTATTTTTGGAGGAGTTTGGTGATCATAATGATCCCTCATTTGCTTCTCATGAATTGACCAGTATCAAGAAAAATCAAAATGAATCCGTATTTGAATTCAATAAGAGGTTTAATAAGGTTCTAAATAAAATTCCTCGAGATATTAGACCTGTTGATTCTTTCTTGATTAACTTTTATATAAGTGCATTTGACAGTAAAACACACTATGAGATTTTATCTCATAAACCTGCTACACTACAGCAAGCCTATAAAGTAGCCAGTACAATAGAAAATAATAGAAAGGCTGCTAGAAGAGTGGGAAAAAGGGAAGACCCTAATTTGTACAATCCACGGGCCCCTAAAAGGGATGATTTTGGTCAAATCATGAACATGCTCAAAGGTCTTAAAGACAAACAGAATCAGAATGAGAAGTCTCAGTCATATAGAAACAATAGGCCTACAAATTTTAATAGGCCCAGGCTCCATGACATGCCATACAACACATCTTGGAAGGATGGTAAGCCGATTAAGCCAAGCATAAATAAAGAAACTCCCGATCCACTAAAAATGGCAAATAATCTTGTTGAGGATTTCTCATGGTGTAATGTATGTAATCTTCCCCATTCTGAAGAAAAGTGCATGATTGCATTGAGTTTGAATGAAAATCAGCCCGAGGAAGATGAATATCAACCCACTATCAATGTCTTATCATCTGAACCTATGTGGGGTAAAGATGAAGATTCCTTAGAAGGAGAGTATTATTCAGATATGCATAGGATGAGGTACAATCCACAATACAGTGTTCAGCAAGTCTTCATAGATGATGAGGATGATAGTGTAGCATTGAGGAAGTTGTTCCAGAGCAAAGAAATGGATACACTCTTAAGGAACCTATCAGAAGAGGAAAAGAGGGCCTTCACAGTTGTTGTTGTAGCTCAGGCTAAAAGTAACTACCAGTTGAGAAACAGAACAGTGAATGATGATCAAGGAAAGCCTGCAAGTATCTTTTCTAAAGTGCAGAAGCCAAAAGTGAACAAGGAGGCTAAAAGCAAAAAGGCAAAGGAGACCTTGGATGAACTAGCAAAGCAGATTGATGCACCAAAATTGGTCAAACCTGCTAATAAAAAGCAAATCAGTAAATCCTCAACTTGTGGAACCTTCATGTCACAAGCTTTGTCACAGGTAAAAATTTCTATGCCTCTGTTAGAAGTGATGAAGTACCCTGAATACAAAGGGGAGACCTTGAAAATTATATCCAATGCTGGTGATAACAGTAAGGATGTTTCTAAAACTAAAAATGATCCTCCAGTGGTATATTTAGGAACATTCATTACTAAGAATCTGAATCAGGTAGATCCTTTTTATCTGACATTATTGATAAATAACAAAATGGTGAAGAACTATATGATAGACTTAGGGGCTGCAGTGAACATTATGCCAGAGGATGTCATGATAGAACTTGGCATGCAGGTTGACACTCCATATGGGAAGTGGTATGCCATGGACAATAGATCAGTACCTGTGGTGGGAATTATGAAAGATGTGGAGTTCAGGTTTCCAGCTTGCCCTGATACCACATACAAAACAGACATCATAGTGGTCCAAGTCCCAACAAATTATGGAACGTTGTTGTCCCGTCAATGGTCCAATCTGGTTGGGGGACATGTTCAGCTAGATCTATCTTATGCCACTATACCTGTGAAAGGAGCAGAGGTGAGAACCAACCGGGAGCCTAGATCACCATACCTTATTGAAGAAGTTGATCCAGAGGAGATGACATGTTTCTGCCATACAGACATGGACAACTTCCAGGTAAGTATATCTAAACCTTGTAATGTTTCAATTTTCTAAACCTTGGAATAGAAAGAGATGCATTAGGAGTAGGGTTAAGAGAAGGAGGTTGGTCCTCCACAAGCACAACTTTGGTTTGACCAAGTTCATCATCCTCCAATTTAGAACAATCATGAATGCCTTTTTCTGCAATACAAACATCTCTTGCAACTTTTACCTTGTTAGTAATAGGATTGTAAACTCTATAACCTTTAGTATTTTCATCATAACCAACAAAAATAAAAGGAGAAGATTTAGCATCTAATTTTTTTCGTTTCTCCTTAGGTTTGTGAACATAAGCTATGGAACCAAAAATTCTTAAATTCTACAAATTGGGCTTTCTACCAGACCAAGCTTCTTCAGGAGTTTTATCCTTTAAGGCTTTGGTAGGTGTTCTATTAATTAAATATGTTGCACAAGCCATAGCTTCAGCCCAAAACTTGTAATCCATATTTTTAGCATGCAATAAACATCTAGCCATTTCAACAATTGTCCTATGCTTCCGTTCTGCCACACCATTTTGTTGTGGTGTATAAGGAACGGTAAGCTCATGTTTAATTCCAAAAGATTTCAAATAAGCATTAAATGCATTATTGACATATTCTCTTCCATTGTCAGTACGAAGAATCTTAATTTTAGAACCAGATTGCCTTTCTACAAACATATGAAATTCAGTAAACACATCAAGCACTTGATCCTTACTATGAAGGAAATATATCCATGTTCTCCTTGAAAAATCATCAACAAAGGTAAGTGCATACCTTGAACCTTGGATGGAGGGATTCTCCATGGGACCCAAGAGATCACTATGAACTAGATGCAATTTAGTGTATGCCCTCCAAGATTGACCATGAGGAAAGGGTTCCCTATGCATCTTACCACTCATGCAACCATTGCAAACAATTTGAGAAGGAACAATACTAGGCAATCCATCAACCATATTTGCTTTTTGCATCAATGAAATATAATCAGAATTGAGATGGCCAAGTCTTTCATGCCATATAGTAAAATCAACAGTAGTAAGAAAAGAATACTTTGGAGGAGCAAATTCATAGAACTTGAATAAGTTATCACTATCCATTTTAGCAGTAGCAATAACATGATTAGTGTTTGGATCAATGATATAACATATGCCCCTATAAAAGTTGATCTTATAATCTTGACAAAGTTTAGGAACTGAAAGCAAATTTGATTTTAATTCAGGAACATAAAGAACATCATGTAATTTCCCATTAGGAACATTCACATCACCAATAGCTTCAACTTTACAACTATGATTATTAGCTAATTGAACAGGAATATTAGAAGTATCGGGATGCAAAGATTCAAAACATTCTTTATGAGAAGTAACATGTTGAGATGCACCAGAATCAATAATCCACTCAAGTGGTTGAGAAACATTATAAGTACATGTAAATGCATGACGAGATGAATTACCATTATTATTACCTTTCTTATAATGAGGTTTATGTTGATTATTTTGATTATTTTGATTCATGGGCTTTTTACCATTTTGTTTCTTAAAATAATTATTAGTAATATGTCCATCTTTCCCACAATATGTGCAATGGGGTCTTGTTTGAGAATTATTCCTTTGATTATTGTACGTATTATTATGATTATTATTATGAGAATTGTTATGATAGGATTTAGAATGAGATGGATAATTAGAAGATTTGTGATTATTATTATGATTATGATTATGTTTATTATTATTGGATCTAAAAGTATTATTATGATTTTGATTTTTAGACATAAAAGCATGTTCACTACTTTTAAGAGTACCAAATTGAATTAATTTAGCTTCCTCTTGACGCAATAAATTATGAAAAATATCATATGTTAATTGAGTAGCTAAGCTAGGAATAGCAAGTTGAGCATGAATATTCGTAATAAATTGTTGAAATTGACGAGGAAGACATTTTTTAAGAATAAGATGAATTAAACGTAAATCAGCTAGAGTAACTCCTAAACCAGTTAATTGACTATTAACATAATCAAACTTTAATAAGAATTCATCCATAGTTTTAAAATCCGTATACCTTAGATCTTCAAGTTGATCTTGAAGTTGAATTTTTCGGGATTCATTTGAGCTATCATAAGTTGTTTTTAAAATTTCCCAAGCTTCATGCGCTTTTGTACAATTTCCAATTAAAACATACAAATCAGAAACCATTGAAATACCAATTAAACCAAGTGCTTCCTCATTTTGAGCCTTCCATCTATCTAGGTCGGCTTGAGGAGCAGATGTAGCGGGTTCAAAGGTTTTATCAGTCGCAACATCCAAAAGGTGTTTGAAACGAAAAATAAACGAGATATGTGTTTTCCAAGAATGATAATTGGAACTATTTAATTTAATTTCCGGAATTAATGTAGACATGATAGCAAAATAATAGTTTGTAAAAAAAAATTACCCCTTTGATTAAAAAATAAAAATAAAAATTAACCTCCTTGATTTAAAAAAAATAAACCAGATTTGAGTAATAACTATAACAAAATTTATGTAAAAAAAAATGTTATATTCAAATCTTAAATAACAAATTAAAATTTTTTTAAAACAAACTTTATATTTTAAAAGAACTTTAAATCTTTATTAATAATAAAATAAAATTATTTATATTAACAAAATTATTTAAATCTTAAAAAAAAATTATAAACTTAAAAAGGTTAATATTAAAGAAAACTTGTTTTAAATAAACTTTTACTAAAGAAACTAAACTATTAGTGTAAATAAAGGAACTTTACTTTACACGTATAAGATAAAGGAAAGGGAAAAAAAACTTGTTAAAGACAAATATGCATGAAATGAATGTTACCAACCTTGATACAAATAAAAGACCAATCACAAGATAGAGGCGTTAAAAACAGTGAGGGCGATATTGACAAGTTTTACACGTTGATAATGACAGAGCATATGGCACAGACTACAGAGACGTTACTTTGCAGAGAATCTAGTGCAAAGTAATATCAAGCTCTAACAACATATGCGAAGCAGATAGAATCCAAGGTTGTCCTTCCAAAGCAGGAAACGTACAAAACGCAGGTGCAGAGACGTTGAATGTCAAGAATGAATACAAAACGCAGGTTTTGGTGTGCCTTGCAGACAATGAGGGATCCAATCAGTTGTAGTCCATTCGGCAGGGATTGAGGCCCGATTCAGTCGTCCTTAATGGGAAAGAATACCAAGTTTGAAAAAAATCTATTAGGATCCTAAGGAGCGGAAAAACATAGAATACAAAAAAGAAAAGAAAAAGCTGGTAAATGGGAGGTTCCCCTTCCCAAGGTGAGGCCAATTGTAGAGGATGAAATGTTTCGTGTTGTCCGGTCTGGAAAAAGAAAAACCAAGCAATGGAAACGAATGGTATCAAAGGCAAGATGTTTGCAAAGAAGCATTATGCGGAGAAAGCTTTGATGAAGAAAACAATTGCTATGCATGAACAAAAGATCACCAGACGCAAAATGGATGATAATGTTCAGGAAGGAGCAGTGCGTGCCTACTTACTTCACCGTGATGTGTTAGAATATTTAATCTTTACTTAGCTTAGGTTTATTTGTATTTAGTTTAGGATATTCTTTTTGGAATTCCTACATGTAATTTGTCCTCTAGTACATGTGTGAGGACAAGTCATTTCTTTTATTTTCCTTTATTAAGGAATATTAGATTTCCTCCATAAGAGGATGTGGACACATGGCACACACATTTTATGGATGGTGGCATTCATAGATTTGGGAGTTACTTTGTAACTCCTCTCCTCATCTCTATTTAAGAGATGTCTCCTCTCTCATTTCTTCTTAATGACAATATTGTAAAGAGCTTCTTGCTCTCTCTCTCTCTCATTTTTAGGCATTGCCTCATTCATAATATCACAAGGGGTTTTTCTTTGCTTTTCCCCTTTCAAAAGTTCTTGTTCCTCCTTCTTCACATTTGGGTGATGCTCCAAGGTTTTTGCTTTTCTCTTGGTAACAATTGCTTCATCATAAACTTTCTTGGATTTTATTTTCCTTTCCTTGCTCTTGTATTTCCTTTCATGGTATCAGAGCAGGTTTCTAATCCTTGTTTTAAGTTGACATTGATGAAGGTTACCATTCTGTGGAGTTCACCTTGTTGGAGGCATTCTTGAGAGGAGAAGAAGTTCTTTTTCTAATATTTTCTATTGTGCAGGTTTTGGTTTCAGATTTTAATTTTTTTATTTCTTTTTTCAAACTTGTTAACAAGTTTGCCTGCAGGTTTAATCTTCTATTCTAGTTTTTTTATTAAAAAAGGGCTTTGGAAGGCTTGCCGCCAAAGTTCCTTCTTTTTAGTTTAAATTTGTGTCTTTGGAAGGCTTGCCGTCAAAGTTTCTGGTTTTTTTTAGTGTGCATAGTTTGGAAGGTTTAGCGCCAAACTCAGCCTCCTTAATCTATTTGGTCGGCTTGCCGCCAAATCTGATTTATTATTACATTGCATTAGTTCTCATAATTTGTTTCTTTGAGAGAAAAAATTTAAGTTTTTAATAGTCGTTCTTATCAGAATAACCATTATCTTTAGCTTTGATAACTGTGTATTCTTATATCTCTATTATATTTTGCCTCTTCTGTTTATATTTCAAATCTAATCTGTAACTTTCTCTCCTTAGTTATCTTTTGATTTCAAATCTAATCTGTAACTTTCAAATCTAATCTGTAACTTTCTGTTTATATTTTTTTAGAGATACTTTATCTAAAACTTCAATGTCTCTTCACCAAAAGGATAAACTTTATCTCGTGGCTGTGAATAATATCTTAAGTATCTTCTGCCCTTTAAATCTCCGCTCCATTTATAACCCAGTATAATTTATCGACTTGGTGTGGTGGTGTTTCTTATTCAGCTGCTTTGAATCGATTGGTGTTTCAAAGATTTATACATTGTCTCCTGAAAATGAGGCACTAAGGACATATCCAAAATAACTCACTGTTTATATTGATCTTGCTATCATGTGTGTCTCTAGCTGAACAAGGTGTCGAACCTTCAACTCTCGGGTGCTATCACAGATCACTAACTTTTTATGGATAGATATCCCCGTGCAGCAACACTCCCCTTTGTTGCCTTCAAATAGCTTTGGCACTTGTGTAAACATGGAATAATTGTTGTAATCTGGCATTGCATACCAATAAGTGATTTCATAGCCTTCGCTTTTGACATTTGAGATTTGCTATTTAAAAATTTCTGCTACTTCGGCACCTTTCACGACTTCATGCTTTCTTGTGTGCATTGTGCTTGGTCTGACAGATAATGCAATACTTGAAAACTTCTCGCGCCCTTTCAATCAGACCTAACAGCATGCAATCGATATAAAACCCTTGGATCCTCTCTTCTTTTTCGGTTTCAAGATTTAAAATCCATCATCTGATTCAGGTGATTGCATAGACTACTTGTTTAAACGTCTCCCTTGCACTGTGGTCTTTGCACTGTAAATTCCCTGTGGTCTCTACACTGTGGTCTCTGCACTGTAAATTCCCTGTGGTCTCTGCACTGTGAGACCTCTGCATTCTCTTATTATCATTCTCTTGTTTGTAACGGTTCTGCACCCACATTCGCTTTCTGGTCTTGTGATATTATGAATGAGGCAATGCCTAATAATGAGAGAGAGAGAGAGAGAGAGCAAGAAGCTCTTTACAATATTGTCATTAAGAAGAAATGAGAGAGGAGACATCTCTTAAATAGAGATGAGGAGAGGAGTTACAAAGTAACTCCCAAATCTATGAATGCCACCATTCATAAAATGTGTGTGCCATGTGTCCACATCCTCTTATGGAGGAAATCTAATATTCCTTAATAAAGGAAAATAAAAGAAATGACTTGTCCTCACACATGTACTAGAGGACAAATTACATGTAGGAATTCCAAAGGAATATCCTAAACTAAATACAAATAAACCTAAGCTAAGTAAAGATTAAATATTCTAACACCCCCCCTTAAGCTTTACTTGGGGAGCTTACATCAAACCCTTCAATGGGTTGTAATCCAAGATTTTTACAATGAAATTGGAATTTTTCTTTACAAAGTGGCTTGGTCAAAATATCTGCAACTTGGTCTTCCCCCTTGCAATAGAGGAGTGAAACTTGCTTGTCTTCAATTTGTTCTCTAATAAAGTGGTGTTGGAGAGCAATGTGTTTTGTCCTTGCATGGAAAACTGGATTTTTAGCCAAGGAAATGGCACTTTGGTTGTCACAATACAATGGAGTTGGTTCGTGTTGAGGTAGACCCAAATCTTCAAGTAGTCTTCTAAGCCACAAGACTTCTTTGGAAGCATTAGTGCATCCTTTGTACTCAGCTTCAGTGGATCCAAGAGAGGTAGATTGTTGCTTTTTACTATTCCAAGAAATTGCTCCTGAACCAACAAAAAAACAATAACCACAAGTAGATTTCCCATCATTGGGATCTCCACCTAGATCGGAATCAGTAAAACCTTTTAAAGTAAAGTCAGAATTTGCATCATAAAACAAACCTACATTAATAGTTCCTTTAATATATCTTAAAATTCTTTTAGCAACTTTAAAGTGTGTTTGTTGAGGTTTAGACATGAATCTTGAAACCAAACCAACACTATAAGCAATATCTGGCCTAGTAAGAGTTAAATAATTTAAACTTCCAACTAATTGTCTATACAAAGTAGGATCAACAAGAGGAGTTTGCATATCAAGCATTAACTTAGTGCCTAATTCAATAGGAATTGAAACATGATGAGCATCATTCATTTTAAACTTATCTATGAGATCTTGAGCATATTTACTTTGAGATAAGAAAATTCCTTTAGAGGTTTGCCAAATTTGCATTCCTAAGAAATAATGTAGAAGACCTAGATCAGTCATTTGAAATTTTTGATTAAGTTGAAACTTAATATCAGAAATCAAAGTATTGGAACTTGAAGTAAGAATCAAATCATCTACATACAAGATAATAATTATAATATCATCTTCACTATGTTTAATATACAAGTTAGGATCATTTTTACTTCTAATAAAGCCTTGAGAAAGAAAGAATTCATTAATCTTTGAATACCACTCCCTAGGAGATTGCTTTAATCCATAAATTGATTTCTTTAATTTACAAACTAAGTGTGCATTACCTTCTTTAATAAAACCAGGAGGTTGAGACATATAAATTTCCTCATGTAAATCACCATTAAGAAAAGAACTTTTAACATCCATTTGGTGAATAGGCCAATTCATTCTAGAAGCTAAAGCAAGCACAAGTTTAATTGTAGGCATTTTAGCAACAGGAGCAAAAGTTTCAGTATAATCTAAGCCTTCAATTTGAGAAAAACCTCTAGCAACTAATCTAGCTTTAAATTTACTAACTTGATTATTAGCATTCAATTTGGTTTTATAAAGCCACTTGCAAGAAACAAGATTTTTACCATGAGGCAAGGGAACTAAATCCCAAGTTTGGTTAGAAGTTAAAGTATCATATTCTTCCTTCATTGCTTTTTGCCAATGTGGTTGATTTTTATCTTGATAAAATGTTTTAGGATCATTAGAATTCATAATAGTAGTCATTAAAGCATAATTACAATAATTAACTCTCCTAGCTTGAAGTTTATCCATTCTAGCTAAGTATTCATCACTATCTTGAATTAAAGATTTAAAAAATTTAGGTCTTCTTTTAGAAGTAATGGATTCATCACTAGAAGAAGAGTCATGAGGAGTAGAGTTATTATTATCATCATCACTATCACTAGAAGGAAGAGAAAGAGATGCATTAGGAGTAGGGTTAAGAGAAGGAGGTTGGTCCTCCACAAGCACAACTTTGGTTTGACCAAGTTCATCATCCTCCAATTTAGAACAATCATGAATGCCTTTTTCTGCAATACAAACATCTCTTGCAACTTTTACCTTGTTAGTAATAGGATTGTAAACTCTATAACCTTTAGTATTTTCATCATAACCAACAAAAATAAAAGGAGAAGATTTAGCATCTAATTTTTTTCGTTTCTCCTTAGGTTTGTGAACATAAGCTATGGAACCAAAAATTCTTAAATTCTGCAAATTGGGCTTTCTACCAGACCAAGCTTCTTCAGGAGTTTTATCCTTTAAGGCTTTGGTAGGTGTTCTATTAATTAAATATGTTGCACAAGCCATAGCTTCAGCCCAAAACTTGTAATCCATATTTTTAGCATGCAATAAACATCTAGCCATTTCAACAATTGTCCTATGCTTCCGTTCTGCCACACCATTTTGTTGTGGTGTATAAGGAACGGTAAGCTCATGTTTAATTCCAAAAGATTTCAAATAAGCATTAAATGCATTATTGACATATTCTCTTCCATTGTCAGTACGAAGAATCTTAATTTTAGAACCAGATTGCCTTTCTACAAACATATAAAATTCAGTAAACACATCAAGCACTTGATCCTTACTATGAAGGAAATATATCCATGTTCTCCTTGAAAAATCATCAACAAAGGTAAGTGCATACCTTGAACCTTGGATGGAGGGATTCTCCATGGGACCCAAGAGATCACTATGAACTAGATGAAATTTAGTGTATGCCCTCCAAGATTGACCATGAGGAAAGGGTTCCCTATGCATCTTACCACTCATGCAACCATTGCAAACAATTTGAGAAGGAACAATACTAGGCAATCCATCAACCATATTTGCTTTTTGCATCAATGAAATATAATCAGAATTGAGATGGCCAAGTCTTTCATGCCATATAGTAAAATCAACAGTAGTAAGCAAAGAATACTTTGGAGGAGCAAATTCATAGAACTTGAATAAGTTATCACTATCCATTTTAGCAGTAGCAATAACATGATTAGTGTTTGGATCAATGATATAACATATGCCCCTATAAAAGTTGATCTTATAATCTTGACAAAGTTTAGGAACTGAAATCAAATTTGATTTTAATTCAGGAACATAAAGAACATCATGTAATTTCCCATTAGGAACATTCACATCACCAATAGCTTCAACTTTACAACTATGATTATTAGCTAATTGAATAGGAATATTAGAAGTATCGGGATGCAAAGATTCAAAACATTCTTTATGAGAAGTAACATGTTGAGATGCACCAGAATCAATAATCCACTCAAGTGGTTGAGAAACATTATAAGTACATGTAAATGCATGACGAGATGAATTACCATTATTATTACCTTTCTTATAATGAGGTTTATGTTGATTATTTTGATTATTTTGATTCATGGGCTTTTTACCATTTTGTTTCTTAAAACAATTATTAGTAATATGTCCATCTTTCCCACAATATGTGCAATGGGGTCTTGTTTGAGAATTATTCCTTTGATTATTGTACGTATTATTATGATTATTATTATGAGAATTGTTATGATAGGATTTAGAATGAGATTGATAATTAGAAGATTTGTGATTATTATTATGATTATGATTATGTTTATTATTATTGGATCTAAAAGTATTATTATGATTTTGATTTTTAGACATAAAAGCATGTTCACTACTTTTAAGAGTACCAAATTGAATTAATTTAGCTTCCTCTTGACGCAATAAATTATGAAAAATATCATATGTTAATTGAGTAGCTAAGCTAGGAATAGCAAGTTGAGCATGAATATTCGTAATAAATTGTTGAAATTGACGAGGAAGACATTTTTTAAGAATAAGATGAATTAAACGTAAATCAGCTAGAGTAACTCCTAAACCAGTTAATTGACTATTAACAGAATCAAACTTTAATAAGAATTCATCCATAGTTTTAAAATCCGTATACCTTAGATCTTCAAGTTGATCTTGAAGTTGAATTTTTCGGGATTCATTTGAGCTATCATAAGTTGTTTTTAAAATTTCCCAAGCTTCATGCGCTTTTGTACAATTTCCAATAAAACATACAAATCAGGAACCATTGAAATACCAATTAAACCAAGTGCTTCCTCATTTTGAGCCTTCCATCTATCTAGGTCGGCTTGAGGAGCAGATGTAGCGGGTTCAAAGGTTTTATCAGTCGCAACATCCAAAAGGTGTTTGAAACGAAAAATAAATGAGATATGTGTTTTCCAAGAATGATAATTGGAACTATTTAATTTAATTTCCGGAATTAATGTAGACATGATAGCAAAATAATAGTTTGTAAAAAAAAAATTACCCTTTTGATTAAAAAATAAAAATAAAAATTAACCTCCTTGATTTAAAAAAAATAAACCAGATTTGAGTAATAACTATAACAAAATTTATGTAAAAAAAAATGTTATATTCAAATCTTAAATAACAAATTAAAAATTTTTTAAAACAAACTTTATATTTTAAAAGAACTTTAAATCTTTATTAATAATAAAATAAAATTATTTATATTAACAAAATTATTTAAAACTTAAAAAAAAATTATAAACTTAAAAAGGTTAATATTAAAGAAAACTTGTTTTAAATAAACTTTTACTAAAGAAACTAAACTATTAGTGTAAATAAAGGAACTTTACTTTACACGTATAAGATAAAGGAAAGGTAAAAAAAACTTGTTAAAGACAAATATGCATGAAATGAATGTTACCAACCTTGATACAAATAAAAGACCAATCACAAGATAGAGGCGTTAAAAACAGTGAGGGCGATATTGACAAGTTTTACACGTTGATAATGACAGAGCATATGGCACAGACTACAGAGACGTTACTTTGCAGAGAATCTACAGTGCAAAGTAATATCAAGCTCTATCAACATATGCGAAGCAGATAGAATCCAAGGTTGTCCTTCCAAAGCAGGAAACGTACAAAACGCAGGTGCAGAGACGTTGAATGTCAAGAATGAATACAAAATGCAGGTTTTGGTGTGCCTTGTAGACAATGAGGGATCCAATCAGTTGCAGTCCATTCAGCAGGGATTGAGGCCCGATTCAGTCATCCTTAATGGGAAAGAATACCAAGTTTGAAAAAAATCTATTAGGATCCTAAGGAGCGGAAAAACACAGAATACAAAAAAGAAAAGAAAAAGCTGGTAAATGGGAGGTTCCCCTTCCCAAGGTGAGGCCAATTGCAGAGGATGAAATGTTCCGTGTTGTCTGGTCTGGAAAAAGAAAAACCAAGCAATGGAAACGAATGGTATCAAAGGCAAGATGTTTGCAAAGAAGCGTTATGCGGAGAAAGCTTTGATGAAGAAAACAATTGCTATGCATGAACAAAAGATCACCAGATGCAAAATGGATGATAATGTTCAGGAAGGAGCAGTGCGTGCCTACTTACTTGACCGTGATGCAACAACTCGTACCAAGGTGTTGAGTAACACAGAATACAAGTTGGAAACCTTTACTGGTGTTTACAGAAAATTTTGTGGGAAGAATGAGGTTTTTGAGTACCCTTTGTCAGAGGCTAGTTAAACTATTGAATGATGAACTAATTTTTTATGATTAGGGATCGTTTATAGGTACTTTGAAAATGATTTTAGATTTTAAATTTTCAAAATGCTTAAATACAGAGAAGGTTTGAAATAAAATGATAAAGAATAAATTATATCTGCCTTAAAGAGAAATTATAATAGTTTGCTACAATCAGTTATTCTTACAATATAAACCCTTTTTATTTATCAATAACACCTGCAAATAAAGATGTTAGGACTGAATGGCAGATTCAAACAAATTGAATCAAAATAGTTGTAAGCAAGAAAAAGGTTAAAATCTACAAGTGAATCAGAAATGAAATTTAATAATAAATTAGTTTTGGCGACAAGCCGACCAAATAGATTAAGGAGACTGAGTTTGGCGGTAAACCTTCCAAACTATGCACACTAAAAAAAAATGGAAACTTTGGCGGCAAGCCTTCCAAAGATACAAATTTAAACTAGAAAGGAGGAACTTTGGCGGCAAGCCTTCCAAAGCCCTTTTTTAATAAAAAAAACTAGAATAGAAGATTAAACCTGCAGACAAACTTGTTAACAAGTTTGAAAAAAAGTTAAAATCTGAAACCAAAACCTGCACAATAGAAAATATTAGAAAAAGAACTTCTTCTCCTCTCAAGAATGCCTCCAACAAGGTGAACTCCACAGAATGGTAACCTTCATCAATGTCAACTTAATACAAGGATTAGAAACCTGCTTTGATACCATGAAAGGAAAGACAAGAGCAAGGAAAGGAAAATAAAATCCAAGAAAGTTTATGATGAAGCAATTGTTACCAAGAGAAAAGCAAAAACCTTGGAGCATCACCCAAATGTGAAGAAGGAGGCACAAGAACTTTTGAAAGGGGAAAAGCAAAGAAAAACCCCTTGTGATATTATGAATGAGGCAATGCCTAATAATGAGAGAGAGAGAGAGAGCAAGAAGCTCTTTACAATATTGTCATTAAGAAGAAATGAGAGAGGAGACATCTCTTAAATAGAGATGAGGAGAGGAGTTACAAAGTAACTCCCAAATCTATGAATGCCACCATTCATAAAATGTGTGTGCCATGTGTCCACATCCTCTTATGGAGGAAATCTAATATTCCTTAATAAAGGAAAATAAAAGAAATGACTTGTCCTCACACATGTACTAGAGGACAAATTACATGTAGGAATTCCAAAGGAATATCCTAAACTAAATACAAATAAACCTAAGCTAAGTAAAGATTAAATATTCTAACAGTTAAAAGGGATAAAGATCTCTTATGGAAAATGCATTTTGATGGTGCATGCAGTAAGGAAGGAAATGGAGCGGGTGTAGTTTTCATTTCACCAAATGGAAAAACATTTAAATATTCTTTTCTACTTGCATTTGAATGTACAAACAATGTTACTGAATATGAAGCTTTATTATTAGGACTTAAAATTGCAAACAAGCATGGTATAAAATTATTAATGGCTTATGGTGATTTAGAACTTGTAGTTCAGCAAGTAAGAGGAAAATTTATTGCTAAAAATGAAAAGTTAAGAAATTATAGAAATGAAGTGTGGGATTCAATTGAATTTCTTGATGCTTTCTCTATTAATTGGACAGAAAGGTCTAACAATATTATTGCAGATTTTATGGCTAACTTGGCTGTTAAGCATAATGATATTCTTTTTGATGACATTACTCAAGTTGAGATCAAGACTAGACCTACAATTCTTGATAATGTGAAGAGCTGGCAGGTTTTCAATGATGACAGGGACATCCTGAATTTCTTGTTCTGTGAAGGAAGCTATGAGGATCAGATAATTGATTGGAATGGGCTTGTTGAAGAGGAAAATGGAAAGAAAATTGTACTGGGGCAAGAAATCTTGCAACTCAAGACTAACAAAATTCCAAAAGGGTTGGTTGAGTTGGAGAGGATGTTTGATGATAAGGACATGGCTAATTTCAGACCAAGTTCAGGAGCATGTGAAGGCATTGAGAAGATAAATTTGGGAAGTGAAAGCAACCCAAGGGAAGTCTTTATTGGTAAAAAACTTACCCTTAAGATTAGGACTGCATTAGTAAATTTGTTAAGAAAGTATAGACATGTTTTTGCATGGTCCTATGATGATTTGAAGGCATATAAAGAAGATCTATTCCAGCATGAGATACCATTGAAACCAGATGCAAAACCTTTTAGGTAGAAGCAGAGACCTATAAATCCCACTTTGGCTCGAAAGATGAAGGAAGAATTGATGAAGATGCGAAATGCAAGTATTATTGAACCAATAAGACACTCAACGTGGGTGTCAAATCTAGTACCAGTTAGGAAGAAAAATGGAGATATTAGATTGTGTGTGGATTTTAGGAATCTAAATGTATCTTCATTAAAAGATAATTATGCCTTGCCTAATATGGAAGCTTTGTTGCAAAAAGTTACTGGTAATGAATTATTGTCCATGATGGATGGGTTTTCTGGTTACAATCAGGTCAAAGTTAAAGAATCTAAAAAATATAAAACTGCTTTTACTACCCCATGGGGTACATATGTATATGCAAGAATGCCTTTTGGACTAACAAATGCAAGAGCCACTTTCCAGAGGGCCATGGATGTTGCCTTTGAAGGACTTATTGATCTCATCTTAGCAATATATCAAGATGACATGACTGCATACTCGAAGAAAGCAGAGGATCACTGCAATGACCTGGAGAAGATATTCATAAGAGCATTGGAGTATGGTATTTCTCTCAATCCTAAAAAATGTTATTTTGGTGTTACCGAAGGGAAGCTATTAGGTCATATCGTATCTAAGGATGGTGTAAGGATTGATCCTGAGAGGGTAGCAGCTATAGATAAAATACAGATTCCAAAGATGGTCAAAGCTATTCAATCATTTTTTGGTTAGATTAATTTTGTGAGAAGGTTTGTATCGAATTTTGCTGAAATTGTTAAACCCATAGCCAAAATGATGAAGAAGGGGGCTGAGGTCAAATGGACAAATGAGGCGCTTGAGGCTTTTGTGAGCATCAAAAGAGCAATTAAGGAGGCCTCAGTCCTTAAGTCACCTGACTTTTCCAAGCCATTCCAGGTATTCTCATTTGCATCTTACCATACTATTGTTGCTGTTATGTTGTAGAAAAATGAAGAAGGTCATGAACAGCCAATAGCATTTTTCAGTAAGTCTTTGCAAGCTTCAGAATTGAATTATGACATTAATGAAAAATAGGCTTATGCTCTAGTTAAAGCAGTAAAATCTTTTAGACCTTATTTGGTAGGAGCCATTGTTGTTGCATACGTGCCTAATGTTGTTGTTAAGGATATTTTTAGACAGACAGAAACAACAGGACGAAGATGCAGATGGATTAATCAAATCCAAGAATTCAACATAGATATCCAAATTACCAAACTGGTAAGAGGGCAAGGTCTGGCTTGACTTATGGCAGAATCTAACTTGGATGCAGTTCAAATAAATCAGGTAGAAATGGAAGATGCAGAGATGAGTATCCAAAAATGCCCTTGGTATACTGACATTGTGTATTATTTAAAATATTTAAAATGTCCAGATAGTTTTAATGATAATCAGAAAAGAACCCTGAAGTTACAGTCATCTAGATATGTGCTTATCAAAGGAGACTTGTATTGGAGGAACAGAGATGGTATTTTGTTGTTTTGTCTGGATGTTGTGCAGGCACGAATGGTATTGAAAGATTTACATGATGGAGTCTGTGGAGGACACTTCTCAGCAAAAACAACAACCCACAAGATTTTGAATGCAGGGTATTATTGGCCAAGCATCTTCAAGGATTGTCACGCATATGTCAGAAAATGTGAGGCTTGTCAGAAGTTCTCAGGCAAACTCAAGTACAATGGGGCCATTCCTCTCAGACCTGTGAATGCAGAAGAGCCTTTCCAAATGTGGGGCATTGATTTTATTGGAGAAATAGCTAACAAGTCTAGTGGTGGACACAGGTGGATTCTTGTTTTAACAGATTACTTTACTAAGTGGGTGGAGGCAATTCCCACAAGGCAGGCTAATAGCAAGGTTGTCTCAAAGTTTCTTCTGGAAAACATCTTGGCCAGGTTTGGAGTTCCTCGTAAGATCATTGTGGATAATGGTATGTGCTTTAGATCAAAAGAATTTGTGAATTTCTGTGAATCTTATGGGATTAGTCTATCATACTCATCACCCTATCATCCCCAAGGAAATGGACAAGCAGAGTCTAGTAATAAAAATCTGCTGAAGATCATAAAAAGAATGCTAGGGGAAAATAAAAGAGCTTGGGATTCCAAATTAAGTCTAGCTGTGTGGGCTGATAGAATTACAATTAAAAAATCCACTGGTTTTGCTCCTTATGAATTAGTGTATGGTAAAGAAGCCAAGTTACCATTGAACAACTTACTGCCAGTGTACAAATTTGTTTTAGAGAATGATCCGGAGGAGGTGAATTTCATGAATGATCGATTTATGCAGCTAGCTGAGATGGATGAATGTAGAATAGAAGCTCTAGAAAGGAATTTGCAGAGACAACAGAAAGTTAAAAAGCTTCATGACAAAAAATCCAGTCATCGGTCATTAAAGGAAGGAGAGTGGGTGCTGAAGTGGAATGCTAAGGATCAGGATAAAGGAAAGCATGGAAAGTTTGATGCCTTATGGCTAGGACCTTATATTATTTCTAATAAGAATGGAGAAAATTCTTACTTTTTGCAGGACACGGATGGGCGAGTTGAGGAGTTCCCGGTTCACGCTCAATATCTAAAGAATTTCTTCTATGCGTAAACAGGGAGTATCTTTTGTATCATATTTTTGGGAAGTATGAAGAATTATATTTCCAGAGTGAATCATCTTTTAATTCTCTTTGAAGAATATGATGATAACTCTCAAGAAAAATTTTATGAAGGAAAAGAAACAATATATCAAGCAGTGGGAAAGGTAAAGCAAATATTATTTTCAGAAGGTGCATATTACTACATGACCAAAATTAGGTATTTGAAAGAGGAAAGGGAATATCGTCATTTTTTTAGGGGCCTCGGGCCACCCAATTTTATTCAGAGGAACCTACAAAAGGGGTGCTATCTAATGGTCTGCTTTTCTAGAGATAACTAAGATCTCGCTATGCTCACATGGAGCATACGTCCCCAGAAAGAGCCACTGTTGGACCCTTAAAAATTAAATTTTTTAAGGTTCCAGATTCATACCAGGAAGCAAATCTCTCTTTGCAATTATTTAGTTCAAGTATCTATTCCACTCCAAGTTCCCTGCAACTTACTTTTTCAGGTATGTATACGGTTGCTAATATAGAATCAAGCCAGGTACGCCTTTTTGAACCATAGCTTCTTCTCATCTGAACTCTGTTATGTAAAATTAACTATTCCTCTGTAATGTTAATTAGGAAGTTTTTAATTTTGAATATTATATTTTTCTTCTAATTAATATTATAGTATTTAAATTATTTGTGTTACATGAAATTATATGATGCTTTTAAAAATAACACAATTTTTAAGCTTGTATAATGTGCAAGGTTATTACAAAAAGAAATAAAAGATTTAAAAAGTTTTGAAAAGGATCAATGAGTTTGTTTCAAATGATTAAAGTACCAATATTTGATTGGTAGAATATATACTTTGGAATCATTTTAGTAAATGATTTAAATATATAGTATAAAAGCATCTTTTGGAGTATACGTTCAAATCTTTTAAACAAAAGATTTAAAGTATTATAAGGGAGGTAAAAAGTTTTTTATCTTACAAGGTGAAATATTAAATCTTTTTTTTAAAAAGTGAATGAGATGCATTGGAGCCCAATGAGTAAAAGACATCAGACATTGGCATAAGCTTTTGCTTTTGGATGGGTAAGTTCCAATGAAGGAAGATTTTCTTGCTGACCAGTTACCATTAGTTTGGTGTTATCCACCATTGGATTTCGAACAACTTTGTCCCTCCTCTATTCTTACAGTTTGATATATTGGTTTTATTTCATGGCGATAATTTAAATAAACAAAGTATAACCGAAATGAAATTGTACAGTAGAGTTTTGAAGCTGTTTTGGGGCCCTAAATGATTGTTTGTGGTGGTAAAAAGGATTCCAGACCTTGTCCCATGGTTAAAAGATAAATTTGCTATAGATTTACATGTTTTTGAGATGCCGGCAAGCCCATCGGGGTAACATAAAAATATCATCGGGGTAACTAAAAATATGCCTCCCCCATAGTGCAAGTTATCTGGATGAGCTTGAGGTAATATTTTTTTTAATTTTCCAAAGTGAGTAAATATTTTTATTTTCTTTTCTGAAAATTTTTGCAATATTCAGAATAGTATTTTCACTTTTGAAAATCATAGTAAGTATTTGCAATAAATGATATTAAGGAGATTTTTTCTAATTCTTGGAAATCCTTACTGAAATGATTTTATTAATTATTTCCTTATGTAGTTTGCTATTTATTTTCATAAGAATAATTTTGCTCCGGTATATATACAAAGGTGAAATCATATTTCTGTTAGGGCAAAATTATTTTCGTTTAATATGTACATAGGGATTATATATTATTAAAGATCTATTTTTAATGTATCCCTAATGTAAATATTTTCATTTTAAACTAACTTTGTCATTTTTGTGTAGGATATTTTATTCTTTAGCTTACACAGACACAGGAAGTATCCTTTACTTAAATTTTTAATTTAATATTTTAATATTGCAATTCATCATTTACAAAAGCACTTTGGTAAATAAAGACTTATTTATGACATTTGTCATGATAGTCTTTTGATATTATCCTTTTTTGAGAAATTATAAAGGGATATATTTTATCATAAGGAAAATTACATTTTGCAAGTTCTCTTACCATGAATAATGTTTTTAACTCATGATGACCTAATATATTTTAACACTACATTATTATTATTTGCTTGTAAATATTTTCACCCTAAGTGAATAAATGATACATGTATATATTAGGGTTGATTTTATGCGGAATCAAAGTATGAATTTTTGCAAAAGTATTTTCCAGAAGGGTTAAATATTTGGATCAAAGTGAATTATGATCAAATTTTCATGTATCTGAAAAGTTATAGTTTTAATGCAAAACTTAATCTAAGGTATGTCATGATCTATTTTTTATCTAAGGAACTTGATTGGTTTAATTTATATGCAGGGACTTTTATCAAAGTTTGCAAATGAGGAGCTTAAGCAAGAGCGAAAGTGGAGTTTTATCAAAGTGAAAGATTATAAAGAATATCATTAAAACTTTATTTAGTGTGCATTTTAGGGATTCAAATGTAATTATATTGTAAACCAAAGGGTGTGTCCTTTGGAAAAACAATTGTCTGTAACTCACTCTTGTATGCGAAAGGGTGTGTCCTTTCACATATGTCTTTTGGATTAGGTATTTATAGGGAGTCTTTTTCAATTAAAAAAAAACAACAATGTAAAGGGTCATGCTGCCGGCTAGGGCTAAAGGCAATATGTACTAGAAAGGTCTGTAAGAAAAGGAAGCATTCATTTTGAGCAATCACTGTGTAATGGAGTATCTGTAAGTGTAGGTATTGTATGCATTCACTCTCTAGAAATTAATATACAAGATTCGTTGTTTCAGTTCCAGAATTCGTGTATACTCTTGTGTTGATGAATTTCATTTCGTCCTCTTGATAAATCTGATAAAGGGTTTAATACAGTGTGCCACCACAAGTTGTTATAATTGAATATAGGATTTGCTTCTTTATGTTCTTATAGCACTTAATGGAACCTCTGTATTGATAGTCTTGTGTTACAAGTTGTCTGAAAACTGTCTCAAGAGTTTAATCAAATTATTTGTCCACAAAGTATCATGTATATTCCTGGATAGAGGCACTGGTCTGTCATTTATTTCTGAGATTTTGATTTGTATGCATAAGGTCCTCACAGAGAAACATTCTTCTGAGTTTTATATGATCCAATTTGTACATATTACTTTTAAGTTTTGAAGGCGTTTATTTTCAAAATTAAAATCACAATCTTTTCTTTCTTAAAAATATTCAGCAATCTAAGTATTCTAAAGCACACAATAAAGCAAATTTGCATAACATTCTCTTGCCAGTTTTGTGAAATTGCTAAGTTATCTTCCACTATAAATAATCTCTTTTGTGCTTGAGAGGAAGGTGTACCTGCCTAGGTTTAGTGGAGCCTAAAGTGCAGAGGGATTTGGTCTTCGACCATCCCTGTTCGTTGGCCAAGGCTGATTGGATTTCCTAAGGAGTTGGCAAGTTTTTTGGGTTTTCCAATTTGCGGTTTTGGGCACCAACACCATCCACAATGGGGAAAAGAACTACTCTTTTCAAAAGAATGGAGTTACATACAAAATTCAGTCCATAAATGATGAGAAAGAGGGCAGCAAGTCAGCAAATCAAAATGTTTTAATTGTGAGTGAGAAAGAGTTCATAAGTACACTTGAAGAAGGTGAAGGAGTGGGATTTGCTCTCATAGTGAAACCCAAGGAAGGAAAGATAGAGAAGAAAGTTGAGATACCATATGAGGTACAACAGATCCTAGATAACTTCAAAGCAATAATCAGTGATGGTACACCCGCAGCCTTACCACCTCCTAGAGCCATTAGCCATCAGATTGATTTCATGCCTGGAGCCTCTTTACCCAATAAGGCTGCCTACAAGATGACCCCTGAACAAAATGAAGAAGTAGCAAGAAAAATACAAGAACTGTTAGACCAAGGGCTGATTAGGAAGAGCATTAGTCCTTGTGCAGTACCTACAGTTTTGGCACCTAAGGAGGGTGGAACATGGAGACTTTGCACAGATTCTAGAGCCATAAACAAGATCACCATCAGATACAGATTTCCCATTCCCAAGATAGAGGATTTGATGGATTGCTTGTGGGGTGCACAGTATTTTAGTAAGATTGACTTGAAGAGTGGTTACCATCAGATAAGAATCAAAGAGGGTGATGAATGGAAGACAGCTTTCAAAACGAATGAGGGTCTCTATGAGTGGCTTGTTATGCCATTTGGACTCTCTAATGCTCCTAGCACATTCATGAGACTCATGAATGAAGTTTTACATGATTTCATTGGCAAGTTTGTTGTTGTGTATTTAGATGATCTTCTTATTTTCAGTAAAACTAAGGAAGAGCATCTGAATCATTTAGCTATTGTTTTGGGAAAGTTATCTAATGAACAGCTAACCATTAATCTAGAAAAGTGTGATTTTATGAAGCAAGAATTGATCTATCTTGGTTTTGTTGTATCAAGAGGCAATCTGAAAATGGATCAATCTAAAGTTTCAGCAATAACCAGTTGGCCAACTCCTAAAACAACCAGTGATGTCAAAAGCTTTCATGGTTTAGCACAATTTTACAGGAAATGCATCAGGGGATTCAGTGAGATTTGTGCCCCTATGTTAGACATAATCAAAGGGGGTGTAAAGGTAAAGTTTCAATGGACAGATGCAACCAATAAAGGGTTTGAATTATTCAAAACTAAAGTAGCTTCTCAACCAGTGCTCATTTTACCTAGTTTTGATAAGCATTTTACTATTGAATGTGATGCTAGCAATATTGTTGTAGGAGTTATTTTAAGTCAAGACAATAGACCAGTTGCATTCTTTAGTGAGAAGTTAAATGATGCCAAGAAAAAGTACTCTTCCTATGATTTAGAACTTTATGCATTAGTACAGGCACTTAGGAAATTGAGACATTATCTTCTTCCTAAAGAATTTGTTGTATACACAGATAATCAGGCATTAAGTTTCTTGAACTCACAGGATAAATTGAATCATAGGCATGTTAAATAGGTGGAGTACTTGCAAGCTTACCCTTTTACTCTTAAGCATAAGAAGGGTCAGTTGAATAAAGTAGCAGATGCTTTGAGTAGGAGGTTGTTAACTGTTCATGAGATTCAAGTACAGAGCATTGGTATTGATAGTTTTAAAGATATGTATCCTACTGATGATGATTTTGTTGAAGCTTATAAAGTTTGTCAAGATTTGGAGAATCATTTCCATGGTGCATATGTTGATTTCACTTTGCAGGATGGTTTGTTATTTAGGGGTGGATAGTTATGTGTTCCAAAGGGTTCTATGAGAGAGAACCTCATTCAAGAGAAGCATAATGGGTGCTTAAGTGGACATTTTGGTCGTAACAAGACCTTAGAGTTGGTTCAACGATTCTACTATTGGCCCAAGATGCAGAGAGACATCAGGAGGTATGTTGAGCAATGTTTGGTATGTCAAAAAGAAAAAGGTAATTCCTCCAATGCTGGTTTATATCAGCCTCTTCCCATTCCACATAGGCCTTGGGATTGCATTAGTATGGATTTTGTGGTAGGATTACCTAGAACTCAAGCAGGATTTGATAGCATCTTTGTAGTAGTTGATAGATTTAGTAAAATGGCTCATTTTATTCCTTGTAAGGCAACACATGATGCAAGTCATATTGCTTACTTATTTTTCAAAGAAGTTGTTAGAATCTGTGGTTTGCCTACTAGCATTGTTTCAAATAGAGATGTGAAATTTCTTGGTCATTTTTGGAAAACATTATGGAAGAGACTGGGTACTAATCTCTCTTTTGGTTCAGCTTATCATCCACAAACTGATGGCCAAACTAAGGTTGTGAATAGGTCTCTTGGAAACTTGGTTAGGTGTTAGACAAAGGAATATGGACAGAGTTGGGATCAACTCATTCATCAAGCAGAATATGCCTACAATGATAGTGTCAACCGGTCTACAGGTAAAAGCCCTTTTGAAGTTGTTTATGGTATGCATCCAAGGGGTATAATAGAGTTGAGAGATATAAATAACTTTCAGCCTAAGAGTGGAACAACAGATGACATGGCTCAATCCATGGAGGAGGTTCATGAGCAAGTGAGAAAGGCTCTTTAGGATACCTCCCAAAAAGTCAAGGCAAGAGTGGATACTACAAACAGAGATGTTCAGTTTTCTATAGGAGATTATGTGATAGTTCATTTGAAAAAGGAAAGGCTGCAAAAAGGAGTTCCAAGCAAACTTCAGATGAGGAGAATAGGCCCTTGCAAAATCTTGGCTAAGTATGGGTCTAATGCTTACAAAGTTGATTTGCCTACTGATATTTCTTTGTCTCCCATTTTTAATGTTACAGATTTGATTGCTTTCAAGGGGCAGCCACCTGAGGAGATTCAAAGAGTTTCATATGTTACATAGTCCCTTTCTGATCTTTCTTTACCTCCTCTCTCTATTCCTCAAGCAGAACAAGTTCTAGAGTCTAGAGTTCTCAAGAAGACAAGGAATCACACCTATATGGAGCACCTAGTTAAATGGAAGGATAAGCGTATCTCAGAGGCCACATGGATACCTAAAGCTGACTTATAGAAGGTTGGAATCCCTTCTTCTTTTTTTCCTCAAGGAGTCACATGACTTCTTTGTCTCTGGGGGAGTATGGTGCAAGAGCACCTAGTTGAGTAAAAACTCTCCTTTTTGAATATTTCATGCTTTCATGTTTGTAATGTCTTGTGTTAGGTTTATGATGTTGTTTTAGCTTTTTTTGTATCTTTTCAAGTGGTTTTTATCTCATTTTGTGCTCAAGAGGTCAAGTTTTGCCTTTCAGGATGTGAGTTGACAATTTTGGGTTTTTTAGGCCAAAAAGGGCAAAAACATGTAAAATTGCCTAAAAGGTCTAGAAATGCTTTCCAAAGCATTGAAACATATTTTCTAAGTGTTTTTAAGCATGTCTTAGGTGTTTAGATAAGTTGATGAGGTTGGGTTGTCAAAAATGCCTCTTGGAGCAACAAATGTTGTCATTTGGGCTTGAAAAGTTGTCATTTTTGGACATTTCTAGTATAATGAAGTTGTGGAAGCCTCATGTCCGTACTGGGATTGATAAATAACTTGAAGGACTATAAAAAGGTATCCCTTCTCCTTGAAAAATTTTGGTGATGGTATTGATTAAGTTTTCCATATATGAAAGATGAAATTCTGGCTTTTAATGTGTTTTCTCTCTTTTAGAGCAACAGTCTGTACTGTAGCATATTTGGTCCATATTGTACCTTTTGGGAAGTGTTCATATTGGTTTCCCAATTCTATTAAAGTGATCATTTTATTCTTTTTCTATTTGTAAGTTGATTAAACAAAATTCTTTCAGTTTGGTGTGCTCACTGCCCTGTCAAGGGTTTGGGGTTTCAAAATGAAGCAACTTGACTAATCCAGGCCTAGGCTCCCACCAAATGGATTTGGTCAAATTTGTTTATGCATGTAAAATGTATATATGTTTCTTTTTGAGCCAGAACTATGCTTGGAGGGTAGATTTGAGTGAATACTAGGCAAGTATAGATTACTCGACTAGTATCATGAACAAGAACTCAAAATTTGCACCCAAAAATAATTGGAGTGAACAAATGTGTGAGACAGAGGTCTAAATATATTTCCAAGGGTGTTGAGAGTCACCTTGGTTCATTAGAGTAGGTTGTTTCCTATTAAACATTCTCAGTTTGATTGTATGACAATGAATTCACTATTTTTTTAATGACAGTATGTACAAAAGGTACTTCAAGAGCCTATTCAAGCTTTGAAAACACGCCTCAAGTATTGCTATAGGAACTTCATAAGTGTTTGGATATTTCTCAATACCATGGAAGAGTTTGGATTGAACTTATAACACCTTAGAATGCAGTTATAATAGTGAGGTTGCTATGACAGGGTTTTGTAACAGTCACTTACATGTTTAGTTTTCAGTTTGTATACCATGTGTTTGGACTAATGCCTGTAGGACAGTAGTAAAGGAAGGCCCTACATGATATGGCAGAAGGTTTATTTCAGTTTGGAAGCTTGGTTTGTGGAGTTGTAATGACTTCCCAATGTGGTTGGGTCTAAACCCTACCAAACCCTACTAAAATGCCCAAAATTGAGGACAGTCACTAAACCTTCTTCATGGAGCCTAAGACTTGAAAAATATTGGAGTATAGACCTCATGAACATCATCCAAGACAATTTTTGTGGTGGATTTACCCATCATTGGGCTAGGTGAGCAAAAAAATGACAATTAGCCCTCCATGGGCTACAAGCCTTTTTTACTGCAAAAATACACTTTTCAAGAACCCGATTTGTTGGGGTTTGGTAGAACTTGAAGAACCTTTGGAAAAATATCTAAGGACATTGAAGGACACCCTTCCACCTTCTTGATAGTATGAAAGAGACTTTTGGGGTTTGAACCTAGCAAAGGGGTTGAATAAGAAGGGCTAAAATGCTTAAATCACTACAAAACTGCACATGAACAAAGATAAAACTTTTACCTAACTTCTTGGAACCTTTTGGAGGAGTTTGCCTTGACTTAGAGCAATAGATCTGAATGCTTAGAGAGTAAGGCATTGAGTTGGAGCATATTCAAACAAGGAGGAGTGAAGTGAGTAAGGGTATGAGCCTACACAAAGGGTGGATGTTGGAGAAGTAATACTTGAGATGCTTAGTATTATAACCTTAAATTGATTTTGCAAACATAAATAATAGTCACAAACAAGGTTTTTCTTGAAACCTATTGAACCATGAGACCCAATTAGCCTTGTGGAGTACTTCTCTAGCATTCTTCCTATCATTTACCAAAGCAATTACAGTCAGGTTATCTAAACTTTTTGGTTAATAGATTTTCCCCTTCTCTAATTTTTTAATAAATGACTCATGTATGCCCTCATTGAAAGACAAAAGAAACCAACAATTGGGTGAACCAATTATTGGTTAACCCTCTGCATAAGGGTACAACTCCGTGTATGATTTTCAATGAATTCTTAAACACAAAACAAAATAATGTTTTCACTTTTAACCAGAAAACAAGAAAGGAATCCTGCATCCATTCATCAACACAATATGAATGCATTTTAAAGATAAATACTTATATATGCAAAGCTCACAGACCTTGCACTCAAATCAATTCCATTTTATGAGATAGATTCATTCATAGACTTATTCACTCCCACAAGTAAACAAATAATCAAGAAGATAACAGATTCTACACATTAAAATAAACTCCAACAGAGATCCACTTTTCAAATTCAAACACACAGATTTGAAGATGGCAGAAAATGTATCATTTGATTCACAGATAAAACTTTCTTCATTGAAAATCCATAACATATCAAAATAAAATCTGTTAATATATTAGAAAATTTCGGACCTTTGGAAAGGCTTCCTTAATTACATAAATAGCCTCCAGGCTCATAGTTTTTGAAAATAACCACAGTCAAATTTTCTCTATTCGAGAGTTAAAGAAATTGTCTTGCTTATAACTAACATAACTAAAAAAAGGTAATTGGCCAAGAGCTGTGAATAGGGTGAAAATTCATTGGTGGCATGATCAAGACTCTGAGGTGGCCAAGGAATCTGCTAGCTTATCCTATTTTGTTGAAGTGCCACGTATGTTCCGTCACTCCAGAAGTGTCGTCAAGAAGTTGAGGATGACCTGATAATGTGGAAACCCAATATGTCTAATGCATTTTTTCTAGACCTCTTTGTTCATGCTTACCTACAAGACTTTTATCTTATGTGCTTCTCAATCCTCACCAATTTAGAGAAGTCATCAGTAGTTAGATATTTCAGCTCTTTGATGAGCTACACTCTCTCCTTGAAAGATTTGACCATGTATGTTGCATCCTTGACTGTTTGTCCATCATCCTTTAAGAACTGTATATCGATGCATTTCAGATTCTTTTGCATTGTGTTAATGAGCTCCTTTAGCAATTTGATGGACTCTTCATCGCCTTGTTTGATAATCGAGCTCCTCCATTCGATGTTTTTATTTGATACATATAGCACATTATCATCTAAATCATCTATAGGCTTCTCAGCAAGAAATTTTATAGCCCCAAACTTTTACACATCATTCATTTGCGTCAATATCGCTACCCATTTACTCTTTTCTTTCTCCCATGCTATAGCTTCCAATTCCAGTTCTTTACTTACAGTCACGGCGTTCCCAAACACTTTTATCAGATAGTCAATGTTATCTATGCCTTGCTCTGCTATGGACTCAAGCCATTTATCAAAAATCTCAGCTATCATACAACTCCTTTGAACTTGATCCAATAGCTTATGGTTCATTAGTGATTTAGGATCAAAAGATAGTGGCATTTGTGACAGAGGCTAGGGATTCGGGTTATGTATGGCATTGATATATTCTACCATCTATCTAACAAACTGTTTCAACTCCTGTTTGTCCTTTTCATCCTTCCAGGTTCTGGATAACATCCTTTTGGTGGAGGACTCCAAATACTTGGCATCTACAGTTCTGGAAGCAACTCATAGATCAACCTTTTCAACAACAAAGTCCTTTTCAGTGGCATTCTCTGCATCCTTATCCAACATGAGCCTAGCCACTTCTACTACCCAGTGTCCTATGTCATCATCAATATCCATCATAGCCTCAGTTTTAAGCTTCTTGGACTTAGATGTTTTCCCAAGACATTTACTGACCATGTCTTCAATGAGAATGGTGATGGGAACCACACTGCATTTTTTGGTAATGGAAGCCCCTAACCATCTGAAAGCACTGAAGGAACCTTTGGGTAGAGGTATCTAGTGGCTAGTTGAATCAATAATGGTCATGGTGCTCATTGGGTCCTGGTTCGCTTCAGATTCTTCTTCCTTATCCATATCCTGAACTGGAGGATTATTTGGCACTTGTTCATCCATGGTCACTTGGGTCTCCTCACCTTAGTCCAGGTCTACAACAATCTGGTCCACTACAGGTTTCTTGCTCTTAGAGCATGTAACTTGAACTGCCGAGGGATTCAATGGAGATCTCTTTGACCTTTTAATTCCAACTTCTCCAGCCTTCAGTCATGTGGCACCTACTGCTACCATCAAATCTATGTAACCCTCAAAAGTATGGAGCTATAATTACCTTCAGCACCCTTCGCTTCTTCAACTATAAGCAGCTACTAAATTAACAACTTAAGGGTTTTCATATTAAAGGCAAAAAAATTCAAAACAAGGCTTACGCATGGCTCTTAACAGCTCATACAATCGTGTGAAATAACTCCTGATTTGATGGGATTCTGACGAATCCATCATCTACTCAAGATTTCATGATTACTCTCCATAATTAGAATTTTAAAACTTGATATGCTCGAAATATTCCTTTTACCGCGCCACCTTTTCCTTTATTATCTTTCTTTGCCTTGTTATATCTCTAGAGCCAACTTAAAATGAACCTTGAATTGTGAACCATTTTGCAATAAATTCAATGGTTCGAGTTCAACATGAGAGAACAATAATGAAAAGGACTTGATGTATAAAACACCACCTTGCGGCTCAACAAACAACTAAACTGAGAAAGAGAAAAGACTTTAGATGAACACAAAGATGAACTTTGAACCTTGAACCGGATGAGAATGTTTCAAAGGTTCAATTTTGAAACTGACTTAACATACTTATGCTCGCCCTTTAACAACAAAACAAAGTTGTGGGACACACAAGGGCACCAAGTGAACTTTGAACTCTAAACCAAAACACAGGTTCAACATATAGATTCACTGAGACAAAACAAGTAAGACCAAAAGGGAAAGCTACATAATCAAGGACGGATTGAGCCAAATTTTGGGAGACAACATTAATTATGCTTTATTTTGCCAAATATGGGGAATTCGACTATCGACAAAATAAAGGGGTAACAAAACTCATACCTAAAATTATTAATGTGGATCAAGGTGGGTTTTTTTCGAGTAGGGAGACTCCAGAGGGAGCCATTGTGGCTCATGAGGTATTGCATTTGATTTCTACTTTGAGGATTTTAGACATGATTCTAAAATTGGATATGATGAAAGTGTATGATAAGCTTAATTGGGATTGTCTCATTGCTATTTTAAGGAAACTTGGGTTTGAGGCTAAATGGATTAAATGGATCTATGCTTTCATATCTACTATTAGGTTTTTCAGTTCTCTTAAACGGAGCTCCCTGTGGTTTTTTCTCATCTTCTAGGGGTGTCTGCCAAGGGGACCCATTATCTCCTTTTCTATTTATTATTATGGCAGAAGCTCTCAGAAGAGCAATTCATGCTACCAAAAATAAAGGGCTTTGGAAAAGAATAAAATTCCTTGCATTTTAGATCATTATACACATTGTTTGTTTGTTGATGATACTTTTCTCTTTGGCTCTGCCATGATGGCCAAGGAGAAAATCATTAAATAAACTATAGCAGATTATGTTGCTTTCTCTGGTCAAAGATTAATAGTGCTCAATCTAAGATCTTTCTTCTAAATGTTCCCCCATTAATTCAAAATAGACATTCATTTTTGGGGATTTGAATTCAGATCTTTCCCTTGCAAATATCGTGGCATTCATTTTTTTGCTAGCTCTGACAAACACAATTTTTGGGATACGGTGATTTCTTCAATATCAGCTAGAATATTATCATGGAATCACAAATGACTTACTTTATCAGGTAAAATCTTATTGATGATATATGTACTCAATGTGGTTCCCATTTGCCTAATCTCAGTTTTAAAAGCTCCAAAGACTTCCATTGTTCAAATGCATTTTGTCTTGAGATCCTTTTTATGGAATGATAATATGGGGGGCAAGAAAAAAAATTCCTCTTATAGCTTGGCAGAAGGTATGTCTCCTTAAAGAACGAGGTGGGGCTAGTATTAGGGATTTGGATAAGCATAATAGAGCACTTGGTACGAAATTATTATGGAAACTTTATAAGAATCCTACATCTAAATGGGCTTCTATAATATATAAAAAATATTTAGGTAATTACAGTCGGGAGAGAATTTTCACAGCATCTTGTCTTCCTAAGGGCTCTTCTATTTGGAATTTTATGATTAACTGTAGGTTTGTACTTCTTCCCCATCTGTCATGGGTGGTTCATAATGTTAGAAAAGATTAAATTTTGGGAAGAGGTACAGAATAGGTATCCATCAATGCTTAGTATTCGTGATTGATCTCCCTTAATGAATATGTTGAAATCTCAATAGGGGGTCTGTGTGGCTAATTATTTTTATTTAGATCTCTTTGGTCCCTTTCTGGTGGCTAGATGGAAATCCATTGATTCTTTTTCTATAGAACAAGAGATGAAAGCGCTTATACCTCTAAACTTAACAGGAGACCCCTTGTGTATCTTAACCTGGAAGACGAACTCATCTAGACTTAGGCTAAAACTGGTTCTTATTTGGTCAAGGATGGATATATGTCTCTTTCCCTTCTGACAATAACTAATTGTTGGCCCTCTAGACATTTTTGGAAAGGGGCCTGCCTTCCTAAGGTTGGTGCTTTTGCATTGTTGGCAGTTCAGGATATAATTTTGATAGGAATGAGATTGGATAAACTTAGAATCATGATTGTCTTCCCATGTATTGTGTGGTTATTTAATGGAATCTGTAAATCATCTTTTTATGCATTGCACATTTTCCTCAAGGTGTTGGTACTGGCTTTTTTTCAAGTTAGGGTGGACTACGGTATTGTGTCCTAATCTTAAAACTCAATTTCAGTCTTGGCATATACTATTTTCATCCTATTTCTATGGTAGTTTATGGAATGTGGCCCCTTTAATACTCATCTAGAACATTTGGTTAGAAGGGAACAATAGAATATTTAGGAAAAAATCTTCTTCTATTTCTAATTTTTTATTTCATGTTGAAAAATCTATATCTGAAACTATTTTGTCTTTTATATATATATATATATATATATATATATATATATATTTGGATCATTTGAATTCTCTCTCCCATTGGGATAAATGGATAACTATAAACTAGGAAGATTTGAAAATATCACCTCATCACGGGTTAGTGAATAAAGTTGTTGATAACAACAATAGGAGGAAAGAGGCTAAATGGTCACCTCCTCCTAGAGAAAAATTCAAACTTAACTATGATTGTACATCTAGAGGTAATCTTGGAAAATCTGGTATTGGAGTTGTGATCTCTAATCATGAAGCGAAAATTGTAAAGTTGAATGTAAATGTATTGAGGATGGGACAAACAACAATGCAGAATTGCAGGCTCTTTCATTTGGGCTGGAGTTGATCATTTATCTTAATATTAAGGACATCATTACAAAAGGAGATTCTATGGTAACTTTTCGTGTTGTTTCTAATAGGAAATATATGACATGGCAATTGCAATATTTGTTAGACAAAATCCTTGTTCAGTTATTGTTTTTTTATTCTTACTATGTCATGCATTGTTATAGGGAAATTAATTATGTGGCTGATTTCTTGGCCAACAAGGCCATAAATGAACAAACAATTTATTTAGAGGTATTAAGGGATGATCTCCCACCTTTGGTAAAAAATGATTGATTATCTCTATAAGGTTTTATTACCCCTTAATAGTTTTGATAAATTTTTATCCTTTTTTGATTATTTGTTCCTCAATGTTTTATTGTTGCAAAATTTGTTTTGGATTTTCAGCTGGCAGCATGGATGTGGTAGGCTTGTCTGTTAGGTTTTTGCTTAATTGATATGTCTAGCATATCCGTTTTGTCTTTTGTTCTCCCTCTTTTGTAGTATGACTATCTTTTGGTTTGATCTCAAACCCTTATCATGAAGGTGTTTGTTTTGAGGGTAATCATGTTTTTGGTGTGCTAAAATTTTAATGTGGTAACTTTTGATATCGTATGTTTATTCAAGGTTTTTATGTTAAGGTCACAAAGGCTTCATCACTCTATACTTTCTTGGTATTGGCATTGATTCCTTTGTGCTAAGGTATTATGAATATGATTTGCTTCTAATCAATTTTTTTTTACATTCTCTTGCCCTCATGCAAAATTTAATATATTTCATCATTGTTGATGTGATTTCATCTTGCACATGTGATGTGATTTTTATTTTCTCCTAATGCCACTCGTAATTATTAAAAGCTATTTATGTCTTATTTCATCTTGTCTCATGCGTACTTGCAAGAGGATATAAAGATAATTTGGGTTTACTTGGTAATGTATCATGGTGATATGTTTTTGATTAAGAAAAACAAGTTTTAAGGGACCCGAAACCCGCTTAAATTACGAAAGATAGACAATAAAGAAACAAGACAAAACAGCTGCAAAAGATCAGCACAAAAACTAGTAGCTAGGACAAAAAGACAACAAGGAGCCAACAAGAAATTAGCCTCCCAAACCCAGCATTACATATCAATTGAGTACTTTTATAGACTCCTCGGCATTCTAAACTAGAAGCATCATCGCCTTGGCCACTTCCCTCAAATCATTTCTCTCATGTCTCAGCTGGATATCTTTCGATTTGGTCTCCATATTAGTAGTGTTCTGCCTTGTCCTTCGCCTGATGAGTGGAGCTGGAAGTTGGTACGTCTTCAATGATTACCAAATTATTATCCTGATTTTTCCTCTCCAAGTGCTCCACTAGTGCATTCATATTCTGTGATGAAACTTTTAGGACCTGAAGGCTATGGTTCATAAAACTTTTCAGAGCCTTCTCAGTATGGGCAACCCGGGTATTGATATTGTCTTTATCCTCCTCAGTCTGTTCTTTCAAAATTCTGATAACATCCTCTAGATGTTTCGGATCCCCTTTGATTAGGTCTCTTTCCTACCAATCCTCCATCTTGACTTCCTCCTCGACTTCAATGGTTTCTGTCTCCTCATTCTTTTTCCTAGAATTTGTATCCTTAATCAAATTATTTATCTTATTTTCCAAATCCCTCTATTTACTTTGCATACTGGTAATGTTGTCAACAACCCATTTTTGGAAATTGAAGGATTCCAGAGCACAGTTACGGGCAGTATTCAGAATTGTATTCGTAGAATCCCTACCCTGCTCAGTGCCCATAGAGTTAGGGTTTTCATCCTCCTTCGACAGAGCAACATTCCTACTATCCGATCCTATAGGGTTAGAGTGAGGGTTTTCAGAGTTTCCCCCTTCTTCCTTTTCATCAACATTTTCATCCTTCTAACTCTCCATTTTTGTCTCAATATCCTTCCCCCTTTCCTCCTCCACATCACCATGCACCTCTGTTTCCACATTATCTATATCAACTCTCCTTTTTTTATGGGTAGGGACATTAGGCTGATCCTCATCTGAATCAGAGTCTTTGCAGCTCTCAGAAATTTGTGTGTTGGTGATCAGGGGATCATATTTGGTAGCCCTAGCCTTATCCTTCATATATTCATAAAAGAGCAATAAGAGCCCCTGATGGGCCATAGGGTAAGAATTAGGCTTTTTAGCATGATCAGCTAGACTCTCACTCAAAGAGGACGCTAAGTAATAAGGCAGGGAAATTTTAGCCCCATGACGGAAGTGGTTAAGAATTGCAAAGTGATAGTTATAGATTTTAGTAAATCTACCATCAACAGTGAGAAACTCCATTAAAACCCTTAAAAATTTTTGCCAAAAGGGCTTTACCTGCTAGGGAATGTAGTAGGAGATGTTGTCTTTCGTAACAAGCTTGCCATTCTCATCCTCCGATTTCGGGAATTTTTTGAACGCTTCGGCTGCATACCTCTAGTCTTTGTAGAATCTAGTACCCTCCTTCTAAAGACCCGTGACCTCTGCAACCAGCTCCTCATCAATTTGCCATATCTCCCCAAACAAGGTGACTCTGTTGTTATTCCAGCCTCTAGCAAAACCATATGATGCCAAATTTCTGCTTCCATGAAGTTTTTCCATATAGTCAGTAAAGCCATATCTATGAAGCCTTCTCTAGACTTTTTGTTCACTCTTCCAGTTTTTGCATCCTGGGGGCTCATTCCTGTTTAAATTACCACCCATTTTGACCAGCAAGTAGAAGTACCCAAAGATGTAATTCACAATCCACAGGTGTAGCCCCAAATTCTTGTATAAAATTCTAAAGTTACAGAACAGAGTCTCTTTCATGGTTTTGAATCTTATGTTAATGGCCGCACAAAGCCAGCATTTAATATTATAATCCTCCTCACACATATGATAATAGAAATGATGCCAAAAGGCAATCATTAATTGATAGTTAATCTGCCCCCAAAATCTATCTTTGGAATTTGGTCCCCATATGAGATATGATAATACTAACATAGTTATTTAACAATTTTTTAGCACTTTCCACTAAGTTAGTAATATTCCAAGAGACAGAGATTGTACCTTTAAGGGCCTGGATGATATTTAGGGAATCCCCTTCCAGCCAATTTTTTTAAAATTTGAATCCCTGAGCAAGCTGGAGGGTTTTTAGCATGGCCAGAGCTTTAGCCACATGATTATTTTGGACCCCCAAAGGAGAAGAAATAGCCGCAATGCAGACTCCTTGAGCATTTCTGATAACTCCTCCAACACCAAACTTTCCAGGGTTACCTTTAGCTGCCCCATCAAAATTCACCTTTATCCAATCATGATCAGGAAAATGCCAAACAATATTATCTCTCCTATTCTTATTGTCAGATCTACAGACTTTGTGTATTAGGTTCCATTCAATGAGGATACCTTTCTCCATTCCATTCATATCAATAACAAACCATTGCTTATTATTCCTATGAGGAATATTGATGTTCTCTTTTATAGCCCTGCAAATTTTTTCAAAGACCACCTGAGAGGTGCATTTAGCTTCCCTAAATATTCTATTATTTCTCTCTTTCCAAATACCCCAGCAGGTCATGGGGAGGGTCAAGGACCAAAGGTTCTTGATAAGATGGCATTTGGTAGGGAAATTCCAATGCCAGATAATATCCTTGAGACTCTTGTTCATAACCCAATCAGCTTTCCATTTCTCCCACAACTTACTCCAAATTTCCCATGTAAATGAGCAGTGAAAAAAAAGATGATCAACTGATTCTACCTCTTTCTGGCAAAGCTCGCACCTATTAGGGAATTTAAAGCCTCTTCGGACCAAATTGTCAATAGTAAGGGTCCTATTGTGATTAGCAAGCCAAAAGAACATATTGACTTTAGGGATCAACATGTTGTTCCAAACTTTACTCCATATGGGATCACTGGTCTGAGAAAGAGTGTTTTTGTAGGCAGAAGCAACCGTAAATTCACCTCTAGGATTACTTTTCCAGAGAAAAACATCATCATAGTCTTTGTTAAGAGAAAAAGACAACAGCTCCTTCTGGAGCAGAGAAAATCCAACATGTATAACATCAAGCCTCACCTATTTGTTTTCCTTCCAGTAGTCACACACCAAAAGACCAAACCTCCCTTTACATTCCTCAATAAATTGATTGTTGCCTTGATCAGAAAGAGCTTCACTCTTCATCCAAGGATCCTCCCAAAACCTAATTTTGTCACCTTTTCCAAGGACCCATCCAGCTCCAGCTTTGGCCACTTTTATGGATTTGATGATACTATTCCAAATGAAGGATCCAACAGGGATGTCTTCATAATTAAGGACCCCCTGGATAGGTTGATTCTAAATATATTTGTCAAACCAGATTTGATTCCAATATTTCTTGGTATCATAAGCTCTCCATAATTGTTTTACTAGGAGAGGTTTATTAAAGGTTTTAAGAGCTTTAATCCCCAGCCCTCCTTTGTTCTTTGGTCTACAAACTTTGTCCCAAGCAACCAAGGATATCCTCTTTTTTTCTTCAACTCCTGACCATAGAAATCTCTTCTAGATTCTTTCCAATGCTTCAGCAAATTTAGTTGGGATACCAAATAAGTTTAGGGCATAAACAGCGAGGTTCTAGAGTGTAGCTTGAAGGAGCTGCAATTTCCTAGCCTGAGATAAAATGGAACCTTTCCACCCAACAAGTTTTTTGTTGAGTTTGTCAATAAGCATATTCCAGAAGGAGTTTGGGGGAACTAAACCCAAGGGGAGACCCAAGTAGGTGGAAGGGAGCATGTCCACCTTGCAACCAATAATTTTAGCAATTCTCTATTGTCTTATGACCGGAGTGTTCATAAAGTATATAGCCGATTTGTCCCAATTGACTTGTTGGCCAGTAGCCAAAGCATAAGAATTAAGAGTAGTTTTGAAGGCCTCAGCCTCCCCAACAGAAGAATATCCCATGAGGATAGTATCATCAACAAATTGCTGATGAAAACAAAAACATTTGTAGGGGAAGGTTGAAGGCCTTTAATGATTTTATTCACTTTCAAATTATGTATCAATCTACTCATGCTCTCTGCCAAAATGGTGAAAAGAATAGGAGATATGGGATCTCCTTGTCTGAGCCCCCTAGAAGATTTAAAGAATTTTGTAGGAGATCCATTAATAAGAATTGAAAACATAGGAGTGGTGATCAGCTCTCTGATAATTTTGGTTATCTTTTCATCAAATCCAAAAGCCTCCATGATTCTGAAAAGAACATGCCAATCCACTCTATCATAAGCCTTCGCCAGATCCAACTTTACCAAAAATCCTTTTTTTTTAGCAGCATTGAGGGAATGAATATTCTCATGCACAAGAATGATAGAGTCCAAAATCTACCTGCCAAGAACAAAACCTTTCTACTCCTCAGAGATGATGAAGGGGAGAACCGCCAAAATTCTAGTAGTCAAAACTTTTGAAATGATCTTATAGAAAGAGTTACATAGACTTATTGGTCTAAATTTTCCCATTGAATCCGCCCTAGCAACTTTAGGAATTAAGGCAATAAATGTGGAATTGAGTTCCTTAAGGATTCTTCTGGAGCCAAAAAATTCTTTAACCGCATTAACCGTGTCTTCTCCCACAATATGCCAGAATTCTTGGAAGAAAAACATAGGGAAGCCATCAGGACCCGGAGCTTTATCCCCTTGAAACGAAAAGATAGCTTTTTTAATTTCTCCAGCAGAAGGGATAGCAGAGAGGGCCTTATTCTGAGTAGGATTAATGATCTTGGGAATGATATTAACCAAATTATATTGCTGGGTAAAATCAATATCCTTGTTCCTAGTGAGGAGCTGATTGAAGAAACTGACTACTTCCTCCCTAATTTCATCCTTATTAAGAAGAGTTTTATCCTCAACAATTAATTTGGAAATTATGTTTGCAGCTTTATGTTTTAGAGAAGTCATGTGGAAAAATTTAGTGTTTCTGTCCCCAGCCTCCAACCAAATCGCCCTATATCTCTGCCTCCAATAGGTTTCCTCCCTAGAGATGATATTGTGGAGTTTGACTAAAACGTCATCTTCCATGGCTTTAGAATACTTTTTATAGCCATCTTTCTGTATTGAATTTTGGATCTGTTCAAGTTCCTCCTTCAGCTTTTTATTTGAATCAAAAATATCACCAAAAACCTTCTTGTTCCATATCTTAATGTTGACTTTGATATTTTTAAGTTTTTTAGCAACTTTATACATGGCAGTTCCATTCACATCAATATTCCACCAGTTGGCAATAGATTTTTCAAGATAACGGTGGGATATCCACATCTTTTCAAACCTAAAAGGGAAACTCTGATTATTCTTGAAATTCTTAGCAGCAAAAGTAATGGGATAATGATCCGAACCAATTCTATTAATAACAGACAGGGAGCATCTATGAGAAAGAATCCAATCATTAGTGACAAGGGATCTATCAAGTCTTACCTGAATGAGGTCTTCACCATCCCTTCGGTTAGACCAAGTGTAGGATGCCCCATTGAGATCCATATCAATGAGAGAACTGAAATTGATAAAGTCCATCAAGTCAGATCTGTTGTCTGGTTGAGCTTAAGTTCCACCAGATTTATCAATGCCTTGCAGGGGAGTATTGAAATCTCCCATCACAACCCAGTTGCTCGTAGGGAAGTATCATGGTGATATGTTGCTTCCACACAAGTGGGAGTAATAACTTCTCAAGTTTCTTTATATATGTGAAATATTTCTCTTATTTAGTATTTATTTCTGATGGTGGATAACTTATTAATGATATTTATTATATTTACTTTAATGTGACATATATTTGAAATGGTATCATTGTGTTATGCTTAGCTTATATCATTTGTGAAGTGGCTCTTTGTTCTTTTTCTAAATTTATGGCTAACATTCAAGTGCAAGATTTGTTGTGTGTTATCAGAAATGACATACAAGATGGAATGTTGTTGGTTCCATTTGTAGAGTTTAGTGGTTGGCTTCAACAATTTTCTCCTCATCTTGTTACTACTGCATTTGATAGATTCTTGGCACTTTTCACCCTACTGGCACACCCTCTGAATTTTGATGGTTCTAATCTTTTGGCAGTTCTCCCAATTCTGGTCGTAGATTCTTCACAAGGGGATGTAGTTGATTCTTCATTCCATGAGTATGTGATCTTATCTCAAATGATTATTTGCATATGTAGTCTAATATGCATATCTTGCAAACATGGTTTCCGCAAGTATGATGCCTTTAGATGATGGCCACTTTTTACCATCTAAGATTGGTCGTTGTAATTGGTGTTTGGATTATTGTCTTAGGTTATTCGAGCTACTATTTACTTCTTTTTGGATAATCCTCTATGACTTGTATCTAGTGTATATTTTCGTCTTATGGGTGTAGTGTCTTAAAATTTCAACCTTTGCAATTTTGACCGCATTTGGGTCTTCACCCTAGTGTTTACACCCCTTGGCCTGATTGAAGACCTGATTATGCTTGCACCCCTCATAAATGCCACAAACTTTGATTTTCCACTCATTATGTACCTTAATCCTAACCCAAAATAGGGTAGGACCAGGGCATGATGCCCTGGTCCTCATTGGGACCATGGCACCATGCCATGGCCCTCCCTAAATTGGGCCCTCTTTAAATCCATTTTTGCAATTCAAAAATGAATGGAATCCCCCTCTCTGTGTCGGCTCGTGTTGGAAAATTAGTCAATTTTCTTGATGGGAAAGTATATAAAGAGGATTTCCCCTCTCATTTGAACATACACAGGCATCCACATGAGATCAATCACACATGAGATCAAGCAATCAAGCATTCTAGAGAAATTGAGCGTTAATCAGTCTTCTTTCAAGCCTTGGAGCAGAAATAAAGTCAAGATTCAAGCATTGAAGAAGACATTATTAATCCTACTTTGTTGAAGATTTCATAAAAACTAATTCCATATGGAGGCAAGCAAAACTTCACGAGGCATCATCATTCAATTTTCAGTCATAATTCAGCATCTCCCTCAAAAGGAGAATCTTTCATTATAGTCATTTTAATTATATTTATTTCAATTTCATGCTTAATTCTAAAACTAGGGTTTGACCCAAGGAAATCCCCTATTCCTAACCTTTTCCCTTCTTTCTATGTGTAGGAAACAAGTATGGAGCTGTGATCTTCATAATAAGAATTATTTGCAGAGATGAATCAACCCTTTTCGATGAGTGAAAAAGTAGGAGGACCAAGGCGCCCACCACCATGGTCTCGACATTTTTGGAGCTCTTTCAAGGATCAAATCTGAATCTACATATACTCCTTAGATCCAGGTGTATGCGAAAATTTCGCATCTGTAGCTCACTTTTTCTCAGTTTTACCTTCATTTTTCAGCACTCTACCTAGTTTCAACAATTCAATTTATAAAAGAGGAATAAAAATATCACACAATCAACCCTAATCTCTTCAGTATTCATTCCTTGACTGAATCTAGTGGATTCCCTATCCTCTTTTGAACGTCATGGTCCCTAAGTGAAGAATTTAGTGGTTTTCTCCCTCTAATGGTGAAAACCCTAAATTTTTCCACCTTACATTTTAGTGAACCCGACTCCTTACACCCTTATTTATGATTTATGTTCTCAAATCTGATTTTTTATGCAATTTAAAAATCAAGTTTTCATTTACAAGTTCGATTTCCTTGCAAATTTTAAAAATTTAGAGGTTAATTTCACTAAAACCCTAATTTTTAATTTCAAAATTGAGCTTGTGAATCGCTAATTTGAATTAATTGTTTCAGATATAAGTGTTTTTCAATTTCAAAATTCAAATTTTCTCTTGCAAGTCAAATTTGACATTTAAATTTTAAAATTAAGTGGATAATTGCAAAAACCCTAATTTTTAAAAAAATTTAAAATTGAGCTTGTGGGTTGTTTAAATTTTGAATTTACCATTTTAGAGTTACTTCAAATTCAAATTTGCAATCTTGGATCAAATTTTAAAATTAAGAGGTTAATTAAAAAAGTCTTAATTTTGAAATTTAAATTAACATTGTGCATTTCCCAATTTTGGATTCATCACTTCAATTTCAACCTTAGACCTATTTTTAAATTTCAAATTAAGAGGTTCTTTTTACAAGGCCCTAATTTTAAATTTAAATTTCTTGTGGACAATTCAAATTTAAATTTTAAAATTAAGTGATTAATTAAAAGAGCCCTAATTTTTAGATTTAAATTGATTATTTCAATTCCCAAATTTCAACATCACATTTTAAATTTAAATTTTAAAATTAAGAGATTCTTTTTACACGACCCTAATTTTCAATTAAATTTCCTTTAGATCATTCAAATTTTAAAATTTTAAAATTAAGAGGTTATTTTAGCCCTAATTTTAAATTTAAATTTCTATCTCCTAGTGAGTAATTTTAAATTTAAATTAAGAAGTTATTTTCGCAAAGGCCCTATTTTTAAATTTAAATTTCTTAGGAGGTTGCAAAAATCATCTTTTATCTTTTCAATCAATTTGCTTATTTATTTGAATAATTATTTATTTAGAATTCCAAATTTCAAATTCCAAATTTCCCTACCTTAATGCATGAGTTTTACTACTATTAGTCCAACCTATAATATCCCCATGAAAATTTGTATAATTAACACTTCCCAGGGTTTAAATACCGAGGAGATGGAGCCTACTTTGGATAACTTGTTCCATGAGGATGTCGGTGGTTCATCCAATCCTACAAATGTCCCCATTTATCCTCATTCTTTTCATAATTCTCATGATGTGGAGGAATCACTAACTAGGTTTTCCATTGACCAAATGGAGAAGATTGACAATCAATTTGAAAATCTTCAACAATGGATCAGTCGACAATACCCAAAAAGTGAAGTTCTCCCATTGATTGAAGGATTGAAAATAATGGTTCAGAGTGATAAACTTGGTGTTGATGTCTTGCATAGTATTGCTCATATTGTTGATACTAATATCATGCCTATCAAGAGTTGTGTTGAAGTCCTTGGCTATACACAACCTCCTAGTCAAGTTAATCATTCCATTCCTTTGACTACCCCTATGGCTAGTGTTCCCACCTTTACAGCAAACATCATGGCTAACTCTACACAAAATATCATACCTACGAGTGTTAACCCAGGGGGAAACTCCTTTAATCATAAATCTTTCATCCCTCCTTAAGTGAGTCTTCCATTTGTTGCCCAATCTTCTCCCATACCTACATATCATAGTGTTCCACCTCCTTATTCTCAACCCCCACCTTCATGTATCAATATCCCTCCTTATTCTCAACCCCCTCCTTCATTCAAAAATATCACCCCTCCTTCTCAATACAACATGTCCAATTTCAATACTTTTGTTGAAGCTACCATCAATAGTCTATCCCAACCAGTGTCTTCCTTGCAACAATAGATAGCTTATATGAATCAATCTAAGTATAATGTGCCCACATTTGATGTAGTGATCCCATTATCCAATGACATTGTTTGCATTGTCCCTCCTAAACATGTGGAATTCCCTCAATTGGAGCTTTATAATGGAAAAGGTGATCCCTTGACTCATGTAAAAACATTTCAAACTTTTTGTAGTGACTTTGCTCATGACCAAAGATTGTTGGCTAAATTGTTTACTAGAACACTAAGGGATAAAACTTTGCAATGGTATTGCTCTTTGCCTCCTTATTCTATTACTTGTTTTCAACAACTGGCTAATGCTTTTATTCAACAATTTCACAATAATATTGGTCCTAAAATTACTTTGATTGATTTGATGCATTGCAAGCAACGTGTTAAAGAAAAAGTGACTGACTTTATTGGTAGATATAAGCATTTGTATTCTCAAATTTCTTTTCCTGTGCCTGATCAAGATATTCAAATAATTTTCATTTTTAATTTATAAAAAATATATTAGAATTAAACTTCTCTTTTCAAAGTTTACTTCCTTTACGCAGTTGTGCGCAATACTTCACAATTATCAGCGTATTGTGAGTCAATTGGAACAATCCACTGCAATGGCTCTGAATGATAAAAGTGAAAGTGCTCAACAACCTTTTACAAAGTTCAGACCGAATAAGGGACTCATAAAATTCAATGACAACAATGTTACTACTTATCAAATTTCCATTAGTTTCATATCCAAAGTCATACTATATTCTAGTTGGTTAGTATTACCGAATCATGCAGTCGGTACACACAGAGAAGTCGGTATGAACGGTCTAGTTGGTTACAGAAGAAAGCAGTCATAGAACGCAGTATTCATCAAGCTATTTACCGAGTAAAGTTTCATGGCTACCGAGTGGTAAAGTTAACTCACCAAGTTGATATTCACCGAGTGAAACGTTTTACCAGATACATTGAACCTGGACATGCACATGAAAATGTGTTACAAGATCGAGGCACATCTAACTGTTTTTGCATTGGAAATTGCACTATGAGATTGTGTATGATTACAAGGTCAATCTAACCAATGAGATATTTTGTTTAGTTATTCATTCGAAGAATCTTTTTGTAAGATCGAAGCAATGAATCAGATCACTGCTATAAGAGATCTATATATACAGCATGATTCTAGGGTTAGAAAAGATAAGACACATGATGTGATATGAGATACAATGAGATAGCAGTGTGTATGCATGAAGGAAGACTGTTACAGAGACACAGAGAGGTCATCGAGAAGGTTATCAATGAACAGTCGAAGAACAGAGTAAACAGAAGGGTTTACCGAGTTTCATTATGGGTTACCGAGGTATGCTACAAGCTAGGTAATCTTATTCAGAGCACATAGAATCTGCTTTAGCATTGCAAATGTAAAGTTGCAGATATTTGTAAAGATTATATTGTAATATTTTGAAGTTGTAAGAGAAACCTTTAACAGGGTAAAAGACTCTAACCAAGTCTATAAATTGTAAATCCTTTAACCAGGTGCTACACTTATATAGTGTTGTAAAAATCCTTTAGTAAGGTAGATCTAACTGATCTTAATACTCCTAACAAGGTAAGCTATCAGAAATAGCTAAATGTGGCTCTAACCAAGCATTCTTTATTATTGCAGTAGTGAAGTTGTGGGTGCCATCCCCACCGCAATTTTTCTCTCTAACCAAGAGTTTCTGCGTGACCAAAATATATGTGTTATGGAGTGAATCATGTATGATTGTTATCTGTTGATTATAGTTTTATTTTATGTTACTGCACTATTTTGTTTATGCATAAAAATAAGGTTATTATCAGTGAAAAGTTTTGAAGCACTGATTCACCCCTCCCCTCTCAGTACATTAGCTTTCTATATTGGGCCTAACAAACAACAATACTGAAGTAGTGGACACAACTGTGCCTCCTTTGTCCAAATACTTTAGAAAGGAATTCACTCCTCTTAATGAATATTTGCATAGTATTATGTTGCAATTGTTACAAAGGAATGTGTTGAAACTTCTCCCTATCAAACCAATTAATACAACTAAGCCTTTGCCAATACCATTGTCAACCCGGTCATGACACTGAAAAGTGTTATTCCTTGAGGAGTAAGATTCAAGACTTTATTGATAACAATACCATTTATGTGGCTAGTGTGAATGATAAAGGAAACAAATCAATCAATCCTCCTATTCAGAATCTTCAAATTATCGATGGTCCTTTACCTTCCCATTCTACTAATGTGATTGGGACTGATCATCTTTCCTTCTCTCCCGATGATGTTGGCCATGAGTCAAAGTGGTGAACCTTATAGATCAAATTGAACCTTCTAAAGACTTATGCATTACATTTGATCCTAGTTAGACTATTAAAGCACCCAATGGCCCACTTTACATAACTACGAAAATCAAAGGCATACCCTCTCGAGGAGTGATCATTGATCCAACTTACATGGTTAATGTGATAACTGGAGAATTTATTTATACTTTGCAATTGCATCAAGTGGAATATTATGAAACTAATGTGATAGTTAGAGTTTTTTATGGCTTCTCTTGTCCTTCTATTGGTTCTATCACACTTCCTATTGATGTTGGCACTAAATTCTTAGATGTTATCTTTGCTATTATTCCTACATCTGATCAATTTTGTGTGAAGTTAGGACATCCTTGGCTCTCTTCCATGAAAATGATCACTTATACTATTCATGTGTTTGAAATTTCCTCATGATGATAAAATTATAACTATTAATCATAGCATACATCAACCTACGGTGAGGCATAGTGATGTCTGCCTTGATTATTTTTGGTCTGAACAATTCCAACCTCTTCAACCTAGAAGTGATGCTCTCTTTAAATCATATCATAAATGGAAAAATGAGATGATATCCTTGAGAAAACCTATAAATCCAACATTGAGTCTTCCTCCTAATGATCACATGCCTCTTCTTATGGAAAAGACTATCCTTCCTCCTAAGGAAAGCGATATTCTTTCTCCTAAGGAAAAATTTGTTCCTTCTCCTAAGGATGAGTCAATTCTTCCTCCCAAGGATATAAAATATCTTCCTTCTAGTGTTAATATATTCCTCCTCCTAAGGATAAACATATTATTCCTCCTAAGGATAGACCTATTCCTCCTCCTCGTGATGGACCTGGTCTCCTTCCTACAGCTCTTATTCCTTCTCTATATGGTGTAGTTCTACTTCCTACATCTTACAAAGCGAAGTGACCAGCCTCTCCTATTTTTCAACCTAAAAGACCTTCCCCTATGCATCCTTCCTTCAAAGAAGAAATTAATCCTACACCTGATGAACCTAAAACTTCACAACCTTCAACTAAAACTAAACAAAAATGTTATGCAAGAGAACGTCAATAGAGACATTGTGCTAGAGCTCGTGAACTTGCTCCCCAAACCATTTCTTCTCCCATGACACCAATTGTTGACATAATTCAATTTTCTCAACCTTCTTCTAATCAAGAAGTTCAACCTAATTCTCCAAGACGCAAAATTCTTAAGACAAATGACAGTTCAAAATGTATTCCTATTAGAACTCCTATTTTTGTTAATCTTGATAAAAGAAATAGGTAAGAATGTTCTTAATGATGAAAATGTTGATCCTAATATTTCAAATGATGGAAGTCAATATGTTGATGTTGACAATGTTTTATCTAAACAATTTCCAAAAGTTGTAATCTTAGCTCCTAGTAACAGACAAAGTGACTCATCATTAGAGCATGGTCCTTGTTTCGAACTTGTGATAGCACCATCTATTGTGCTTGATGTCGCTCCTCTTGCATGTTGTCCACCTTCTCGAAATAATGATGAGAAAGATCGGGGGTCGGATGACATGCTTCATTGGCTTCATTAGCACCGTAGATTCACTATCTCTCCTCTCTTTCTTGTTTGTGACCTTCTTCTATTTGTCTCTCAATTCTTCTATTTGTTGTCCCTAGTGTTGTCTACTTGAGGACAATGCAAAGCGTTGAGATATCTTTTGGTCTCTCCGATGTTGACTCAAAATACACATGTGCCCTTCTTCCTTGGTGGTTTCCTTTCTTTGGAGGATGAGGTAAACTCTATGCATACATATGTATACATGATATACATTAGTTATCATAAAAAGTATATTGTCTCTAGAGTTAGGTGAAACCACCTCGTGTTTCATGTTTTGTGATCATTATCCTTTGATTTTTCCTCTCTTGGGGGCTTATTATTGTGATAGTGTGCTTGTCTTTTGGGGTGTATCCTACCTTAAAGCAATTTCTCTTGATAAGGTGTACACAATTGCTTTAATGTGGGGGCATACACTCCACTCAATGATTCTCTCTCTTGCATATCTTGGTACCTAAGTTAGCAAATTTTATCTTTTGCTTTATAATTTTTGGTATTTTTCTTTTCATGACTCATAGTAAGAGAACCTTACTAGTTGGTAGTCATGGTTCTCTCTTTCTCTTTCTCTCATGATGTCCCTTTTATCTTTTTATTGAAGTTGTGAGATCCTAAAGTCTGTTGGGGGCTTGGTTTATCTTGCCTCCTCAATGACTTGGTGAAAGATTTTCAATATGAACCCTTTGTACTTTATCGAGAGTATGATTGAATTCATACTCCCGCTAAAGTGGGGGCTAAATGTAGTGTCCTAAAATTGTACCCTTTGCAATTTTGACTGCATTTGGGTCTTCACCTTAGTGTTTGCACCCCTTGGCCTGCTTGAAGACTTGATTATGCTTGCACCCCTCATAAATGCCACAAACTTTATTTTTCCACTCATTATGCACCTTGATCCTAACCCAAAATAGGGTAAGACCAGGGCATGGCTCCCTGGTCCTCATTGGGACCATGACACCATGCCATGGTCCTCCCTAAATTGGGTCCTCTTTAAACCCATTTTTGCAATTCAAAAATGAGAGGGATCCCCCTCTCCGTGTTGGCTCATGTCAGAAAATTAGACAATTTTCCCGATGGGCAAGTATATAAAGAGGATTTCCCTTCTCATTTGAACATACACAGGCATCCGCATGAAATCAAGCACACATGAGATCAAGCAATCAATCATTCAAGAGAAATTGAGCATTAATCAGTCTTCCTTCAAGCCATGGAGAAGCAATAAAGTCAAGATTCAAGCACTGAAGAAGACATTATTCATCCTAATTTTTTGAAGACTTCATAAACCCTAATTCCATTTGGAGGCAAGAAAAACTTCACAAGGTGGTATCATCATTCAAATTTTCAGTCATAATTCGGTATCTCCCTCAAAAGGAGAATCTTTCATTACAATCATTTCAATTACATTTATTTCAATTTCATAGTTAATTCCAAAAATAGGGTTTGAACTAAGGCAAGCCCATATTCCCAATCTTTTTCCCTTCTTTCTATGTGTAGGAATCAGGTACGGAGCTACGATCTTCAGAATAAGCATTTTTTGTAGAGACGAATCAACCCTTTTTGATGAGTGAAAAAGTAGGAGGACTAGGGCACCCACAACCATGGTCCTGACATTTTTGGAGCTCTTTAAAGGATTATATTTGAATCTACATATACTGCTCAGATCCAAGTGCACGCAAAAATCTCGCGTCTGTAGCTCAACGTTTTCTCAGTTTTACCTTCATTTTTCAGCACTTTACCTAATTTCTGCAATTCAATTTACATAAGAGGAATAAAATTATCACACAATCAACCCAAATCCATCTAGTATTCAGTCCTTGACTGAATCTAGTGGATTCTCTTTCCTCTTTTGAATGTAATGGTCCCTAAGAGAAGAATTTAGTGGTTTTCTCCCTCTAATGGTGAAAAGCCTAAACTTTTCCATATTACAATGGGTTCTTCATGTTTTTGATGGGTTTCATACACTAGTGTTTTGTTTGCCTTCCTGGTTGTATTAGGAAGTTCTTTTGTATCTTAACTTTATTTAATATTAATAAAATTTTAGTGGCTTCGACCATTTTTATTGAAAAAAAAAATACATATATAAAAAATGTATATAATAATATTATAGTATAATTATAATATATTAAAAATATAATAATTAAAATACAATAATATAACAATACTAATATTTATCTCTATATGACTCTAACCCCAACTTAATCTTAAATCTAATCATATCTCTAATTGAAACTTAACATATTTAACCTAAGTCTAACCTAACACCAACTTTAAACATAACTCTAACTTAACCATAATCCAAACTTAATTTTTGGATTGTATTTAATATATCATATATTTATTAGTATATGATTATATTATATTTATAATATAATAACTAAAATATAATAATATAACAATCTTAATTGAAGAGAATCCATTTTGGGGGCGCTTTGCAACTAGTATGGATCCAGGAAGGATGCCCTATCACCCTCCTCAGATTTCGAACTCCCTCCTTGGATTTTGAACTGGTTTGCTGGCGCTCATGAGGTCATCTTGGTGCCCTGCCTCAACCTATCATGTGAAACTTGTTTTCTTCCCCGTGTTGCCTTTGTGTTTGAAGGATTTGCTTGTTATTGCTTCGTGTGTTGGTTTATTCGGTCTTCTTTTTCTTCTTTGTTTTTCTCTCCCTCTGCATGCTTGTTTTTCTCTTGGCAAATTGCCCCTGGGCTTAGGTTTCATTTGTACTCCTCCCTTGAGGCCACTCATGTGAGAACGAATGGGTAGTTTGAGTAATGGTGATCCCACTCGAAGGAATGATGAGGAAGCCATCATTAATAATGAGGGGGTTTTGGAGGATGAGGTTGTCATTTCGCAAAAAGGAAAGCATGAGAAGCTTTCCTACAAAGCAGTGGTTATAGAACAATCGGGCACAGTTTGTCCGCCTTCTACCTGTTTCAATGGATCTTTCTGCAAGCTCGAGCAAATGGGCACTGAGGACGCCTCGGGAGGGACCACAATCGATGGAGATAGATTTGAACCTGGGGATGATAGAGCGGCCGACGACCCCGAAGGAGGAGGAAATGGTAAGTCTCATCCTCTTGGGTTGAAGACCCTTTCCTTTTCACCTAATGAGGATATGGTTAAGGCTATTAGGGTTGAGTAGTCACGCTTAAGAAATATTGCAGTTTTCTTTGTTTGCATGGATAGAGAATCTTTGCCTTCGAGGAAGTTTTTTGATGATTGGATTGCTAATGTGTGGGGCAAGAAATTAGGCATTCATGTTAATTTTTGTAGAATGATTCATAAGGGTATATTTGTAATTTTCTTGAAATCTCATAGCATGCAAGATAGGGTTCTGAATAACTTTTGGAATGTCGGGCATTCTTTGTTTAGGGATTTTCCTTGGACTCCCAAAGAAAATGTAGAGCGGGTTATTTCTCAATCCTCCCCCAATTGGGTCAAAATTGAGAATCTCCAGCCTGAATTTTGGCCATTCTTCTCTCAGATTTTGAAGCCTTTGGGCTCGGTCCTACAAGTTGAGGACTCGAGAACCACCCTCCCTCATTTGAATGCTTGGGCCCTTGTTTCTCTTGACCCTGAGGTTGTGTTTCTCGACATTATCTCTCTGGAATTTTAAGGAGAAATATTTTCTTGGGAATTGCCTTTGTTGGGTAATTTGGGGGCATGTTTTATCTGCAAAAATAATGGGCATATGAGAAAGGATTGCCCTTCTCTGAAGAATTCTCACAATGCTAATTTTAATATTGATGATAAAAATAACTTGAGAAGTGACAATAGTAAAATGTCAAAAGTTGTTTCTTCCTCGAAAGAAGGTGTTTCTTTACCAGTGGATACCCCATCTGACATGGGCAAGGAGAAGGTTAATTCTGGCCTAGAGTGCCCAATTGGTGATAGTAGTGGAAATAAATTTGTTAGTCTTTCCAATCCTCTATTTGAGGATGAATATGAGGTTGTTCAAGCCCCTCTCATGAATGATTCCCCCAATATCTTTGTCGGGTGTCAATCAGTACATCCTAATCCTTTTAACTCTAATCAAGTAAGGGTTTTGAGCTCTTCCCCCCAACCCAGATTGAATGCTCAACAACTTGCTCTTGCAATTATTAAAGAGAAGGTTTGTCTTTTAAAAAATGCCAATATAGTCCCATCCGAGTTGAGGTTGAGCAACTCCTTACCTGTTATCATGAACTCTGTGGTGGATGGTTCTTCAGATAAACAAATTCTGCCCTTTGGCTTGGATGGTTTATCTAGTAGTAATGTTGAGTAGTTTATAGAGGTGACCAGTAAAAAAATTAGGAAGAAAAGAAAAACATCTGATAGACAATCTATTTCCAATGATAATAGTAAAAAAGGTAATGAGGTGCCTGAGCGATTTAATAAACTGTACAAGAATAAAAAACCCTCCTCCGAATAATTCTTATGATGATGCACATACATAGTTGGAATGTTAGGGGCCTGGAGATGTCTAATAGAAAATATATGGTTAGAAAATGGTGTAATAGCATCAAGGAAAAAGACATTATATGCCTTCAAGAGATCAAAGTGGTAGGGTTGCATGCTTATACTATGTTGAATTTTTTGTGGGCTCGGGCCATAGGGTTCCACTCCAATCATGAAAGGGGTAAAGGTGGTATTGCCATTATGGTAGGCCCTAAGTGGGTAGATAAGATCATTGATAATGGTGTCTCCCCCAGCCAAAGAGCCTTGTGGGTCACCTTTAAGGAGAAGGATTGTGTTTTTGGTATTTGCAACATTTATGCTGCTAATGATTACAGAGACAAAGCTAGACTTTGGGACTGGTTGACAATTGGTTTGCCGAATGCCCTTTGGAACTTTGTGGGTGATTTTAACATGATCGAGCATGGTGAGGATAAAGTGGTGTTGATAAACATTGTTGGAATGGTAATGAATATTTTTTCTGGACTAAATTCAAAAGGAGATTTAATCTGATAGACCCCATGGAGAAGAAAAAGGGTTCCTTTTATGGTGTCTGGTTCACATGGTGCAATAACCAAAGTGGTAAGCAGAGAATGTATTATAGACTAGATAGATGTTATGTAGATGCCTCTTTCTTTTCCTTCCTCCCTCAAAGGGGGAAAGCCCCCATTTGTGTCTCCCCTACTAGCATTTTGGATCATTCTCCTATATCTGTCACTATTGATTTGGACCTTGAACCCTCCTCTGTGATTAGACATAAAAGGGAAAATGGTTTCAAACTTAATGTCTCCTTGCTCAATGATGAGGATATTGGTGAAGCTATTAAGACGATCTCTCAATTGAATGAAGTTTGTTCCTCCCACCTCAAACCTAGGGGGTAGTGGGAGGCCCTTAGTGCTTCCTGGAGGAAAATGTTTCAGATCATTGGTAATAAATAAGCTATGGACATGTGTAAAAAGGAGTCATTTCTACAAGCTAGGCTTAATGAGATTGAAAAGGAACTTCAGGGTAAGGGGAATGACCTAAGTCTAGAGGGAGTATTGTCCTCGGTCAAGAACCCCTTAAGAAAACTACAAAACTTCAAGATCAAAGGGCAGAAGGTTAGAGCTAGAATAAACTGGATTAAAGGTGGTGATAAGGGAACCAGTTATTTCTTTAATCTTATCAGAGCTAAGAACAAGAGGGAACTTATTGAAGACATTCAAGTCAACAATTTAACCACTAATGATCCAGTAGCCATCAAGGAGGCCTTCTTCAATTTTTACAATAGTCTCTTCTCCTCTGAGCATGGGGATATTAATCAGGAGGCCCTCGAGAAATGCTTATTGTTAATCCCTAAGAAAATTTCTTATGAAGAAGCTAAGGCTCTGAGCCATAAGATCTCTCTAGACAAGATCAAAAGTGCCATTACTTCATTAGCCAATGGTAAGTCCTCGGGGATAGATGGTTTACCTGTTGAATTCTATAAGAAGCACTTGGACTAGGTAAGCCTGGAACTATTTGCATTATATGAAGATGTCGTTATACAAGGCTCCCTTGGGGAAAATATTAATAAAGGTGTTATCAATTTGTTACCTAAAGGTGGGGATAAGACTCTAGTTAAAAATTGGAGACCTATCACTTTATTTAATATCTCATACAAAATTATTGCAAAAGTACTAGCAAGGAGAATTGCTAGATTGTTAGATAAGTTCATCTCTACCACATAGATTGGATTCATAAAAGGCAGGTATATTCTAGAAAACTTGGTTACTAGTTGGGAGGCAATGCACTGGGCTAAAGTTGATAATCAGAATGTTGCAATGGTCCTTTTGGACTTCGAGAAAGCATATGATAGAATTGAGTGACCGTTTGCTAGAGGAATGTTACAAGCTTTTGGTTTCCCTTCATATTTTTGTAAATGGATAGACATTCTCTTAAAGGACTACTCCATAGTCGTTGAGGTTAATGGTGAACTGTCTGAGTCTATCCCCCTAAGGAGGTCTATAAGGAAAGGGTGCCCCATTGCCCTGGCCCTATTTGTCATTTCTTCTAATGCTCTCTATTACATTCTAAGGGCCCCAGAACTTGGTCCCTCTATCAAAGGTCTTACTCTTCCTGATGTTGATGATCTGATTAATGCTCAATTTATCGATGATACTACCTTATTTTTAGCCTTGAATGAGGAAAACTTTGATAATGCCATGGAGAGACTTCAAATTTTTCTATCTGGCCTCTGGTGCTAAGATAGCTCCTCACAAATCTACAGTGCTTGGATGGTCTGGGACTCCTCCAAATTTGATCTCATGCAAAGGCTGGCAATGGGCAGGATCGAACTCTATTGTAAGATATCTTGGTATCCCCTTTGCTATTAATTCATCTACTCAAGATATGTGGCAGTGGATATACTCTAAAATTGAAAAGAAACATCTTAAATGGCAGACCCATCTTCTCTCCTTGGCTGGTAGAGTGCAGATTTTGTTCAAAAGGTTCTCTCCTCCAATCATATTTATTGTGCCTCTGCATGGGTGTTTGCTAACTATCAAACCAATAAGCTTGAGAGGATTATGAGGGACTTTTTATGGTCTGATGGGATAGGGCACAAGAAGAGGCACTGTGTGAATTGGAATTGGTGTTGCAGACCTAGATGTATGGGTGGATTGGGTATCAAGGATATCAGGGCTCATGGCATTACTTTAGTTTTCAAATGGATTGTAAAAGCCCTATATGGAAATGAACCTTGGAAGGTGCTTATCAGAAACAATATTAAAAGGTCAGTTGTTAAGAAAGGTAAAAAATGGAGGAATGTCCCTTTATGTGATATTGTATTGTGGGATTATAGCATGAAGGTATTTGGTTCCAATGTATTTGCTTCATTATGGAAGGCATGGTCATAGGTAAGGAGGCTACTCCCCTCTAAGGATGCAATAGGCAATTCTCCATCATATGTTGTTATGGATAGATCTATCTGGTGGGTGGTGAACTTGAACAATAAACCCCTTGCTTTGACTTAAATTTTCTCTGCTAAGATATGGAATGATAAGGATATCTCTTTGATTAGCAATGTACTGATTGACAACCGACTTGGTTCTTGGGTTGAGATTAAGTCTAAATATGGGATCCCTACTTCACAAAAGAAAATGCATTCTCTCATTGGTAAGGCTACAGGTTGTTTTTTCCCTGGCAAAATCTTGGATATTGTCTCCTTCTTAAAGCAACTTAAATGGTTGGATGGTTCTTCCTTCTTGGAAATCTCTACTAAATAGATTTATTTGATGTTGAAGGAGGACTACTCAATCTTCTCTAGAATTAATCAAGGTTGGGGTTTAGACTGGCCTAAGTCCAGGTGGAAATTTGTTTTTTATTTCTTTTAGCATTCTCCCATTGACCCTAAGAAGTCTTGTTTTAGATGGCTCCTTCTTTTAAAAAAGCTAGTTGTTGGTTCCTTCTTATCTTCTAAGGGTCTCATGTCTATTAAGTGTGTTGTGTGTAATATCCAAGAGTCCTTTGAGCACCTATTTTTTTAGTGTGAGTTTTCCCGTGGTGTGTGGTAGATCTTCCTTGGCCCCTCTATTGGCTAGAATCACCGGCCTGGCCCTTCTTGGAGTGAGGTCCTTGCTGGTTTTGTAGAATCTTTTGACCTTAAGATGAATCGGTTCTGGTCTGTCTTTTCTTGTGAGGTGTTATAGTTTCTTTGGAAAGAAAAAAATGGAGAGGTGTTTCAAAACAAGAGGAGGAGGCTTACTGAGTTTAATAATAAACTCACTCATTTTTATATTATGTCACAGATTTATGTTGTCTTGGAGATCTCTAAAGACAAATTCATGACTCTGGTTCGTGAATGTGCTCTGCATATTTACAAGGAAGATATCCAGTATGTCTAGTACTTCAAGAAACATATGGATATGTTGCATCCAAAGGAGATCGAGGCCTTGGTACAGTACATGCAGAAGCTCAAACTTGAAGACTCAGATGAGCTTTTTCCTAGAACTAGGGAGAAAGGCACAAGAGAACAGTGAATAGGGTGGCTCTTTTTTATATCTATATACTGACCTATGAGGCATTTTATATTAATCCTCTTTATATGTTGTTCATATTGTAATACCTAGTTATCTGACACAGGGCTACGACCTGTTTTGATATACATGTAAAAAAGATATTGTACAAAGCAGGAAATAGAAGAAGAACAAAGCAAATATATGTAAAAAATAGGGCACCAGATAGTATGATGTATATGTTTTGAACTATTTTAATAAAAAATAATAATATAACAATCTTAATGTTTATTTATATGACGCTAACCCTAACTTAATCTTAAATCTAATCATATCTCTAATTGAATCTTAATATATTTAACCTAAGCCTAACCTAACACCAACTTAACATAACCTTCCCTAAACCATAATCTTATCTCTAATCGAATGTAAACTTAATTTTTTGAGTACATTTAATATATCAAACATTTTCTAGTATGGGTAATAGAATATTACTAAAATATTTAAAATTATTGAACAATCATAAAATTTGAATTATTCAAAATGTGTTTAATAAAAGGAAAAATTGAATTTGAACACTTAATCACCTATCACATGTAAACTAATAATAAAATTTTAACTTAATTTATTATATTCAATTGAAAACAAAAAAAAATTGTTAAGAGGTGATTATTTTAATTTTCACAAGTAATTTCATTATACTAAAAACTATTTTATTTATGAAGTACATTTTTTAAGATTTTAGTATTATTATTTTTTACCCATGTAAAATGATTTCTTGTGATTTTCATTTTCTGGAAATTTATCGACTATTAGTCTACATGTATTGTCATGTAGTTAGGTATCTCGACGTAATAATATATTAAATAAATTTAAAAAATTAAATTTAATCTAGATCTTTTAAAACTTATATATATTAATTTAGTTAGATTGGGGTTCACTCAACCATTTCTATAACTGTAATTTAGTTAAGTTAGGGTTTGCTCAACCATTTCTATAATTGTTTCCTTAAAATGCATAAATGACTTTGACTTGAACTTGAACTATTAGTTTTATCTAAAGACACTATGACAATTGCACATTTTACAAAGGTATTTGTCATGACATATATTCTTCTATTAATGTAAGTTTCTTGTTAGTTTATGTTTTTCATTTTCTAGTGCTTCAATTTTCTTCACTTTCTAAATTATTTCATAATTTCGATTTTAGTGACTTTCATCTAAAGTTGTGGTGTGTTTGAATTTTGTTATTTTAGATACTTTCTTTTATTTTATATATAAAAATATATTTTATTAGTTTATATTTGCTCCTTCGCCATCATGGATCTTATGTTTTTTTTGCCATTATGGATCTTATGTTTTTTTGGTCTCTACATACTCTTGATGATGGTGTTCTTTTTACAACTTGTTCCTCCTCCCACTGCTACCATTAGATGATATTTATTTGTAAAGTAAACTTGCAAACTAATAAATCATAGAAACAAACTACCACATGGCCAAAAATTTCAATAACTAACATTTGTTTTTCATTATCATAATATTTTTTTCCTTAATTTGATTTTAATTTAATCTAACCATTTTTATATACCAATTTTAATAAAAAAGACAAGTATTATTAAATGTATATGAAGTTGCCTCTGAAGTCCAAATGTTGACAAATCCTTATTCACATTTTTGTTCAAGGCCTCAGTTACAAATAATCTTTTATTTTAAAATTAAAAGGAAGATTTAGGTTTAAAGACTTGTACAAGCCACAAATAGAAAAGATTTAGAAACATGAAAACCAAACTCTATTCTTCAGATAACCTACAAAACCCAGAAGTAAGAAATGTGACAATAAATTCTAGATAATAAATCTAAAGATTAATGAATACAAATGAAATGAATAAAACAAAAGCAAACCCTCATGCATTTGAATGCTTCTAATAAACCTGCACACATGAAGAAGAGGAAAAATGTTTGGGGTTGTTTGGAGACTTGCCCCAATCAAGTCCATGTTTTGGTGTTTCCACCTCCATACCAGCCAGATAGATAGACAGATAAATAAAAATGCAAATAAAAAAGAAAAATCATTTTACAGATAAACGATGTGATAAATCATCAAGATGCTCAGAGACAAGATCAGTAGATAGATTTTACTAGCAAGGCTTGAGAAATCCAAGAGATATGCAAAGATTATTGTGAGAGCTTGAGAGTGTTGTACAAAACTAGAAACTATTGTACCAAGTGAGAGAGCAAGAGAAAGGTGTGAGAGCTAAGAGAACATGATAGATTGTGTACAGAATCCAAAGAGATAGCTTGAAGAACCAAGAGAATGAGAGACATTTCTTGAGAGAACCCAGAGAGATTGAATGGAGAGAAAGAATGGATTTAAAAGAGAGAAGAGGAGGGGAAAAGAGGGTTGTTGAGTTGTTTCAAAATATTTTGAGTCATTTCCACTGACTAAGATAGGTGACAAGTGTTGAAATGCTCAAAACTTACATTTGAATGTTAAGATGTCATAGGATGAATGTGTGGCACATGGACATCCACGTGGCATGCTAGTGTCCAGATAAATCATGCTAAAGAACAATAGGTGGTAAGAGAAACACATAGTTTATGTAAAATTGAAGTTGAAAGGTAGCTGCTAGAAAGGGTGTCCTGAGCATCCTGAGAGGGAAAAGGTTGATGCAAGAGCTGAAATGAGACTACTCAAATGATAGGGAAATGGACACTAAAGTGGCTACAAAATTGTAGGTGTAATTACAAAGGGGTATGCAATTTTTTACTCTACAAGATGATGAGGTAAATTTGGATCATGAGGGGGATTACAACAAGGGGATGAAGGGATACTTTGACCTTGACATGGAGGGGGATCATTGGAATTTACACTTTGCTCTTGATTGTGAATTTAATCATTGGAGGGGGTGGAAGGAATAGGGGGTTATGTATGGGACTTGGAAGAACACTTTTCTCTTGAGATGGAAGCGGATCATCATACATGAAATACAAAAGGATGAGGAGATCTTCATAAGAATATTGATAGGTGGGATATAGATCAAATATTGGATGGGATTGGAGAGTCGTGATATCTTGATCTTGATTTCTATTGGGAGTCATTTCTTCTAACTTTGTATTATCCTCTTTGTATGGGGTAGGACTCCAGACATGTATGGGAGATACTTGGAAGGAGTCAACATTTTGGCATGATAAGAATGGATTTTGAATGGAACTCTCTGAAGTATATTTGACTAGGAATGGAGCATATGAAGGCATTAGATCTAGGATTTCTAATTGTATAAGGGATTTGTATAAAACAAATGGATTATCTTGGATTTGTATTGTAGATATCCCTTGGGAGTAAACTCGAAAGGTGTCATCATTCGATGGGTTGTTTGGTGTGAAACCACATGAGATAGATATGGCATTGATATAATCACTTTGGAATGAGTCATCGCTAGACATAGGTGGATGATTTTTTTCATGCTTGAGATAGACATCTTTAGAATTTTGGATGATAATGTAACCTAAATGCACCTATGTTTTTGGATCTTTGAGTAATAATGGGGATAATTATGCACCTATGTTTTTGGATGTTTGAGATTTTTGAATGACGATGCAACTAGAAGATGACAATATTATTCTATGTTTTTGAGTTTTTTTGGAGATTTATAGCAATATCTTGATGAAATATATGCAAATATATGCAATCCTATAGGCTTCATTCTTGGAAAACTTGTGAGAATAAACCTATGGATGATCACCTATGAAATAAAAAGATAAACCTATACCTAAAGATTGATTGATTTCATAAAAGTTATGACCCTGTGCTAGACTAATGAGTGTAAGGGTTGAACTTGATGATTGAAGATTTGATGAGGTCCTTGTGTCTTTAACAATGACAAAGGTATAATCCTAAGATCTAGTTGATTTATATAATGAAAATTATCTAAGGACACTGATGTTTCAAATTGATTTTGATTTTAGAGGATCTTAAAGGAAACAAATGTTGTACAAGCCTAGATAAACCTACTGACCTTAATGAACTTGTCAATCACAAAGTTGGATATGTTTCTGGACCCTAATTGAATAGTTTTGAATGACCTGATAATTTTTTTGATTTTGAAAGGCAATTGTGTAACTAAATTGACAGATGTGTGAAAGATTAGATGCAATTGTGTGATAGTTTTTATCAAATGCGTAAATCAAATAAAAATTGCATGAACTTATTGGCAATTGCACAACTGAGGTTTTCAAAATGTTTTGTGTGAGTTTTTTAGTAAAATCAATTTATCAGAAAATTTAAAATAATGAATATAGTTTGGTTGTTGAATTAATGACTCTAATTAATATAATTATGTATGTTCTAGGCCAAATTCAACCCAAATTTCCACCGGTCTTAACATAATCAAAGATAATTTAGATGGTTTTTGCAACCTAAGGACAAGGCTCATTGCAATGAAGTCAAATCTGTAGTTGTAACACTCCATCAACCCAAATGAACAACAAACACCTAAAGGGGTGTTTTACACTTGTAAGTCTTTTCTTGAGTAGGATAGATAGGGGGCTCTAGGACTACAAGCATGACCCAACCACCCTCTTCCTGAAAGTCACAACTAGCTTATACAACCCAAGAATTCACTCAAGGGAGGTATATGGTGAGTAACTTCAGGGTGCAATTCTACACTCTTGTCAAAATCAACATAATGTTCGGACAATCAAAAAGGTTGGGCCTCTAAATACAAGGTGTCTAGTCATTGTTCAGGAGACTTGTGTGGCTACACTCGTTGATAAGCCACTTAATGATTTATTCAACCTCGTGTGGCTATAAGTCCACCCCCAAATTGATATCAATGACATATACCCCCAAGTTAAGCTCCAATTTTCACCTTTACCATTTATATAGTGAACCGAAGGAAAAATTGCTTTGGGTCATTCCCCTTGGAGTGATGCAATCTAAAAAAGAGTAAGATATTGTGATTTTCTTGCACCCAATCTCTTGAAAGATAAGGGGAGAAGATACCTTCACAATACTTCAGGTTCTAATCTAAACACATGCATGCTTTCACACAAAACATGACAAACAAGATGAATTCCCTTTTAGAAATGAAGTGTATTCTATGCTACTAGATACATGATAATATGAAAGCAATGAAAATGAACGACTATTCCAAGACCTTGCTAAAAATAGAAACCTGCCAAAAATAAAACTTGCTAAAAATAGAAACCTACTAAAATTAAAAACTTTCTATAAATAGATACCTGCTAAAAAGGAAAACTGCTAAAAACTTGCTAAAAATGGAAACCTACCAAAAATAAAAAACCTACTTAAATTTGTAGGGAAATAAATAGGTTCAATACCAAAGTTTGTGAAGATCAATCTCTATCCAATAAACTACGATAAGGATGAGATTCAAGGCTTGGATAACAAAAAAATGAAAATTTGAAACTCATATGCAAATCTGAATTTTAAGTAGTCTTAATTGTGGAAAACCTATGATTAGATCATTCTTCTTTATGATGCCAAAAATCAGGCTTGTTAACCATGCTTAATAAACCTATCTTGTGTGAACCTATAACAATAATGAATAATGATTAACATTAGTATAAGATAACAATAATAAGGCAAAAATCAGCAACATAACATCCACACATAACACATGGTTTATGTGGAGAAACCCTTGTGGGAAAAAACTCCATCAAGAAGAGAGGACAAGCTTGTATTAACAACAATATAATCACTCTCATTCTCCTCTTTTCCTCCACCATAGAAGAACCTATATACATGTCAACAACCTCTATATGCCTCCCATCCCTCCTTCATTCCTGTAGAGAAGTCTACATTCAAATGTTCTCCATTCTGCTTCATATAAAATGTACACCCAAAGGCCAAATTCATAGAATGGTAAGAGTAAAAAACACCAATAAAGGTTCCCAAAGAATAATCTCCATTATTCATGACCACAATCCTTGGAATGCCTCCACAAAACTCAAAAATACATCGATATAGCTTCCAATGCCTTCCCTCCAACATAGACACCTATACTTGCAAGAAAAACATTACATTAAATGTAATAAATGATCAGAAACCAAGAGACTCGTGTTTCCTCTTCCATGCTCCCACTTGGATAAGCCCATAGGTCACTCTTTTTCCACTTTCTTAAGTCATTAAATATCTTATTCTAGGCATTCATAAGTGGAGAAAATAATATTAAATATTTGCGTTCGCAACCCACTTTTATCCCTGCTAGTATAACCATCACCCCTTGTGAATGTATTACAAACAATGGTGAGAATTAAATATTATAAATTATTTTCCCAATACATTCTAAGTGCCTTAGGACACTTTCCAAGGATGTTGGAACCATGTCATAGGATTTACAAGGTAGATAGAACCTCAATCCTAACAAAAATGACCAGATTTTATTTTATTTTCAAAAAAAAGAAAGCAAAAGCACAAGTATACCTGACAGATGAGTGAACGGAGAATTCACCTACGCAATAGAATAGCTAATTACTTTTGCCATTGGAGACTCCTGATAAAAAAAATTTATCTCTAATGCCACCCTCGAAGAAGCCAAGATCAAATTCATAAAATTTCACTAGAACAAGTGTTAAATTGATCGAATCACATTGGATTCACCATTTGTAAGCACTTGAAAAATTGAGGGAAAACATATCCAATAGGCTAATTAGGCAACCACTGAAACCCAATTCTATCACACAATTCTCAATTGCAAATCAATAGAACAATTCATAAATAAATCAACAATTAAATGTAATAAATCATAGTAAATCAAACTCTATTGCCAATTCAATGCATCTAGCCTCCATTATCCTTCTCCTTGTGTTGAGGTATGGTTCTCATAATCATACTTTATAAAAAACCTGCAAAATAGATGAATGAGAATATGAAGATAGTGGTTGTTGATAATGGTGATCAAGCCTGAATTTATAGATTTTCAAAATTTGATTAGACAGCTGAGATCAATTTGAAAATAGAGTTGATCGACAATTGAGGATTCATGAGATAGGTTGGTGGGAGATAATTACAATATGAAACTAATTGTATGATTCAATTAGATTGAATAGATTGAGAGTTAAAAGAATTGATTGAATTGTTAACCATTTTGATTGAGTCAAGTACTGAATTGATTGATTAGTTAGAAAAAGGTGATTAATGATTCACTAAGACTTAGTGGTGGAACTAAAAGTCAGACAAAATTGTGGATTTTCAACATGTGTTGTAGGAAATTGAATGAAATTAGCATTTGGAGTGAATTTGGATGAATTTAGATTTTTGAAAACATGAAATTAAAATTGAAATGAAGTTAATTTGAATTTGCAGAGAAATGAAATTTATTCAAAATGAGAGGTAAATGAGATTAAATAAATTTGGAAATTTATTTAATCAAGAGGATGTTATTAATTAAATAATTTTGAAAAATTTTAGTTATGGGAAGATATAAATTGACTTTAATTAAACAATGAAGATTATTTAATCAAAGTGAGCTGATGACATAATTAATTAAATAATAAAATTATTTACTTAACGTTGGAGGAAAATTAGATAATTAAATAATTAAAAATATATATAATTATGAGAAAACGGGGAAATTTTGACATTTGAATTTAAATGAGAAGAATGACATTGAATTAATTAAATAATAAAATTATTTAATAAATTAAAGAGGAAAAATAGTAAAATTAGCACTCGTAGGTATGGTACAATTTTCAATGTTTACGTTGGGTATAAAGTAATTGATCAATTGAAGATTGGACCTTTTTAGGATCAAAGAAGATAATTAAAAAATAGTGATAGATAAACATTCTAGTTGGAAATGGTGAAGTTGATTTGGTGTGTATGTTTTCTTTTGAATTTTCGATAATGCTTTCTACTGTCAATGGAACCTGTTTTTAATGAATTGTTTGAAATGTTATAAAATGATAAAGTAGATATTTTGGGCCCATCACTATTTGTCGAACATTAAATGATGTGTATTCATATTAATTTTTAAAATAGTTTCATTAAAACACAGAATTGGACATCATTACTGCAAGAGGTTTGGCTTATGATTGGAAATAACTCTATTATGATTTATCTTGCCTATCTATTGCTCTTCTTGATATTTGGAATGGCCTCCAATTGCAACATCCATCCCCCTATATTTTTATTTTTAGTCTTCTTTCCATAATAAGGTAGGTTTTAAACTAGAATTAGCATTCAATTTCAAATAATTAAGATAACTTCTTGAAATTGGACACCATGAAGTATGAATTGAACTTACAAAATAGTAACAAAATCAATCTTTCTTCTATGATTGATTCCCTGATTTTATATTTTAGTGCATCTAATGAAAGTGCATTGAAATTTGGTCTTGAGAAAGCACCTATATGCCACAGATAAATAGTCCTCATTGACTTGTTATGTCTAAATTCCAATATCAAGAGAAAATAATAAGGTTCATAGATTACTACCTCAACAAATCAAGAGACATTTACTAAATGTTGGATGCGAACCTGTCATATTTTTGTTAACAAAGACTATTTACTAGAGTATCATTGTTATTTCTTTATTTCATGAATTGGCGACAATTACCCCAAACATGAGACAATTTTTTATGAAAATGGAAAACCCAAGTATAAGATTTTTTTTATAGTTTGGCATTAATTGGCAGGTAGTTTGAAATATTATTTTTGCATTTTACATAGTGTTTGCTTAGATTATCATGAAACAATACCTTGCATAGAAAATGATGCATTATGTTGTTGCCATAGATTGAAAGGTTAGAATTTCAAACTGTTCTAGAGAGCATTTAACCTAAATAACACTTTTGTTCATTGTGAGAATTAATATCTACTTGAAATAGGATTGAAAGATACTTGCAATACAATGATTTTTGTTTTCTTTCCTATTACACATAGACGTCCATTTTCAAGTGTCATATGGAGAAACTGGCAAGAAGAAGTGATGAGATTGCCTCAAGGGTTGGAGTTCTTGATAAGTTTTGAGACAAAAAAATCAATTTACTGTAACCACTTTAATGCACCACTTTCATGACAAGATTAATCTAGAGGAAAATTCTAAGTTGGATTGACTATGTAAAAACATAATGAATAATCATGTCATCTTAGAAAATAATGTTTAATCTTGGAACATATTAAGTTTAACTCCCTTAAATTTGTTATAAAATAACAATGGATGCAAGAACTTGAGATGTTAATCTTGATCATATTTCTTCTAGATCTCCTCACCTTTTTGTTGCAATTTGGATACCTCAAAAAATCAATTGCATGGAGAGCTTGTCAACTAGCCTTTGTATTAATAGTGAGGCACATACTTTAAAAACAAGTGATCAACTTGAAGATGGTCATAGGAGGGAATCAACAAATAGTAGTTAAGATTTGATTCATTCTCATGTTGTATAATATTATTATGATTATGTAATGCTAATTGCTTTATTTGATTTGGGTGTGATGTCTTTCCCAAGAAAATATTTATATTATGTTTTTCTAGCAACAAGTAATATTGTTAGTTACTCTTGTTGTATCAATTTTTAATAAAATGTTGAAAAATTCAATTATAGACCTACCAAATTTAGAGGTTTAGATGGCATGCTATTTTTCTCCATTTGGATACATTAAATTTATTATAAAATATTCACTATATCTCATGTGTTTTCACACTTAGGTGGCTTAATGGTTTTGTACTTGGTTTAGATTTTTTAATTGTAATTCTTGAAATTTAGGTTTAGGATTGTTAGATTAAGGATAGTTTTGAAATTAATTATTAGATCTAAACCAATTTGTTTTCAAATGAATTTATACATATCTTTCAAAGCTTCACAAACTTATTGCTTGTTTGGACTTTGCAATAAAGGTTGAACATAGTCTCTATTGGAGTATTACATTAGTTCATAGTAATAGTTTTAGTTTACTTAAATAAACTATTGCTTGGTTAGTTATGCGGTTATGTAACAATTTTGGTTTGTTTGTATTACCTATTTAAAGGCATGTAGTTGAACCAATATTATCAATAATTCACCTATGCTTCATCATATGGTATCAGAGCATGCAATGATTTTGTCCCTAGGTGTAATATGAAGTTTGAAGAATTGGTGTAGTCAAGAAGGAAACCGATGGTCATTGATATGTGTTGTCTGGTGGTGAGAATATGTCAAACATTTTGGTGCCACATTGAACTTGTTTCTATAGTCATTTGAAGAAAGGAATTCGTTCATATTGGCAAACATGATTCAACCTAGCGAACTCAGGATACTTGTTGCATGTGAAGAAGTTAATTGGAATTTGGGAGCGAGTATCTATCTTATCATTTTCACCTGATTCAAAGTTACAAATGTGAATTTGATGGAGGCATACACATGACATTTGAAGAATCCCTAAAGGTAGACGATGAAATTTGGTTAGTTATAAAATTAGAGGAAAGATTCAACATTGAGGTGGCTAAAGTTGGGGATGTTAATTTCAAAGAGATCACTAAGTGAACAATCTGAGATTCAAGAAGCGAATGGATAAATCTACTATAAATTATAATTGATGAATCCACTACTAAGGTATGACTAGTCAACTCTGGTTTGGGATAGCGATAGGCCATAGTAAAGAACTAAAAGATTTTAAAGTTATTTGGATAAATTCTTGTTGGTAAAAGGTATATAAGTTATATCTTGTGTTGGAAACAATTGATTGGTGAATAAACTTGAGATCTTTGACATTAAATTTGAGAGGTGTGAGGAGTGTCATAAGGGTTTTTCAATCACTAAAGGTGTTAGAATAGTTTTGATTTTTTTTTTATGTTAACAATGATGTGTAAAGAGGCTATATAAATGAGTGAGGAGATTTGTTTGTGAGGCACTTTGCAAAGGGTGTCACTATTATGCTAGTCATTGAAATGTGAATTAGAAGGGTGATCAGTTTTGTGGTATCTAATATTTTTGAAAGGTGTTGAAAAGAAGAAGATGAATAGTTGCATATAAGGTGGTGTCATCATTGAATGAATAGAGTTGTGACATTGACAAGGGTATGTGTGAATTTATTTTATATAAAATATATTGATTTATTAGGAGGTACAAGGGTTATAGGTTGTGAAAGGGGAAGCTATTGAAATTGATGCTCATTATATTTTACATTGAAACTTGATCATTTTATTGAATATATTTTTTTTATGTGAAGAGTGTGCATTGGAGGGAAGAATTATTTTTGAAACTTTGTAATTTGAGTCATAATGAAAAATTTTAAACGTATCATGGATAAACATATTGATTATATCTTCAAGACCTTTCTTCCTACACTTGACATGAGTTTGAAGGTTTTTAAAGGCTCACATATGAAATTAAGTGGATAAAGTGTAACACATTCAATTGGAAATTGGAGGAAATGGAGGCAAGAGGTTTTTTTATCGTCCCAAGCTATCTTCTCGCTTAGGGATGATTCGTTGCATGAGAAGTGCACTCATTATGTGTCCCTTCAAAGAAAAAGGGGGGCAATATTTCTTCAAAGAAGTAAATCAACTCTAAGGCTCTACCTAATTTTGAGTTAAGTTTCCAATTAGGGGTTCTCCTGGTTCATAAAGCATTGATGATAATTTGATAGTCCCCCTCAATGGCTAGCTTTTTAATTTCTAAGTCCTTGCAGCGTAATAATCCTTCTATGACAACCTCTAGTTTGACCAAATTGTTTCTAGTTTCACCAGTAGGTCTGGCCAATTTAGCACATATAGACCCATCCCAGAAATGTATGATACATCCTATACCTACTACTCCAAGGTTGCTCCTAGATGCCCCATCAAAATTGAGCTTATGTAATCTAGTTTAGACCAAACACATTATTTCCTACGCTCCTTGCTTACCTTTCCTCCTTTGCCATATTGCGGGGGAATAATTAATCCATACCATTCTTTCCTGATCTTGCTATCCCAAACCGTGAAGAAACTATCCTCTACCATATTACTTCTTAATCTATTGTTTGTGACTTCAACTATGGTAGCTTCCACTTTATTGGTGAATTTATTGACATCCAACTTCTTATCCTGGAATATTCTTCTATTCATTTCCTTCCAGATCTCCTACACCAAAATAGAGGGAGCTACCTTCCATAAAACTTTGTAAATACTACCCTTGCAAATATCTGGCCAGCCCTTCATAGCCTCTAAAATATCATTTGAAAATATTGTTTGCCTGTTTAATTTCTTACATAGCCAATTCCAGCATTCTGAGGCATAAGGGTAGTTCAAGAGTAGGTGATTGACTGTTTCCTCACTACTTTCGCATAGAATGCATCTAGAAGGACCTTCATAGCCAAGTTTTTTGAACCAATATGTCGTTAATATTTGCTTCTAAAGTGCAACCCAAAGGAACATACCTGCTTTAGGAAGACACTCCTTATCCAAACACAGCTATATAGGTAACGTTGTCTTTTCTCAATGCTGAGACTTAACCAACTCTGAATATCCATCTTTGACTTTATACTCACCTAAGTTGGATCCTACCGAGATCAATATGTCTACCCCTTTCTTAATGGTTATGTTCCTAGTGCATAGGACATCTCTTAGCTCCCATTTTTCTCCTTCTAAAAGAGGAGTATTGTCCAATCCTTTCTACTTCCAGCCTAAAGCAGGATCATCACTATAGTAGTCAATGTAAACTTTTAAGTGTATACCCCATATACTTTCTAATACTTCTTTAATTCTCAAGAAGATGTGAAGGCTATCCAAGGTTGCATATCCACCCCATGAATCCCTCCAAAATAACGCTTTACTGTCATCCACAGTATCCCAAGATAACTTATCCAAGATCAACTTCCTACATTCCTGGATAAAGTTCATGTGTGTGTGAAAAAGTGATATAAGTTTGATAGCTGCAGGCACAACACTTCAATTAAGTCATTACATGTATGGTTAGTAAATCAATAATCAAAAAATAATAAACCATAACAAAGCGACTAATTGCCTTCTAAAAGATGCGAGTATAAGATTTCTCTCAAATTTTTATAAGCAATACCAATGACTAGACTACACCAAGATGAAGGATTTAATCTATATGATAATGGTAAACAAGCAAAACAGATGCAAGATGGATTAATAATTCAAGCAATAATGGATAAACTAAACTAAGATGCAATAAATATCAAAAAAGCACAATATCCTCAATGACTCCAGAGCAAAATCAGCATAATAATAATCTCCAAGCATGTTTCTCAAATATCTCTGGGGTGTTTTGAATGAGAGCTGAAGGTTGAATTTATAGAGAATTCGCAAGAGAGATAATGAAAAAGATCAATTTAGGATTAATTGAAAATAATTGAGAAATCGGGTTCAGTTAACCTTGAGATAGATTCCAATTATAGTTTAATTGAAATGCATTTAGATAGGAAGTTCAAGTTGCATTAGAAATAAGAATTAATTAATTCCATGCATCTGTGATAAAAATAGATAATTCTTTGATTTATTCAAGAAAAGAGTCTTTTTAATGCAACTGAACTTCTTTTTCTAAAAAGCTTTGAGTTCTAATTTTAGAGAATAATTCAATTTAATTGCTTTTCTGATTTCAAGTTCTCAATTTAGAAAAAGAAATAATATATCAAGTTTGATTTCTCTCTCAATTCTTTTATCCTATTTTCAATTCAACTCTTGCTTTGTAATTAATTCCTCTTTTGTAATGAATTAATTCCTTTTTTGCATGATTAAATGGCAAATTTATTAATTAATTAAATATGCTAGGATATTTAATAAATTAAACAGGATAATTGATCAAAATGATATTCTTGGAATGATTTAATCAATTAAATAAATATTTAATTAATATTGAGTAATTGACTTGCCATGCAACATTTGATGATTAAAGAATTAATAATGTGCTCAAAGTTGATTTAATTGCCTTTGGTTAGGACCTTGGTGATGTTGTCGAGATTAGGGGCCCATGGTTTAGATGACCATTTTTAGGGTATTACAGTTCCAAACCCTAGATCCTTTAGGAGGGTTTGTTGACCTGAAAATACTACTTGGGTCTCTTCCACATAGATACTTGAGTTGTAAAATTCTCAGTCATTTCCTATTTGAATCTTTATACATAGTCCAAACTAATTTTGCCCCAAGAGCTTTACTCTGCCAACTCATATTTCTAAGCTCTATACCACCTGTACCTATAGGCCTACAAATCTTATCCCAACTAATAAGAGCTAATTTCCAATACTTGAAAACCCCTTGCCAATAGAAATTCCTTATTCTATTTTCTATTTTAGCTCTAGCACCTTGACCTAATGGTAGACAAGACATCTGAAATGTCAGAACTGTCGATAAGACTGATTTTAGCATTGTGGCTCTACCTGCGTTGGACAGCCACTTGCCTTTCCATGATTCCATTTTCTTCTCTATTTTGACCACAACTGGGTCCCATAGCTTGTTAACCCTACATCCGTTGTCTAAAGGAATACCAAGGTACTTACTAGGGAATTTACCTCTCTTAAAGCCTAGGATTTGACAAAGTTTAGCTTCCCTTTGCTGATTTGTGTTAAAGAAGAAAATATCTGATTTATTAGCATTAATGACTTGTCCTGAAGTTGAAGCATATAGATCTAGATTTTTCTTAAAATTCATTGCCTCTAATTTATTACCATCCCCAAAGAGCATTGAATCATCAATGAATTGTTGGTGGGTTACATTGCTAACCCCTTCTGTTACTTTAATGCCTATGATTTGACCCATAGATTTAGCTCTACATATACACCTGTCAAAGGTCTCTACCATAATGATGAAAATAAATGGTGAAATAGAGTCTCCTTGTCTCAACCCTCTAGTTGACTCAAAATACCCTTTTGGGGAACCATTTGCCAAGACAGAGAATCTCAACGTATAAATACAGCTAAAAATTAGGTTGACACATTGCTTATCAAAGCCAAAAGCTTCCAAACATTTACACAAGAACCTCCAATCTACTCTATCATATGCTTTTTTAATATCAATTTGATTATCATACTAGACTTATGGCTATGTTGAATCGTATGGATGGTTTGTTGAGCTGTTATTAATCCATCTAGGATAGATCTACCTAAGGCAAAGCTTGTTTGCTCCTCTAATATAATAGAAGGAAGGATAATTTTGATTCTATTGGCTAGTGCCTTAGATAAGACCTTGTATACTGTATAGCATAATGAAATTGGTCGAAATTCATCCAATTCCTCTACATTGTCCTTTTTGGGTATAAGTGTTATAAACGTATTATTTATTTCTTTTAGGACTCTGCCTAAGTTCCTCATGCATTCTATTGCTTCCCACATCTCCTTCCCAACAATATGCCAACATTTCTGAAAGAAACCTATAGTGAATTCATCCGGCCAGAGTGCTTTATCCAGATGTAATTGTCTTAAAGTTGTCTCAATTTCTGCAAATGTAAAACTACTATTAAGCCTTTTATTAACCTTTGTCGAAACGACTCTAGGTATACAACTAAGTAATTCTTGTTGAGCCGCTAAATTAGAGCTATCCCAATTATTGAGGATATTCCTAAAATACTTCACTATTTGAACTGCAATCTCGTATGGATCCCCCATAAGGGTGCCACTACCTCCCTTAATCCTGCTAATGTTGTCAGCATTCCTTCTATGTTTCACACTGTTGTGAAAGAACTGTGAATTCCTATCTCCTGCTCCTAACCAATATTCTCTAGACTTTTGTTTCTAGAAAATCTCCTCCTTTATCAATAGATCCTCATAATTATGAAGTATTTCTTTTTTTTTGAAGTATTTATTATGATCTATTTGAATATTTAATCTTTACTTGGCTTAGGTTTATTTGTATTTAGTTTAGGATATTCCTTTTGAATCCCTACATGTAATTTGTCCTCTAGTACATGTGTGAGGACAAGTCATTTCTTTTATTTTCCTTTATGAAGGAATATTAGATTTCCTCCTTAAGAGGATGTGGACACATGGCACACACATTTTATGAATGGTGGCATTCATAGATTTGGGAGTTACTTTGTAACTCCTCTCCTCGTCTCTATTTAAGAGATGTCTCCTCTTTCATTTCTTCTTAATGACATTATTGTAAAGAGACTCTCTCTCTCTCTCTCTCTCTCTCTCTCTCTCTCTCTCTCTCTCTCTCTCTCTCTCTCTCTCTCTCATTTTAGGCATTGCCTCATTCATAATAGCACAATGGGTTTTTCTTTGATTTTCCCCTTTCAAAAGTTATTGTGCCTCCTTCACATTTGGGTGATTGCTCCATGGTTTTTGGATTTCTCTTGGTAACATTTACTTCATCAATAAACTTACTTGGATTTTGTCTTTCTTTCCTTGCTCTTGTATTTCCTTTCATGGTATCAGAGCAGGTTCTAATCCTTGTTTGAAGTTGAGATTGATGAAGGTTACCATTTTATGGAGCTCACCTTTTTTGGAGGCATTTTTTTTTAGAGAAGAGAAGAAGGTTGTTCTTTAATGTTTTGTTGTGCAAGTTTTGATTTAAGTTTAATTTTTTTTTAAAGAAGGATTAATCCATTTAGATTCTAGTTTAAAGTTTATTTTTTAGTTTTGGAAGGCTTACCGCCAAAACTCTGTTCTAACCTCTTTATTTTCCTGCATTCTTTAATTTATTTGCTTTGGAAGGCTTGCCGCCAAAGATTTTTTCTTTTCTTTTAGTTTAAGTTTTGGTTTTGAAAGGCTTGCCGCCAAGACATTCTCTGTTTATTTGCAGGTTCTAACATTTTATTTTACAATACTTGTTTCAATTTTTTAAAATTTTAAATCTTTCTGTTTTGTGCAGGTTTTAACATTTTATTTCACTTGCAGATTATTATTGATTTTTTTTTCTAACTATTTATGTTTGCAGATTCAAGAACTATTTTAGTTTCTCTTTGCTCTAACTATTTTATTTTTCAATAATGTTTCAATCCTTTATTAAATTTTAAATCTAAATGAAACTTATTTCTGGTTCAATATTGTTTAAAATAATTTTGCCTCTATAATTTGTAACGTATCTGCACTCTTGGATTCTGCCTCTGTAATTTGTAACAACTCTGCAAAGTTTTCTTCAACCTCTGTAATTTGTAACAGTTTTGCAAAGTTTTCTTCTACCTCTGTAATTTGTAACAGTTTTGCAAAGTTTTCAGTTTAAAAGATTTTTCATACATATGTAAGTTATAATAATAAGACAAGTTTTTAATTTTGCAAGATTTAAAGATTTAAATGAGATAATCTAAAATGTTTCTTAAATTTTATCTATTCAAAGTTTCTCATATAAAATATTTTAAAAGCTTTTAAATAAAGTTTTTTTGAAACTTTCCTAAATAACATTTTCTTATATTAAGAATATTTAAAAAAATTAAAACTTATTTTTTTTAATAAAAAGTTGGTTTTTTTATAAAGTTTTTTTTTTTTTTTTAAATTATTTTCTTATACATACGTATCTTAAAAGTTTATAATTTTTTAATAATAAAGTTTTCAATATATATGCAATTTTTAAATAATTTTTTTTAATATAACTTGTTTTCCATTTTATTAAAGGTTTAAAGTTTTTTAAGATAAAGTTTATTTAATTACACTTAAAGTTTTCTTTTAATTTAAATTTATTATTAAAAGAATTGAAAATAAAGTTTTTTTTAATAAAAAGTTTTTTTAACTTTTTTTTTTGTCACTTTATTTTATAGTAAATTATTATTCAATTTAAAAAGGGGTTTTTTTTTCTAATCTTTTGTTTTGCAACTATCTACATTAATTCCAGAAATTAAATTAAATAGTTCTAATTATCATTCATGGAAAATACATATTTCTTGAATTTTCATTTCAAGCACATTTTGGATGTTGCTACTGATAAAACCTCTGACCTGCTTCAACTGCTCCTCAAGCCGACCAAGACAGGTCGAAGGCTCAAAATGAAGAAGCACTTGGTTTAATTGGTATTCCAATGGTTCCTAGAATGTATATTCTTATTGGAAATTGTACAAAAGCATATGAAGCATGGGAAATTTTTAAAACAACTTGTGATAGTTCAAATGAATCCCAAAAAAATCAGCTTCAAGATCAACTCGAAGATCTCAAGTATACGGATTTTAAAACCATGGATGAATTCTTATTAAAGTTTGATTCTATTAATGGTCAATTAACTAGTTTAGGAGTTACTCTAGCTGATATACGTTTAATTCATCTTATTCTTAAAAAATGTCTTCCTTGTCAATTTCAGTAATTTATTACTAATATTCATGTTCAGCTTGCTATTCCTAGTTTAGCTACTCAATTAACTTATGATATTTTTTTGTAATTTATTACATCAAGAGGAAGCTAAATTAATTCAATTTGGTACTCTTAAAAGTACTAAACATGCTTTTATGACTAAAAATCAAAATCATAATAATCATTTTAAATCCAATAATAATAATCATTATTTTAATAAAAATATAACCAATCCTTGGAAAAAATGGCTCTGCATGTGAAAAATTGTCGCAATTCCTATGCGATATCTAACCTGTTGTCGAGGCCTCTGTATGGCAACTTTCTGGGCTATGCAAATCAATTTTTTGTTCTTGCTAGCAGACACCAGGATGATGGCTATAGTCTTATCTCAGAAGCAGAAAAAACGCGAGATCAACAAACCTTCTTCGCGAAAACCAAATATTCGTTGATAGATATGGGAAGGGCTCCCCCTCCTCCCCTAAACATTGACGACCGGAATTGGCAGAAGGCTGGACGCAAGCAACCCAAATGCCTAGCAAGTGGGGTGAATCGTCAGCCAGTATGCCATGACCATCGTCCACTGTGTTGTATGGAGAAGAGTTTTTTAAAACCTACCCATAAAGACAAAACCATAAACTGGGGAAACACTCTCCGGCGGAAATTTACAGAGAAGATTTTGTGGGGCAAGGAAACCCTAGCTAGACATTCACTGCACCACCATCAGAATCCATCGGCAGACAAACAAATTAAGGGTGACCAATCAATGCATCCATTAGCCACAAAGGAAAGGCTAGTGATAGAAATTGACAATCAAACCCTAACAAAGTATCAGAGGCACTGTAAAGAATTCGTCATCTTTGCTCGATGGGAAGGTATAGGTACTCCAGCCGAACAAATCGTTGAATGGTTAAAGACATCCTTTCAGGGTCTGGTAAGTATCGACTTCCTCCCTGAAAATTTCCTTTCATTAGAATGTAGCAATCCAGATTTGAGAAATAGGCTTCTGAATGGGGATATTCCGGAACATAAGGGTTTTTGCTTAGAATGCTGGGAATGGCAACCCTTTTTTGATCCATCTAGTTTAAAACCTTTTATGGTAAATAGAACAATATCAATTGAAAACTTACCAGTAGAACTTCATAATTTAGAAATCTTAAGAATGATAGGCAATAAGATAGGGAAATTTGAATGTGTCAAAAAAACCCCATTTAAATTCTCAAACCATGTTCTCATGGTGAATATGGATATCAATATCAAAACTTTAAAAAACATAGTTTTAAAAATCAATAACCACATTTTAAACGTCGAACCTTCCTTTTATAATGGCCTCATCGTAGATGATATTTCCAGGAAAACCTCACCTATGATGTCATACCCTCGGATAAAACATAATAAAGAGGGTGTCAAATTTAAATTTATGGAAGGAATGGGTGGATTCACTCTGGAGGGCAATGAATCTTTAAAGATAGAAACTAAGCATCAAGCCTCTGCAACGGAAATGGCATTGGATTGATGCTATGAGTCCTTATCTAAGGACTCCTTAAATAAGAAAACAAACTCCCCCTTCCTCCCATCTCTGGAAGTAGGTATGACAAAAACAGTTGAACCTTGGAACAAGGATCAAGATTTAGAAGATGGGGAGATTAGTGAGCCACCAATGCAGAAGGAACTACCGTGTATATGCGCTCTAGGGGAAAATATCAACTCTAGAACAAGCATAGACTCGAGGAAGGAAATAGTGAGCCTCCTAAGGTTTTCAATAGAAGTAAATTTATCCCTTTCAGAGCAACCATTGGTGAAGGCAAGTTGTCCCCCTGCTAAGGATAATGGATCTGAGCAAGAACAACCGACAACATGAGATAAGGATATGGAGGATAGTGGGGGGGCAGAGAAAAATAGACCACCCCTAAATATTGATTCAGTGGTGACAGAAGGGGAAGAGAGAGAACAAATAGAAAGGGAAGTCAAAATTATTTCCAACTTTATTAGGGAAGAAATAGTTAATGACCTAATGGAACAATTTGTTGATGAGGTTTGTGATTCCAAAGAATTGGAAAGGCAAAGGGAGCTATATGTGAAAAATTTAGTGGATAGTGCCAAAGTCAATATGGAAACAAAAAAATTGTTCATGGTCCTAGATAATTTGGAAAATGAGAACCCAAACATTCTAGGCATTCATAATACAGACGAGAGCAAAGACTCTCTCGACTGTGCCAAGTCCATCAAAAGGAGAGGTAGGAGATCCCTTACTAAATTAAGAGCCAAGGATGGGAAGCTAGGGGCCAACCAAAAATTTCATCTCTAATTAATGTAGGGGAGGGGAAGTTCCTCCCCATAGAGCCATGAAACTCTTATCATGGAATGTTAGGGTTGTGAATGCCCCTAACAAGCAACATATCATAAAATGTTGTATATCTAAATCAAAACCAGACATAATTCTAATCCAAGAAACTAAAATGAACTCATCCGAGATAGACCTCTTTGAGAAGAAATTAGGTTTTAGAAAACTGAAGTATTCCCCAGCCCTTGGGGCTTCAGGAGGCTTAGCAATCATCTAGGATCCTAGATATTCCTTGTTTACACCATCAGAGATAAAACAGAATTGGATAAGTGGAAAGGTAAATTGCTATAATAATAAGTTAAGATTTAACCTGATCAATGTATATGGTTCTATTCAGAACAGGGATAAAGCTCAAGTCTGGTTGGAACTTGAGACTTTCTTGAGAAACAATTTGAATGAGATGTGTATTAGTGGAGGAGATTTTAATGTCATCACTAAGGCATCAGACAAAAGAGAAGGTAGTAACAAGCTACCTACCGCGACATTGGACTTCAATGATTGGATCAATAAGAATTCTTTGTTGGAAATCCAGACAGTAGAGAACACCTTTACATGGAACAACAGAAGGAAAGGCTTTAGCAATATTGTTGAAAAGCTCAATAGGTCCATGGGGGGCTTATGAATTTCAATTACACTATGGAAGCAGAGATCCTACCCTTATCCGATTCTGACACTTATCCACTCCAACTTAACATTATGGCAGATCAAGGACCAAGAAACTGCCCATTCAAATTTGAGAACATGTGGTATAAGGATGATAACATCATCAACCTGATTGAACAATGGTGGAGTGAATCATTATTCTCAAGCTCAAAGATGTACATTGTTGCAAACAAACTAAAGTTAATCAAAAGGAGGCTCTTGTAGTGGAATAGAGAGCGCTTTGGTAACATCTTTGATAAGAAATTTTTAGTAGAAAGGGACCTCATGGATGTTAATAGGGATGTTTTGGATCGAGGGATGGATGAACCTCTCTTCTTAAAGAAAAAAATATTACTAACAGAGTATGAAATGATTCTGGCTAAAGAAGAAATCTTCTAGAGACAAAAATCAAGGGAAACATGGTTGAAAGATGGAGATCGCAACACAAAGTTCTTTCATAACAACACCAAGCAGAAAAGATGGGTAAACCAAATCTCTAACATTAAGAACTACCAAGGAGTAAATCTGGAAGACCCGTCAAAGGTGGCAGCGAAAGCGGTAAGGTATTTTGAAGGCATCCTTAACAATATTGTTGGCTCCAACCTTAGAGGCCAACATAATATAATTAGAAATATTCCAAAACTCATTGATGCAGAATACAACAGATGTCTGCTTGAGAAATTTACAAAGGAGGAGGTCAAATCTGCCCTCATGAAAATGAATCCAGATAAGGCTCCGGGCCCAGATGGCTTCCCAACTAGTTTCTTCCAAAAATTATGGGGATTTATGGGTCCGGAGATCACGGAGGCCTTAGGGGGTCTTAGAAACTTAGGTAAGATACTAAAGGAGATCAACAATACTCTCTTAGTTCTGATTCCGAAAAAATAGAAACTTGATAGCTTTAATGAATATAGGCCCATAACCCTGTGTAATACCCTTTATAAACTACTTACCAAAACTCTAGCAACTAGACTTCAGAAACTTCTCCCTATCATCATTAGTGAAGAACAAACATGCTTTGTGCCTGATAGATCAATCTATGATGGGGTAATCATAGCTTATAAAGCTATACATTCGATCCAGCTTAATGGAGCACCAAGCATGCTAGTCAAATTAGATATTAGTAAAGCTTATGACAAAGTGGATTGGAGATTTTTATGCAAATGTTTGGAAGCATTTGGCTTTACCAAATCTTGGATCAACTTTATTTTTGAATGCATATCCACCCCCAAATTCTTTGTCATGGTCAATGGTACACTTGAAGGTTTTTTTAGTAGCTCTAGGGGACTTAGGCAAGGATACCCTATGTCTCCTTTCCTCTTCATCATTATGGCAGAGGCTCTTGGTAGGTCTATTGAAAAGGATAGGGAAGAGGGTGGAATCATAATTATACCCATTACCAGTGGTCTAACTCCCATTACCCACTAGCAATTTGTAGATTATACAATGCTTTTTGGGCGAGGTGACATTAGGGAAGCAAGGGCCTTCAAAGGTATCCTCAAATCCTACATGGAAACCTCGGGTCAAGAGGTTAATTTGGAGAAGCTAGTTGTGTTCATGTTCAACATAGAAACCGCATCTGAGGAAGAGATATGCAGGGTCTTGGAGATCAAGCCTGGTCTCCTCCCTTGCAAATATTTAGGCATCCCTTTGGATAAAGGAAGCAGGAAATCTAAGTCTTGGGACCACATGGTGGAAAAAATCAAAATGAAAATTAACACTTGGAAAGGGAAATGGATGTCCTCTGCAGGCAGGGCAACCTTGGTCAAATCAGTTCTGGCAGCAATGCCCATTTACCAACTTTCTTGTCACAATTTATCGGCTAGAAAATGGGATGAGCTAAATAAACACCTTAGGACTTTCTTTTGGCAAGGTGCCAGTGAAGATAAGAAATTATCACTTCTATCTTGGGATAAGATTTGTAGACCAAAAGAAGAAGGAGGTGTCAGCATTAAAAATATTTGTGACCAAAGCAGGGCCCTTGGGATAAAGTTAGTATGGAGAATGTTTAAACATCCCCATTTAAAATGGACAAGAATCTTGTACCATAAATACCTTAATGAAGATAACCATATCCAAATGTTTCAAGAAAAAAATCCGCCAAGAGGCTCTCGCATATGGAAATTTATGCTTGAATGGATAAATATTATCACAGATAAACTCACTTGGAACCTAGGGTCAGGGGAAGATGCCTTGTTTTGGTTAGACTCTTGGGGAGGGTATAAGGCGATCGAGAAAATCCATGACTTTGAGCCTACAAGAGCACTCCTAGAATCAAAAAGAGGGAAATTGATTGGGAACTACATTCCCCCCTCAGAGGATGGAGCTGTTGAGACATGGACCAGCTAGGACTCGAATCTAGTACCTTCCATATGTTGCTGGAGTGCTCTACCACTGAGCTACTGGCCCCCCTTGGACCAGTCCATCGTCGGTCCGGGTGTGGCTTATTTCCAGCACCAACACCCCCCTTAAGCCACACCTCTCGTGTGCTTGGGGCTCCTAGCCTGGACCTGGCTCTGATACCATGTTGAGACATGGACCAGCTAGGACTCGAACCTAGGACCTTCCATACGCTATTGGAGTGCTCTACCACTGAGCTACCGGCCCCTCTTGGACCAGTCCATCCTCGGTCCGGGTGTGGCTTATTTCCAGCACCAATAGGAGCAGGGTGGCAATGGATAGTCAGAGAAAATAAGGATATCCCTGTAAGGGATAAAGACAAACTCATGGCAATTATAAGAGAAAGAAACATCTCCTTTAGTCTAGACAAGGATAGGCTTGTGTGGGATGGCTCAATGAATGGGGAATATAACTCCAAGGATGGGTATTATCACATCACTAAAGCTCATCTTAGACCCAAGATGGAATTGCCTCTGAAACACTGTTGGGATGGGTATTGCCTACCCAAGGCTGGAGTCTTCACATGGCTTGCTCTCCAGAATAAGCTCTTGACTACTGAAAAATTCAGGAGGATGGGGTATGAGGGACCTAGTAGATGCCCTCTTTGTGAAAAGGATGAAGAAGACACAAACCACCTCCTCCTCAATTGCAACTATGCAAACCAATGTTGGGTGTGATTTACCCAGAAACTAAGTTGGTCCTCTGCCTTTCCCCAAACTATTTTAGGAATTATCAAAGCCTGGCCCATCCTAAGAAGAGGTTGTTTATTTGAAGGCTTATGGATTTCTCTTCCATCTTCCATAATTTGAGAATTGTGGAAGGAAAGGAATAGGCATCTTTTCAAAAATGAAAAATTAGAGGTGAATCGGGTAATCAATAAAATTGAGGTTGCTATGATCAAAAAAATCAATAGTTTGATCAACTTCGGTCTGAAGAAGAATGCTATAGTAACTTATTGGGATGAGAATATGAAGGGGATATGGGAGGGACTATCTATCCCACCCTTTATTAGGGATGGCCTTAAAGTAAATCTAAGGAAAATAGCTGAATGTAAGTGGCAACCTCCAAGTGAGGGATGGCTAAAGCTAAACTTTGATGGGGCCTCCTGAGGCAACCTAGGGGTGGAAGGGATAGGATGCTCTATCCATAACTAGGAAGAAAAAGAAATTGCCCTCAGGGCTTACCCAGTAGGTAACAAGACTAATAATTGGGCTGAATTGGTTGCCCTGCTGGAAGGCCTTAATCTTTGCAAAAAGATGGGAGTGAAGAATTTGGATATTGAAGGGGACTCAGCAATTATTATCAACGCTCTAAGAAAAGGTAGTATGCCCAATTGGAGACTCAACTCTCTATTGACATGGGCCATTGAGTTATGCAAAGGTTTTGAGAGATTTACGATCAATCACATCTATAGGGAAGGTAACAAAAGGGCTGATGAGTTAGCTAACTTGGGAGTGGATGGCATTCATCTTCCCTGAAGCTCTATCTTAGGTCTTCTCTTAAATGTCTAACAACATAACATGTAAACAAGGAAACAACAGAACAATCGAGCTTGCTTACTTAGGAGCAGCTGGCGTGGAGTTCAAAATCCTAGGCAAAACCAACATATATATACACACTTCTATACATACATATATATACACACATATATATACGTATACATATATATACACACACATATATATACGTATACATATATATACATATCTATACATATATATATATGTGTGTGTGTGTGTGTGTGTGTGTGTGTGTGTGTGTATATATATATATACATAGATATATACATACATACATACATATACATACATACATACATATACATACATACATACATACATATATATATATATATGTATGTATGTATGTATGTATGTATGTATGTATATGTATGTATGTATGTATGTATGTATGTATATATATATATGTATATATATAGTGTCACACATATATTTATAGTGTCACACATATATATAGTGTCACACATATATATACATATAATTACATATATATGCATATATATGTTGATATTCATAGGAGTCAAATTTATATATAGTCATACCCATACAAATATATACAGGTACATGTATTTACATATACATATAAATTTATATATTCTTATCCACTAATATATATATATATATATATATATATATATATATGCCTACTCTCACAATATATAGATATACAATTAACATCTATAATTTGATTAACTGTTATATATATAGGTATGCATTCAAGATATAATCCAGAATTTATATATACCTTGCTAGATATATAAATATGGGTATATACATAAAGTACTATAGAGTTATAGGTATATGTATAAACCATGAATATTATACATAGATATATGCATATATCTATACATATGTATATATATTTTTTGACATATAGTGTCAGATGACATATAAGATTTTATGACTAGTAGTATGCAACGGTATATAGGAATATGCATATGTATATAGACATGCATTCATATATATCATTTCAACTGAAATATATATACATGGATATATAGGTATTAATATTTACATATACATTGCATACTAAAAGGAATAAAATATTATTAATCTCTTCAAAGTTCGCCTTATCTTCTTCTCTAAGCCTTCTAGGCTCAGTATAGCCTTTTTTAGCTTAATCTTTGGCTATTTAGAGGGATTTGCTTTTCTTTTTCGAATGTCCTTTGTCAACAACTCCTCCTCGATTAGTACCAATGTGACAGTACTCTAGTAATGATGATGTGACACTCCTTCTGCGATTGAAGACATAAGTACCCTTTGCTTGTATGCTTTAAGGCGGCGGTAATTATTTCTTAGATGCTTTAAGGTGGCTTGAAACTTGGCATGGGATAGTGTGAATGGATGACATATAAGTAATGTGGAAATTCATATGATGCTCTTATGTGCCCCACATAGTGGTTCATGACCTTTTTGATATTATTTGTTAACTGGAATTTTTGGATGATAAACAACGTGTTTTATTGGGTGATTTGGGATATTTGCGCCAATGCTTTAATGGTTGGCTCGTATGGATGTGTGCCAAAGTGTTTTCAGTCCTTCCTATCGGTTGCCTCGGTCTACAATTATTTCCTTCTATGTTGGAAGTGTTTGGGGCCAACCTCCTTGGGTGTTGCAAGTTTTATGCCTACATGTTTCCTCTTGGTCGACTTAGAGAAAGTTTGTTGATGCTTGCAAAGGATATAAATGAAAGATCAAATCATTATCAAGTGTGCGAGAGTGTGGCATGGCAAAGAAGTGCTTAATGCATACCAGGGGCAATGAGCCGAAGGTAACTAAACTACATTTGAATAAACCAAAAGGTGTGTTGGAGGTAGTGAGCCGAAAGAAGTTGATCTTATTAGATAGAAGTTCTTCAGTGGAAACTTATCAATTGTTTATGTTATTCTGAGGTTGTAGCCTCCTTCAATAAGTGTTGTAATTTTGAGGGAATAGTGAACTTCCTTTGTTTGCAACCAAAAAACAATATTGCAAGGTGTTGTAGCTTTCTTTGGATTGTATCCCATAAAACATAATGTAATGTTGTTTTAATTTGTGAAGCTGGATTTGGATAGTAGCTCCAAGCAACCTATTCATTGTGTTTTTTCCCTTGTTAGGTTTTCCATGTAAATTTGGTATCTACTTGTGCATTTGTTACATTATGTTTCGTTGTTGTTGATCTGGTTTAAGTAAGGGTTTAAATTTGTGATTAAGGGTTTGAACTATATTTGAATATTGATTGACCCCACCTCTTAGTATTCTAATGTGTTTAACAATGTTGAAGGAATTCTCCCACCAACATTAAAATGTATAAATATCTAATAGTTCATATATGAAAAATTAGGTTGACCACAAAAAAGAAATTAACAACTATGTTTTCTAGAATAAAATTCAATATACAATACCTTTAATATTTACTTTCAATCTACAATATGTAGTCATTGAGCTACCAAATTCATATAATGCATGATGACAACTAGTAGTGAGAATCATGTCATCTACTTGTAGGAGACCAAGAATAAAAATGATAAAAATAATGCATGTAAATAAATTAGCTATAGATATGCAAGCCCTAACTCTAAATCATGTGATAAAATTATTATAATCAAGTTATTAAATTATATTATAGATTTTCATACATTTAGTTGATGTCTATCATAAGAAAAAGTATCTAGTATGTTATCACAAGTTGAATGCACAAGTAGTGGTCAATAATGCAATTGAATTGTAGGATATTCGAAACGAAAATGATAGAAAATATAATAAATGCTAGAAAATAATTATATATAGATATGTAAGCCTCGACTTAAAGTCATAAGGAAAGTAATTATAATTAAAAAATGATTTAAGGTGAGGTAAGAGGATGGGTTAAGAGAAGGTAATAAGATGGCTTAAGGGGAGATACCCTCACTCTAAATCTTGTGAGAAAATTAATTATAAATATGAGATGACTTAAGGGGAGGTGAGAGGATGGCTTTAAGTCATTTGAGAAAATTAACTCTAATCAGAAGATGACTTAGGGGGAGATACATGAGCCTTGACTTTAAGTCATATGAGAAAATTAACTCTAACCAGAAGATGACTTAGGGGAAGATACATGAGCCTTGACTTTAAGTCATAATTAAGAGATGACTTAAGAAGAGGCAAGCGAATGAATTAAGGAGAAATGCAATCACTTATACATTTTTTAAGGAACAACAATAAACTAATCAATAATATATTTAATATCAGTTAAATATACATAACTATATATGTACCTAGAGATTTATTTTGTTGTACCATTTGCATCGTCTTTTTTTTGTAACACATTTATAATTGTCTCATGTTCTTTAATAGCAAATGTCAAAAGCTCTTTATTAGTAAGTCTCCCTTGATATCCACCTAGTTTTATATTTGTTGCCATAACCAATTGTGATTAGTGTATAATCTTCTTATGCCTTTCATAGTTTCCAAATGGTGGAAAACCATTCTTTCTTATTACATTTTTAGGTAGCCAAGCGCAAATAACAACAACTTATTGGATACTGATAGTTATCATCATCTACTCTAGCATGTAACAACTTATGTTTTATCTCAACACATCAAACCAACCAATACTTTATTTCCTCTTTATTGCCCTCAAGTGCAACAACATAATACACATATTGCAAAAAAATATTAATTAAATAAAGTGTGACATAATTTACATAAATGTATGCCCACATATGTAATAATATTTTAGAAAATAATGTAATAAAAATAGATGTTGAATTAATGTACCTTCGTGTACAAGGTTTAAAATACAATCACAGTTATTAGATGTGTTTGTGTAGGTATTAATGATCTTTGTTTCCATTCGTCAACCCATTTTGCATTTTCATATGCTTCTCACACACCTCCAATGTAAAAATGACAAAAATAGGCATGCTTCCTAGATCATATGGTCCATGTTGAATTTGAACTCTTAAATGTAATGTTCTTTTGGTGATTCATTAATTCTCACAATCACGTCAAAAAAATATTCTTTTTCAACCAACCAAAAGAATCATTGAATTGTAGAGTTTTCACTTGATCTCATAGATAAGTTTGCATTAAAACAATCCAAAATTACATGCGCATATTTTAAAGTTTGTTGCATCCTCAAATTTTAGTTGCTCTTTAACAAGAGATGTTTTCACACATGCTCTAGCTCCATCACACTCTCCTTTAAAAAAACTTAACATACTTAAATTAACATACTTTGGATATTATTTTCTTTGTGAGCCCTATATAGATAACAAAACATTCAAACAATTTAAAATTTTATGTATAGATATCCTAATCATATGAGATATTTTGCCATCTATTTTTTATTTATTTTAATTTCATATAATGAATGCAACTGCTTATCACTCAAATTAAAATGGTACTACAAAAAATATTATCTTTTATATCATCATTTGCATATCTATACAATATAAACAATTTTGGCCATATGTATTAAATTATAATATTGAGATTGATTTTTCTCTTATGCAAAGTCAACCACTAATGATATAGTTTTGATTGATACATGTGCAAAATTGTTCATCAAGCCATTGAGCATATTTTGAGTGTTTCACATATCTGGATATAAAATATTTTTTTCGTGCCTAATGCACAACACTCTTATTTTTCAAAATTTTAAAAAATATTGCACATTTTTTAATCTTTTCACATCCACTAATTGTTGTCCAAAATTATGTGAAATACTTTCACACATATATTCCTCTAACAATGAAAGGTTTAATCAATTGAAATTTCAATTCATGGAGTTTGTCATTTGGAGGGAAGGAGAATTTGAATCAGGTAAGGCGAGAATCTTGAAAGATTGTAGGAATGTTGTAGATGTCCTAAGTGATTTTTCTGAGAAAGATCAAAATCATGCACCTATGTCTAGAAGTGGCTCACCCCCCATAAGAAAATTGACTCTCCAGTGGTATCTATTCCTACACTTTTTGAAAATTTGCAAGAACCTCCCATATCATCCTTATCAAATGATACATCAAATAATGTATCATCCCAAGGGCTATCTGCAACAAAAATACATGATAATCTATGTCTTTATACCAATCCCTTGTACTATTCAGAAATGTTAGATCCAATACCACCATGCACTTCATTTCCCATCAAATCTATTGCAGAGAGTCCCATACAAAGTCCATCTCTCTCATGTCAAAACGTTTATTCCTTGCCAGGATCCCTCGTGTATATCAAAAGTCCAACCCCATATCAAGAGGATGATTCAAAACACGAAGAAATAAGTCTTGAAACAGATCAAGATCAAGACCCTAAAACTTTTCCATTACATACTACATTTGACCAAGATCTCATTTCCTTTGATGATCCCCCTATTCTTGTCCATTCTATCCAAGAACACAACACTTTTTCAAGTCCTATTGGCATCCCACTCCTTGAGCAATGTCAAGATATCCCTTTCATTCTTCCTAATGATCTCATTGAAATCCAAGAGTAAAGAACCTTTAAAGAGGAACCCAATGATCTTCCTCCTTGTCAAGATCAAATTATCTTTTTAAATCCCCCACAAGATCCCTTTGTTCCTCCATCTCCATGTCCTAATCCTCCACATACGCTCCAAGATCTCATTTCCTTTAATGATCCCATTATTCCTCCAATTCCATCTCATGAAGAGCCTGCCATTGATCTTGACCCCCCTAGTGATCCTGATCCTCCTCATGATTCTAACATGTTGGTGCAAGATGTTCATGAACCCCCTACAGGCACAATGGATTCCTCCACTTTGGTCCAGTCTGATCCGCTTCATGATCCCATCATTCCTATCATATCATATCCACCTCATAATGGACTCACATCTTCTTCCCAAAGAAAAGAGTATCCTATGGGTCAAAATATTCAAAAAGGCAAAGGGGTAGACCTTCATAAGCAGGAACCTCTCCATAGTAAAGAAAATCCTAATGGTCATGACCTTAGTGACATTCCTCAAGACATTGGTATCCCTCCATCAAAATCCAAACATATCCCTTCCCCTTCATTGCTTCCATCCATTTTAGGTCCTTATGTCCCTTCGTCCCTTATGTAGTATCAACAAAGGCACACATCCTTGAGCACCTTCCATCCATCCAAACAACCTCCATTTCCTTCCTATCCATCCACACATTCTTTTCCCCTTCCAAGCAATTTGGATGCCAAGCATAAAAGTCATAAGTCCAAAAATCTACATGTATTCAAGGATCAACATGTCCCATCTAATCGACATGTCAAAACAAAGCAAAATATGATCCAAAAAGAAAAAGAGGTATCCAAAAGGCCACAAAGGCCCATTGCTCAAAAAGAAAAGTTAACGGCTATATGGGTTCCTAAATCCCTTGTGCAAGCAATGCAAACCAAGGAACCACACAAAAATGAAAAATCAAAAACCATGTGGATCCCTAATAAGCTCCTTGAAGCACAATGATTTAAAGAAAAATCCAACTTGGCATCCAAAATTGCTATTCCTCCATCCAAACCTTTCAAATCTATTCCTCCATCACCTTCTTCATCCATTTTGGGTCCTTATGTCCCAAAATCCATAGCCTTTTCTCCATCCAAATCTCAATATTCAAAATCCACTTTTCCTCCATCAATCCACCACCCCTCAAGGTGTGTGCCAATGTTGATCTTGCCAACATTTCCATTTGGTCAAGCCCAATTCCTCCAATACCCTATCCATTATCCAATGCATATTTTCCATCCTTTTGTACCTCTAATCCAATCCTTTGCATAAATCCTTACTTTAGTTTCATCTCATTTCCATGTCATTATCCTTCCTGCCAATGTCTTTTAGTATACTTTTATTAGTCATGGTCCATTTGTCAAGGCTACTATCTGAGTAACAAGATGCTTGAGTCCTTCTTCCATCCCCATCATGTGTCCATTTGTCAGGGCTACTATCTGAGTAACAAGATGCTTGAGTCCTTCTTCCATCCCCATCATGTGTCCATTTTCTGCCAAAAAGTCAAAAAAAAGAAAAGAAAAAAAGTTCATCCTCTAGTGAAAACCTAGCAAACAGGTGCCTTGGGAAAGTACCATGATGAAAACCTCGCAAAAATGCATCATGCGTAATATATGAACTTCTTGCATTCCACACTTGGGGGTAACTTTCATTATCCTATCATTCGTCATGTCCATATTTCGTTTTCCACCTTTGATCTTGACAAGGATGAGGATTTTCATAAGAATGATCTCTTTATTAATACAGTGAGAGACCACAAAATGGATATTTTTCTCATTCAAGAGACCAAGATGCAGAGTGAGAAATTGAATATAATTGAGTTGTTTCTGTATAAGGATTGTGAGCTTCATTGTTGTGATGTTGATGGTGCTTTTGGTGGCATTGCTACTTTCTGAAATCCTAAGAAATTTAATAGCGTGGAGATCTACATTGATTCAAATCATCTTGTGACCCATTTTGGATTTTTTCCAATATTTATGCTTCAAATAATAAGGGAGCTCCTTGTCCTCCTTTAAATCTCTTTACCGGTCTGAGAGATGGGTGGTTATGGGGGATTTTAACACTCCCTTAAGAGATGATAGGAGAAAGGATTGTTCTCAGGTGACTGATGATAGTAGATTGTATTTTCTACTCTTTATTAACTTGCAAGGGTTGTTGGACTTAGATCTGCAAGGAGCATTGTTTACTTGGTATAATATGCATAGTGGTGAGAATCTCATTTAGGTTAAATTGTATTGGGCTCTTATCTCACCTGATTGGATGCTATCCTACTCATATGCCTTATTTGCTCAAGTTCTAGATTGGGTTCAGACCATTTCGCTATCGCTCTTTATGCTGATGTTGTGGGTTGAAATAAGAGCTTCCCATTCAAATTTGAGAAGGTGGGTCCATCATTTGGGTCTTAGATGCAAAATTTGGGAGAGGAGGTGAATGTGGATGGTTTGGCCATGTTTCGGGTTGCTAAGAAGTTGGCTTCGGTGAAATCTAATGTGGTGCGTTAGAATAAATCTACCTTTGGTCACATTTTCCATTCCAAGTTCAAGATTAAGAAAAACTTTGATGCTGTCCAGAATTTGATCTAGATTAATGGTGTTGTTCCTAGATTTATTGAGCAAGAAATTAACCTTTTATCTAGCCATCATGATATTATTTGTAAATAACAAGAATTAGTTGAGATTTATTTAGTTCCTCATGCTTGCACTTTAGTTCTGCTAAATTTACTCTTTGCTTTCTTTATAAACACCTCATTGTACAATTGTAATTCATTATGTATTCTTTTACTTTGAGTAATATAACATTCTTTTATGTATCTCTTGTTTGTGGAAGGTGTTATTGTTTGCCATTTGATCTTGCAGCTTCTGTTGCAACATTCAACATGGTATCAGAGCTTTGAAAATTCAACATGGTATCAAAGCTTTGAAAATTCAATATGGTATCAAAGCTTTGAAATTTCAACATGGTATTCTTCCATCTTTCCACTTTGAAGCATCAAGATTTGAATACAGTCAAATCCCTTTTTCATGATTGAGCTACTCTTGATAAGGATGAAGACATCATTCTAGTGGCTTCAGAATACTTTTCCAATCTGCTTGTTGATGAACATAACCTTGATTTGGAGGGTCAAGACCAGTTTCTTAAGGAAAATTTTAATCTAATTTATGAGGATATGAATCAATCTCTTAGTAAGATTCCTTCTGATGAAGAAGTTTGGGATGTTGTGTTCTCTTTTGAAGACAAAAAAGCATTGGGACCAAATAGTTAATGTTCTTTCAAATGTATTGGGATATTGTAGCAAAAAATGTGGCTTGGGTTGTCAAAGAATTTTTTGGTAGTAGGACCTTATCCAAGGGGTTAAATACTACTTTTGTTGTTCTCCTTCTTGTTGGTTTTCGTTCCTTTGGTGAGTTTCAACCCATTAGCCTTTGCAATTCTATTTATAAAATCATCTCTAAGTTGTTGGTTTTGTGGATTAAGGAGGTCCTTCCGTGTATAATTTATGTTTAGCATAATGGGTTTGTTTCTAGTTTCCAGATTCTTGATCCCATTCACACTGTGCATGAGAATATTCATTCTCTCTCGGTCAACAAAAATGTGGGTACTTTGTTAAAGTTGGATCTCCTCAAGGCACATGATAGAGTTAATTGGAAATTTCTCCTAGAAGTCTTGTCTACTTTTGGTTTTGGCTACAAGGTGGTGCAAATTATTGATCAACTCAGGTCTACTTTGAGGTACTCTGTTATCATTAATGACTCCTCTTTTGTTTTTTTTAGCAGTTCGAGGTTTATTAGGCAAAGAGATCCTATTTCCCCTTTCATGTTCATTATTATGGTAGAAGCTTTGGACAAGTTTTTCCAAAAATCAATAACAATTGGGAATCTAAAAGGGTTTTCTCCTTCCTCTTCTTTAGAGATCAACAATTTGTGGATGATACTAATATCATAGGAGAAGCCTCAATCATAGAAGCTAAATGTTTGAAAGGTATCCTATTGAAGTATGAGGTATCTTTTGGCTAGAGAATCAACCTGCCCAAAAAATTTATATTCTTCCCAAACACGCCTGAATGAAGGAAACATAAGATCACTTCTATTTTGGGTTTCTCTTTGGTGAAATTACCTTCTACCTACCGAGGGTTACCTCTATGCCCTAATTTGGTTCTAGATTCCTTCTAGTTTGGCTTGTTGGATAATTTCCAATCGAAATTGGTGAGTTGGAAAGGTGCTCAATTGAGCCAAGTTGGTAAGTTGCAATTGATTAAAGCCTCTCTTCATAACCTTCTTGTCTATGTTATGAGTTTGTTCTCGATGCCTAAAAAATTCTTACTTAAGATTGAACAAATTCAGCTGAACTTCTTATAGACTAGTATGGAGGATAAGAATCAGATGCACATGGTTGTTTGGGATCGGTTTTTTCCATCTAAGAGGCTTAGGGGTCTAACGATAAGATAAATTAGAGAATTTAATTATGCTGTGCTTGCTAAAAAACTCTAAAGAAGCTTGATGAAAAATGAGTGGACTAATATCATCAATAGCAATATCTAGGTAGATTTGATCAGTTTTTTTCTTCATGACGACCAAGTGATTCCAGCAAGCTTTGCTCTTTGGAATTGCATCTTCAAGTCCAAAGGCATTGTCTCTAGAGGCCTAAGATGGTCTCTAGGGAATGGTAGGAATATTTTGTTCTAGGAGGATTGGTGAACCGGGGATTTCCCTCGCTCATTTTCCCTAGGCTGCTCCTCGAAGTGATGTCTACACTGGTTGGTCGTTGGGTTACTGATTATATTATTGATGGTGTCTAGAAAAAAATAGCTATTTTGGATCTAACTCTTTCTATTCTGCAACATCTTCTTCCCAAGATTCATATCCCCTCTATTCTATTGGATGATAGAGGGGTTTGGGCTCACTCTTCAGATGGTCACTTATTACTGCATAATTCTTTTAACCTTCAAGCTGAGGTGTGTGTGCCCTCCCCATTTTAGGCAGTGTCATGGAACCCTAAGCTTGTTCCTAAAATCAACATCTTTTTCTGGTTGCTAGCACAACACAAAGTATTGACCATTGATAATTTATGCAAGAGGGTTTTTTTGATCCCTAACAAATGTTTTTTCTATGAGATGGACGCGGAAAATTCCTTCCATAATCTTTTTGGTTGTAAATATGTTTTGGAGATTTGGTCGCACTTCTTAGAACTCAATAATGTCAACTAGGTCTTTTCGAGCTCTTTTTTCTAAGGGATGGTTGCAATGGGTGGCTTCTATTCATAAGTAACCCCTCTCTTTGTCTTTTGTGGTCTCTTGTCATGCCTCATATTGCCTAAGGTGTTGGAAAGAAACAAACAATAGAATTTTTAGAGATGCGGCCTGCCATGCTCACAAGTTGGCCTTCAAAATTTGTTTAGCCATTAAGGAGAACTTGCTTGCTAGCCTTCCCATTGTGCCCCATTCTAGTCCTAAGGTGTCAATCTTTGATTATGATAGGCCAATAGCTTAGAACTGGCGCCTTTTCTTGTGATATTTTAATTCCTCTCCATAACTTTAAACAAATTAGGGATAGTGTTTTTGGAAAGATCCTCCCAAGGGTTGGATCAAGATTAACATTGATGAGCAACCAGATAAACCATTTTTCCGAAGCTAAAGTTGCCCACATTGGTCTCAAATTTGCTCTTGCTAACAGTTGTAGAAAAGTGTGGATCGAGGGGGACTCCATGAACATCATCAATTGTCTGAGAGGGATTCAAAAACATAGCTAGATGATTCAAGGCATGATTTTGGATTGTTTGGATATTATTAAGTCTTTGGATGAATGTTTTGTTTCTCATGTCTATAAGGAGGGAAACCAAGTGGTGGATTATTTTTCAACGTTAGTGTTGTTAGAGATTCTATACTTGGTGGGGGGGGGGGGGGGGGTTAATGACTCCATCGCCTTTGAGATTAAAACTTTGATTTTTATTGAGGCTTGCAAATGCTAAGGTGATGTTTTATGGCTATTTATGATTATTCATTACTCCCTAGATTTTGTCTTAGGGATTTGGGGTATGGGAAGTCTTCTCAATCCTACCATTTATTGTTTGGATGTTAAGGTGACCTTGTCTTTATTGATCATGATTATCTCCTACCATTTCAACCTTTATTTCACACAGATTGTGGGTGTTTTATGCCTTGCTTTCCTTTTGCTCGCCACTATTATGGGTGTCTCTTTCTCCTCTTTTTTTTATTGTAATTCATTCTCTTTTGTGGTGCCTTGTCAGTTTTTGGGTGGTCCTCTTGAATTTATGGGTGGTGACATGTATAAAATGGAGCCAAACTCTTATGAAAAGTGACAGAAAAACCCCATTACTTGGGGTAATATCTTCACGAGTGAGGCTACTCCTTTGATGGAAAGCTCCATAGCCATGAATTGTTGGCTACCAAGGCCTTCATGAGAGGTTGGAAGAATGGTACTCTATCTGTGTATAGGATGGAATTGATTGTTTTGGAGGATTTGATTGCGAAGGTTACTAGTCTCAATTGTGATGGTAGAAATGCTTATAGAGATCATTAAAGCATCCGAGGAGGTCATTTTCTTGTTCTATAAAGAAGAGGAGTTTGATAAGGTGAAAAGGCATAAGTTGGGAGGCTATAACCGCAACACCATAAAACCTCTCTAGACTGAAATGGTGGAAGTTATTATGAGGTATTTCACTCTTGATGGGAACTTTACTAGTCTCTTTGGTCACCATTTTCTTCTATTAAACCATATTTGTCACAAGAGTTTAGTTTATTTCTTTTTCTACTTGGTGTCGTCTCTTACTACTTGTGTCAATGATCATAAGAAGAGACCTACTTCCCTGATGCTGCATGGTGGCTAAATTTGTGTCCATTTCCCCGAAGCCACCGATGGGCAAACACAAAATTGCGTATGTTGATAATATCAGAATTTATTTTTTAACATGTCCACTGATTTTGAGGATGAAGTGTTGGATGAGGAGGCCTATTACCATATTGACAATAGGAAAAAGTTAGATTCCTACAAGAAAACTAAGAAAATCCCTTCACATACATGATCAAAAGATTTTGAAATTGATCACGATGAGGTTGAATTTGTCTCTCTGGTGAGGTCTAGTCTGATTGGGGACCTACCTAGGAAGGTGGAGAGTGAGATAGAATGGAGCAGTCACCAGTGAGGAGGGACCTCAAGGAGATCAGCCTAGACCGGTCAACAAGAGTAAACATAATGAAAACACACAGATATGATGGAGGCAATGCATAACTGATAGTTTTATTGCATGAAATTTGATTACATCCAACCAGTAACAACCGTGTTACAACATACCGACACACAGGCCTAGTAGAATAGGTCACATCGAGACCTTGAATCAAAAGATCTATCTCCTAGGCACAGTCTATCTCCTAGGCACAATCTATCTCTGATTGATTCTTATTGATCTTAAATTGATTGCATTCTAAAGCATGATTAAAAATGTATATATTGATCCAAAGGATCGAGTCAGCCCAAAAAGGATAAAAACCCGAAGAACAAGACCTAACGTGCAAAATGAACAAGGTCGACCTTCGCCAAGAGATTCCTCCAAAAAATCCAAAGGATGAAACGTAGAAGGTCATCCACATGCCAAGAAACATTGAGATCAATGTCCAAGGCTTCGCAAGCTTCGGAATGGGTTCCGGTAGATCACCAGAATAGGTCTCAGGCAACCAATAACAAAGGAACAACCGGTAACAAGAAACTGTCGTGGAAACTGGTAGTGATATCTTGTCGGAAAGTGATCCAAATGAGATGCGGTTTGGAAGCAAGAAATATGATCAAGTCTTCAAGTAGAATCCAACTCCACAAGGTTCAGTGAGCCAAAACCAGGACACATAGAAAGGAAAACTGAAACTGCAAACAAAAAAGAAAATGTTTTTGGTTGATGCAAGATTGCTATGAACTGAGGATGCTCCTGCATCAGACATCCGGGGTTAATGAAAAAGTGAGCCTCTCACTTTGCTGGGTTCAGAGGAAAACCAAGGTGGTCTACCTCTGCCTAAGAAATCCAAGATGAATCTTTAACTGGTCTGCTCTTCCACTTCACAAGATATTCTTTGTACTAACTGTTCTGGGTACTACGCCCAATCCTACTGTCCAAAATCTCTTCAATCTAGTCTGGTTCCTTCTAAGGCAATTGTTTGTCAAGGTTTGCAACATTGTCCTCACTGAATTCTGGTTCATGGTATTCATGAATATCTGCAATGTTAAATATAGGCAAAATACTTAGACTATCCGGTAGCTCCACTTCATATGCATTTCCAGAACTGAACATCCTCAAAATCTTACTGGGTCCAAACTTCTTCATCTGTAACTTATTATAAGTTCCAACTGGGAATCTCTCTTTTCTCAATTACACCATCACTTTATTGCCAACATCAAATTCCTTATGTCTCCTCTTCTCATTTGCCTTCTCCTTATATTTGTTGTTCATGTCTTCCAAATGCTGCTTAACTTGAATATGCAATGCTGCCTTGTGATCTGCAAATTCTTCTGCTTCTGAACTCTTCCTGTCTTCACTGCTAATGTCTCTCAATTCTTCTATTCATCTAGGATGTACTCCGGTAACAATCTCAAAAGGTGTTTTTCTGGTACTTCTATTCACTAAATTGTTATAGGCAAACTCTACTTGTGCAAGGATCAAATCCTAACTTCTGGTTTTATCTCCCACTAAACATCTCAACAAGTTTTCCAAACTCTGGTTAACTACTTCTGTCTGTCCATCAATCTGTGGATGAAAAGTAGATCTAAACTTCAAATTTGTCTTCATCTTCTTCCAAAGTGTTCTCCAAAAATAGCCAACAAACTTAGTGTCTTTGTCTAAAACTATGCTCTTAGGTGATCCATGCAATCTCACCACTTCCTTGAAAAATAGGTCTACTACATGCAATGCATCTGATGTCTTCTTACAAGGTATGAAATGAGCCATCTTTGAAAATCTATCCACTACCACAAATATAGATTCATTCCGTCTCGGTGTCTTACTAGCAATCCAAATACAAAATCCATGATTATATCCTCCCAAGGTCTTACCGATACTGTCAAAGGTTTATACAATCCTCACATTCTGACTACTACCTTTTACAACTTGACAAAATCTACAACTCTGCACATATCTCTTAACATCCTTATGAATCTGGGGCCTAAAGTACATCTCACTCATTAATGCAACTGTTTTATCAATGCCAAAATGTCTAGCTAAACTTCCACTGCGTTTCTCTTTGATTAGGTTCTCTCTCATGGAACTCTTAGGTATGCATAACTGGACTTCCCTGAATAACATCCCATCATGAATTAAATAATCCAACCAATTGCTCCTATCAACCATAACCGGTTCTTTACATGCTTTCCAAGGTTCTGCAAAATCTGGGTCTTCATCATACAAGGTCTTCAAATCTTTAAAACCTATTACTGTCACTCTCATCTCTGTCAGCAAATTCCTTCTCCTACTCAATGCATCAACAACTTTTTTAGATTTCCCACTTCTATGCTTTATCACAAAGGTGTAACTGCAAGAATTCTACCCATCTCATGTGTCTCTGATTCAACTTACTTTGACTGTTCAAATATTGCAAAGCTTGATGATGTGTATACAACACAAACTCCTTAGGAAACAAGTAGTGTCTCCATTTCTTCAAGACTTGAACGATGGCATAAAATTCTTGATCATACACTGAATATCTCTTTCGGACATCATTCAATTTCTCACTAAAATATGCTACTGCTCTCCCTTCTTGACTCAAAACTGCTCCTATTGCTATTCCACTTGCATCAAAATCCACTTGAAATACCTTATTGAAATCTGGTAAAGCCAACATAGGCTGCTTAGTCACTTTCTGGTTCAACAATTCAAAACTTTTGTTTGCTCTGGTTGTCCACTTGAATTCCTTCTGATCTCCTCTCATGGTCTCAGTCATAGGGTTACAAACTGAACTGAAATTTGTGATAAATTTCCCGTAAAAACTAGCCAATCCATGAAATGATCTTACCTCTCCAATGCTTTCCGGTGTAGGCCACTCAACAATGACTTTCACTTTCTCAGGGTCCATCTTCAAACCATCCTCAAATATCACAAATCCTAAATAGACTAACTTATCCTTCATGAAAGTGCACTTCTTGATACTGATCAACAAATTTTCTTCTCTCAACCTCTATAAAACTTGTCTTAACTGCAACAAATGTTTCTCTTGTCTTACTGTAAATCAGAATGTCATCCAAATACACAATAACAAACTTACCCAAAAATTTCTTCAATACCTCATTCATCAGCCTCATGAAAGTGCTCGGTGCATTAGTCAATCCAAAGGCATCACCAACCATTCATATAGTCCTTCGTTTCTCTTAAATGTTGTCCTCCACTCATCACCTTCTCTGATCCTAATCTGATGATATCCACTCTTCAAATCTATCTTTGTAAAGTATTTTTCTTCACTCAAACAATCCATTATGTCATCCATCCTAGGCAAAGGAAACTAGTATTTCACTATGATCTTGTTTATTGCTCTTGAATTGGTACACATCCTCCATTCTCCATTCTTCTTAGGTGCTAATACTGCTGGTACTACACAAGGGCTCAAACTTTCCTTGATCAAACCTCTCTTCAACAACTCCTACACTTGTCTATTTAGTTCTTCATTTTTTGCTGGTGTCAACCGGTGTGCAACTTTGTTAGGCAAACTAGCTCTGGGAACCAAGTCCATGCAATGACTAATACTTCTAACAGGCGGCAATCCATCAGGTACATTATCTGAAATGATGTCCTCATATTCTGTGAGGAAATATCTTATCTCTACCGGGTGTTCTCCTTCTGGTTCCGGTCTCTCAGTCTTCTTAGGAATTAAGGAAAAATACACATTCTCATGTCTAAGTCCATCCATGAGTTTCCTTCCATCTACTAAACAAATTTTGGTATTCATACAAACTTCATTCTTCAAAGGTTCCTCCAAAGGTAACAAGGTTTGCTTCATCCCATTAGCCACAATAGTGTATGTATTCTTCCTCCCATCATGTATTGCCTATCTATGAAACTGCAAAGTCTTCCCAATAAAAGATGACAAATATCCATAGGCATAATATCACACAAAACTTCATCATGATAATTCCCAATTTTCAATTTTACTAAACACTGTTCACTTACTAACAACTTATGTTCATCCTGAATCTATGCTATCTGATAAGACTTAGGGTGTTTCAATCTCTCCAATTTCAACTTATTCACCATCTCTTCTAAAACAAGATTATCTGAACTACCACTATGATTAACAACTTTATAACACTTACCAGATACTTACATCTGGTCTTGAATAGGTTCTTCATTTGCAAGGGTTCTTGATCTCCTCCAGTATGACACAAAGCTCTCCTCGTCATCAACAGTTCTCCATCTTTGATTTATTGTCTGATCCGGTGGGGTTTTCTTCCACTACTGTTGTTCTTATGGTATCCTCCATCTTCTTACATTCAAATGCACGGTGTCCTTCTCCTCCACATTTAAAGCAGGTTCCTCTAAATGTCCTCTTGTCTTGTCTTCCAAAGTTCTCATTCCGGTAACCATCCAGTTCTCTCCTCCGGTAGAAATTTCTATCATCCTTCCAGTATGAATTACCTTCCTTTCTCACTTCCTTGTCCTTCTTTTTATCTGTACTGGTTCCTCTTCCTCCAGTATATCCTCTTCCTCCTAGAAATTTTCCTCCGGTAAACCTTCCACCTCTACCTCTCTGTCTCTGCTCATGTCTTTTGTTCAATTTCTCTTCAGCCTTTAGTGCATACTGGTAAGCCTCTTCAACACTCTCCAATTTGATCATACTGAGTTCATCTTGTATAGACATCCGTAATCCATTCAAATATCTTGTAATCTGTTCAACTTCATCATCAACATGTCCAGATTTGATGTTCAACTTGTAAAATGCTTCGGTGTACTCCTTCACACTAGATTCCTTCTGTCTCAGGTTCTGCAACTTCTAGAATAAATCCACTTGATAATTCACCAGGATAAACTTTAATTTTAACTTAGCAATCATTCAATCCCATGTCTTAATGTTTTCTTTACCTCTTCTCTATCTATCAACTTGCAAGTGCTCCCACCAAAGAGATGCATGACCTTTCAACTGGGTACATACATATTTCACCTTCCTCTCTTCTACAATGTTTTCAAAATCAAAATACTTCTCCATCTCCGAGATCCAATCCATCAATTCATCCAAATCTAACTTCCTATCATATTCCGGTGGGGTAAAATGAGGTTTAGTGTTTGTCCTACTCAAAATCCTTAAAAACCTTTCTTCATCCAGATCAACTGCCGGTAGGTTCACTTGTTCTACCGGGGCTTCTTCTCCTTCATCTTCACTCACATCCTCAATATGTTGGCCTCTTCTCTGGGTTGTCTCCATGACTTCTAACCGGGCTTCTATTCCTCGCAACATCTCCATCACAACATGGTTTGCATTCCCACACACTCCACCATTCCTAGTTCCTCTTCACATCGTTGATTCACACTAGTCCTCTACAATTGTAGGTCGGATCCGCAATCCGCCACCCTACAAAAAAAATCAGGACATGCAACCTCCAAAACGATCGCTTTGATACCACTTGAAGCAATCACCGGTGAGGAGGGAGCTCAAGGAGATTAGTCCAGACCGGTCAACAAGAGTAAACACAACAGAAACACATAGATATGATGGAGGCAATACATAACTGATAGTTTTATTGCATGAAATTTGATTACATCCAACCAGTAACAACCGGGTTACAACATACCGGCACACAAGCCTGGTAGAATAAGTCACACTAGGACCTTGAATCAAAAGATCTATCTTCTAGGCACAATCTATCTCTGATTGATTCTTATTGATCTTAAATTGATTGCATTCTAAAGCATGATTACAAATATATATATCGATCCAAAGGATTGAGTCGGCCCAAAAAGGATCAAAATTTGAAGAACAAGAGCTAATGTTCAAAAACAATAAGGTCGGCCTCCACCAAGAGATTCCTCCGAAAAATCCAAAGGATGAAATGTAGAAGGTTGGCCACATGCCAAGAAACATCGAGATCAATGTCAAAGGCTCCGCAAGCTTCAAAATGGGTTCTGGTAGATCACCAGAATAGGTCTCAGGCAACCGGTAACAAATGAACAACCGATAACAAGAAATTGTCATGGAAATCGACAACGATATCTTGCCAGAAAGTGATCCAAATTAGATACGGTTTGGAAGCAAGAAAGATGATCAAGTCTTCAAGTAGAATCCAACTCCACAGGATTTGGTGAGCCAAAACTGAGACACACAGAAAGGAAAACTGAAACTACAAACAAAAAACAAACAAAAAAGAAAATATTTTTGGTTGATGCAAGATTGCTGTGAACCGGGGATGCTTCTGCATCATGGAACCTAGGCCTTACCAGAGTTTCAATGTTGGGGAGTCTTTGAGACCTCATTAGGTTAAGAAAGAAAAGCATGTGAAAAGGGAAAGGAGAGGTAGCAAGGAGGAAAAAGAGAATGAGATTGTGGGTATTGAGACTATGCCTGACTTTGATAAACTAAGATATGAGGAGATTGTTGTGGATAAAGAGGAGGAGCTTCAAGATGATGGCTTGTAGATTGGTAATGTTTCCAATGGGGTTTTAGAGGAGGATGGTCTTGAAGATAATCTTATGAATGATTATGATGATGTTGCGATGTTGGTCATGTTAGCTACTAAAGGACATACCAATTAGGACAATTGGCTTATTTATGAGATTAATGACATTAAAGCTAATTTGTTTTCCCTTTCCAATAGGATGGATAATTTTTAGAGTACAAGAAAAAGGGGTAAGGAGAAGGATGAGTACAAGATGTTGGATTTGATTTAGGTGGTGGCAATGGATGCGAAGTCCATGAGAATGGACCAAGAGGAAAAAAATAGTAAGCTAGAGAGATTTATTACTAAGGTCAGCTCGACACGATGGTCAATGCTAGCAAGAATGCTATCCAGAGAAATTCCATGGGTCTTCGCTTGTTGAATGACAAAGCTTAGATCCTAGTGGAGTGTGAGAAGCCAAAGAAAGGTAAGACCTAAGTGGAGGGTGTTGATGTTACTAGAGAGGGGGTGGAGGCTACCAGAGGTGTTTTTATTTAGGTAAACATGTGCCTTTGAAGGTGCGAGGGCCCTTGACTAGGACCTAGAGCCAATTGAAATTTGTGGATGACCACTCTCAGGTTATTAAAGAGGTTATGATTGTGCATGGCCAGATTATCTACAAGGACCTAGAAGTTGCTATTTCAAATGAATTATAGTAAGTTGGTTTAGGCATTGTCCCTATCTTTGTCGTGGTTGTGTGTCTATTTTTTGTTGTTGCTAATGGTTAGCTATTGGTCTTAATATATTTTCATCTTGTTCACAACATATTGTCATAAAGTGTTTTGGGAATCCTTCAAAACCTATTTTACCTAATCAAAAACAATGAAAGGTTACCACATCTATCATATTGTCTAAAAATACACACTTTTGAATAAAATAATTCTTCATTAAGTGTTTCACAAAATAAATTTGTTATAAACTCTTTGATTGTTTCAATTGGCATATTAGTACCAAATTCTTGTATCATTTGCTCCTAAAATGTAAAATACAACATATATATCAAAAATGTTATAATAATAAAATTACATTTGAGTTTTACAACAACAAGAGATTCATTGCTTATTAATTTACACATACCAAGGTTTACAATTGTAAAATATTCTTTGACTTACGATAATATTTTGTGACAACCAGTCATCTATTTTTTAATAAAATTCAATTTGGTTTATGTCTAATCGATGTTTTGGATGAGGATTACACTCACAAAATTTTGATCCCTCTTAATTTTAAAACATTTCTAACATTAGATGATACACTTGTATTATTATGTCAACATTTGATTTTATTATTACTTTTTTATCAAACTTAAAGTCCAACATTAGTTAAATGAATAATTTTTAGTATTTTATCTTCTCTTTACTCTTATCGAATTTTTAGGATTTATATTTAGAAATTCACTTATTTTAACCAAAATTAATATATTATATGAATGAGTTGTTATAGATCATTATGTTGTATTACTATTTTTAAATTGAATAATTTTTCCGATAGATTCCATAGCATTAGCAACACTAGACATAACTTTTACATTGGTTCACATTTATTAAGGTTTTTAAAAAGTGATCTAACTTTTTTTAATTATTTTTCATATTTTTTAAATTTTTGATGTTTTGATTAATTGCATTATGAGTTGACATTGAAAAACTTAGATTTTTTTAATAAAAATAGTTTGTATAATCTATTTGGATGGGTTCTAATTTGTCTTTAATAATTTTACCAAGAAGATGATCCAACACTTCTTTCAATATTTAAAAAAACATTTCCATTTTCACTCATGATGGATTTTATTTTCATTTTATGTTTTCATATTTTTAATAATAAAACTGAGTGCATTATTAATTAGTATATATAACTTCATTTAAATAACCAATTTAGTATTATTAAAAAATGTGTTTGAACACATACTTGAATTCATCTATATAGTCACATTTTTCATATTGTTGAACTCTTCTATATTTTCCATTTCCACATTTGCATCATCTGCATTCATTTTATCCATGAGGGTCTCTTGAATGTCTTCAATATTCATCAAACTAGATGCTTCAATATTCTTTATTTCTCAAATTTTTGTTCTTCTTTGGTTGTCAATTTGCCTCATCTTTATCTTCTTCAGTTTCTTTAAGGGTCATGAGCTTCCCTTATTATCTTCTATGATGTTATTTCAATTCCACAATTAGAAAATCCTCAAGCTAAAAATAATAAATAATATTTCATATATTTTTAAATTTGATACGTCTTTGAAATTTTTGAAGTACAAATCGATGTAGATCTTTTGTTTAATATATTTTCAAGTACAAATAGATGTGAATAGAAAAATATCTTACTTGATTTCTTTTGAAAATATTTCTTGTATCCAATTCTACTTCAAAACAATTAGTATGATTGAATTATTTTAAAAGTTAATATAATGTGGTATCTCAAGAAATTGTACAAGACACATGAAAAAAGTAAAAAAAATATTGTTGTCAAGTCATATAAAAATGTCGTAGAAATGAAGTGGTAGTATGTTTTACTAAAAATATAGAAATGATGAATAATAAGAAATGGGTAGTCATTCTATTTTTAGAATGGATACCCATTTGTGATTTTTAGATAATGTATCCATTTTAAAATGAGTAACCATTTCAAAAAAAAAATGAAAAAACAACCCACATTTTTTGTATGGTTTGAGGCTCAAAAAATCATGGCAACTCACCCCTTGTTAGGTATTGTACACCTTGCATAATGTTTATAATGTATTATTTATTATTATGTTTGATGCTCCTAGTGGAACTTAAATGGACATGCATCGCTAGTAGATAACATTCGTGAGGCCACTTTATGTGTTATATTGTAACATTAAGATTTACATTTAATTTAGGTGTCAAGTTGAGATATTATATTGTATTTATTTAGTAATGAGGAAATTAATTTAATAAATTGAAACTTAATACCCAATATTAAATGTGGGGTCAATGGTTTGTGATCCCATGATATTAGTTAGATGGTTCTATGTAATATCGCTTGGTGATTTTGTGGGAGCTTGTTTCTAGAAGCAACCACAAGGATAGAAGTTTAAGGTTGTCTATTTTGGTTAAGGGGTTGAGAGCATATCTCGTTGCATTGGTGATGGCTTGAAACTTGGCATGGGATGTGTGGTTAGATGGTTCTATGTAATATCGCTTGGTGATTTTGTGGGAGCTTGTTTCTAGAAGCAACCACAAGGATAGAAGTTTAAGGTTGGCTATTTTGGTTAAGGGGTTGAGAGCATATCTCGTTGCATTGGTGATGGCTTGAAACTTGGCATGGGATGTGTGGTTACATGCTTGCACATGGAGTGCTTGTAGAGGGCTTGTTATTTAGAGGTGTTCATGGATGTATAGTAATGTTGCATTGTTGAATAAGACATTGAGGATGGATTCTTTTGGAGGCTAGATTGTTTCCTTATTAAGGTTTTCTCAAGGTATATCTTGTGTCATATTTGATGGGTATGTTATCTATTCTTTTGCATATGGATTTTGAGTACTTATTTCCATTGATTTTTCTTATGGGTTATAGAGAAATTGTCATTGTGTAGCTGCATATTTTCTAACGTTTGATATTAGACCTATGGTTGTGGTTGTATAACCCTAAGTTGAACAATTTTTTTTTTTCTGAAGTTGAATCTATGTCTTGCATGATAGAATGAATACATGGAAACATATAAGGGTTTTGTGCAGGTTATTCTTTATAGATTCGAGATTTTGGGGTTATAGATTTGTGGACATTTTTTGTAGATTTGGGTTTATGATTTAATTTTTTTGGAAAAAGGGTTTCCTTTGGATGTTCAATAAGATGGTTTTGAGGGGGAGGTTTATCAAATGAACCGCTAGTTAAAAAAAGAGCTCATTGTTGGATCTAGGAGGCATGAGAGAAGAATTTTGACATAAAATTCAACCTCTTTTGGTGAAGTTGAAATTAAAGCAATTTTTATTTTCTTCCTGATGCAGAGGAAGGACTTAATTTGGTTTGTCAAAATCAAATGGAAAGGGTTTCTCCAACTACAAACTTGTCACTTGGCTTCCCACTAAGCCTTAGGCTTGGGACTCATTTTGAGACGTCTTGAACCTATTGTAATTAAAATTCTCAATAACATTTGGACATGCCTTACAACGTGGCATAAAAAACATTAAACAATCCCTACATGAAAGCTTCCAACCATTCATCAATACTTAGGTTTTTTTCACTTTTTTCATTCACTGCAATATCACTGTCAAATCTGTATTTATAGGATAGTCATTGTATATTATTATTTATTCATTACAAATCCTCAATCAATTGTTGAAATAGGTTTGTGGGACCTTACAACACACGCTCATCACCTCCTCCAATGACCAAGAGGATAAACTATGACTTCATAGATTCAAACTTGGCATTGAAATTGCAGGCAGCTTGATTTTATCAAGAAAATCAGACCTACAATCAACTAGAAGCATGTTCAAACCTCATTATGGAGCCCTTCAAACTTGGAATATGAAAATACAGATATATACATGCCTTTCCACAAATTTTGGTGATTTTTCACTGGTGGAAGACTGAGTTATGCATTTATTTCCCCTTGTTGGTTACCCTAGGTAGGGTTTTGACCATCCTTCACTAAAAATGCAATAACTTTAAAAATAATAAATGAAAATTGATGAGACTAGAAGAAAATGAAATTAGATTCACATGCCAATCAATCCCAATTGGTTTTAGATCATAATATGCAGCGTACAGTTTGTACAAAGCAACAGAGCAGTAAAAAATGTGATGAAATGCACAGAAAATGAGGTTTTCATTCATCAAACTTGCAAAATACAACTTCTCCAACCCCAAATGCGAGTTGGAAGGTTAAATTTATATATTTTCCATCTCAACTACTTCAGCAGACCAAACCACCATTTGGTTAACAAAAACAAGTTTTGGACAACTTTTACAAAATTGCTTAACAACTTTTTGTGCAACATAAAAACTTTTTACAACTTTTACAATATTTGAACAATGGATCTATAACTTTCCAAAATGGATCAAAATGATCCAAAATGGCCTCAAAGGACCTTATTAGACTCAAAAACACCTATCAAACTTAAAAACCAAGAAATGATTATATGCCCAAAATGACATCTTGTGATGGTCCTACATCATACATCCAAGGGGAAGAAAGAATTCAAGTTCCAATTGAATGGAGTAGATCAAAAACTGTCCTTCCATATCTAATGATGGCTTGATTCTTAAATATCCATGTTTCCTCTTTTACCTTCCTCCCTTGTATGGTGTTGGCCTTTAGTGTTAGACTATTGTCGCCTTTAGGTGAACTCTCCATCATTATCCCCCTGTCTTCTTGCTGACTTGTAGAAGTCTGATGTATTGTATCTTGAAGTGTAAGTGGCTTTGCCAAAAATTTTAAGCATACCCTGTCCTCAAATGGGTCTTCCACTTGTTGGAGTTTGTGCTCTTTGTATAACATACCGATTGCTTGGTCTTCCACTAGTTCTTGAGGTAAATCCTTGTTCATCATGACTGTCTTATATATGACTTGTTGCTCACTATTCCTTCCTACTTTTACCTCCTCCATCATGAGATAACCCAACTAATGTCTTACTATGCTCTAGACTAGACCATTACATACTGTTGTAGGTTATATATCTGATAAATTCTTTTCATATCCTTAAATCCTAAATTGAAATATGTAGCTCTGTACTCAAGGCAAGGTCTTCAATATTATCTTTATATTCAATGGTTGTAGCTGCTTGCATGATCAACTACTTTGGATAAACCTTTATCACCTAACTCTATATTCTCATGCCTACAAAGTTGACAAATTTAACCATAGTTGGACTAGTCTAAACAAACTATCTACTGACTGATTCTTTGCTTATTTTACAAGGTGGTAGCTACCGTCATACGATATTCAATGAATAAAGAATTAAATGAAATTATTTTAACCCGAAAGCAAATAAGGAAAGATATTTTAACTAGAAATCTTTGTAAAGACATGCATAAATACAAAACACTTTTGAGATTTTCAGATTTTTGAATCAACCATTCACCACAAAATATCATTCACAAATAATATTCTTGCAGCAACAGAAAATTTTAAATCATGCACCATTTAAAATATAAATCCATCCACTGATAACCATTCAAAAGAACATAAAGCATCCACACACCATAATTCAAAGATTACGAATATCTGAAAGCCACCAGAGGTTTTTCTCTATTCAAAACAATAAACAAAAGTATACTTAAAGAAGTTTGCCTCTTAAGAGTAAAACAAAGTTTACCCAAAAGATTTTGAATTAAAACTAAGTCTAGCTATTTAAAACATTTAGAGTAACAGTTTCTTGAAGACAGCTGACATTTAAAATAAGTCTTAAGGCATTGAAGCCAATAATTAAGAAAAGCAATAAAATAAAATATCATGAAACTGCCACCGCCTACTCAGCATTCGGTTCATTATCGTTAATGATCTCCACCTATTGAGCCTTAAGTGTTTGTCTATATTCATGATACCTATTCATGATCATCTCCGAGCTCGGGTCCTCTGGTATTGTTGTGATGCACAGTCTTGTTCTCCATTTTGAAATTAACCTGTCAGCAATGACTATGTTTTTGTGCATTTCGTCCATCTCAGACTCAAAGGCAATGGTATGCATTTGGAAGTGACACAATCCCTTAAAGGATTATAAGGAAATATTTTGAGGATCTCTAATACTCTTCTGATAATTACCCTTGAACTAGCCCATCATCTCACTAAGTTCCCGTATATTCTCCTCAAAGTTATCCATGAGGTCAACATCCAGAGCACCGAGGTTATTCTTTATTTTCAACATATCATTCAAGTAGTGTTTTAGAGTGTCTAAAATTCACAAAAAGATCAAACTTGGAAATGAAATTTTGAAAGTTGAATTGTTATTATTGGATCTAACAATAAGGAATGATAATTAAAATGTAAGACGTTGGGTTCACCAAAATGTAAAGTGGGCAATTGGATCCTAGTAGTTCCCCACCTAGGAGAGAGAAAGGAAACCACTAGGATGATTTTAACTTGGGAGAAACTTTGCATTCAAAAGAGGGGCTTGAATCCACTAGATCCAAATCCAAGGGAAATAAGGATGTGAATACCAAGTGGATTGCAAGGATTGAAAATTAATTTGCCATCTTTTGTAAATAGATATGTTGACTTGTTGACTATGCAGAAAAGAAAGACAAAATTGATGAAATAAGGAGCTACCGATTTAGGATCGTGCTGCAACTTTGGATTTGGGATATTAAGACTGATACAAATTTGCCCTGCAAATTTGGAGAAAAGTCACCAGGACCAAGTTGAAGTTGCACCTGGTCCTCCGAAAAATCCACGCATTGAAAAGTGTTTTTCCATCTTTGAAAATGAAGCCCAAACTTGCAATTACAGTCGTGCACCCGCAACCTGCACACATAAAAGAAGAGAAGAAGGGTTGTGGATAAGGGTTTGTCTTAGTCAAACCCCGGTTGAGGAATCAACCTTGAAAAAAATTAATTGCAAATGCTTAAATGTGGACAATGGAAATGTATACCTTGTAGATCTGCAATTTGTTGATGATGGTTGCTTTGCTTCTTGAATGCAATCACAAGTGTTGCATGAAATGATATGTAACATGGTTGTAATGTTGCTCCAATGGATGAATGAAGAAAACACATGAAGAAGGAAATGTTTGAAGACTTGAGCACTTGAATGCTTGATGACGATAATAGAGAAGTTCTAATTGTTTACCCAATTTTTGCTTATGTAAATGAGAGGATTAGATCCCCTTTTATACTTGCCTTGGAGGATAAATTTTCATCTCACCAAAGGCCAACATAGGAGAATTTAAGTCTCGAAAAGAAAATTAGGGTCAAGGGCCGGATGGACCCATTTTAGGGCCACCCAAAGAGGGGGGACATGGGCACCACACCCCTGTCCAAGGGGTACAGGGGTGCCACATCCCTGTCTTACCCTATTTTTGGGCCCAGATAGGGTTTTGAGGTGATATCAGGGTTAAAACTAAGGCAAATTTGAGGAAATAGGGCAGAAAGGGGTCCCAATTGGGTAGGGAAATGTCGTCACCAGGGTGAGGACCTAAAACATGGTCAAAATTGCAAAGGTTACAATTTTTTCAATGCTACACTTAAGAAAGAGACACATCACATGACATAACTTTGGAAACTCACAAAGCCCACAACTGTAAGCTTAAAACACAAAGCGATAAGGAACACTTATAAATTTGGATGATGACTCAAATTTAAAAAAGGGGGGGTGGTAACAATAGTGTAGACCAACTTGCTTCCTCCAAGGTCAATTTGCCTGATTGCTTTGGCTGCCTTGGATGCTAAATCCATACGGATCACACCCATACATATCATAAGTTTGGGTTGCTGCATTGGGAAGATCTGCAATCACTTAATTTTCTTCATTAGACCTTGTATCTCCAGTTGAAAAGATACATACATTGACTTATTGTTTTCATCCATCCTCTCCATGTTATGAGAGTGTCAATTCATGCTTGCTATCATTGTTCTCCTTTAGAGGGTTCTGCAAGTCATCATGGTTTTGTTTTCCATTTTGAAAAACTTCAATGGAATGTATGGTTTCAACCCCATTACTTGCAAAAAAACACTTACACAAATGCTTAGTTTCAAAAATATCAGATTTGTATGTCCTTGTAGATGCTTATAGCATCATTCTCTTCAACGTGTCTTGCAACTCATCCATTCTTGTTGTTTTCATGAAAAATCTAGGTCTGATCATCATTGCACCATCTATGGTTTCCTCTTACACTATCTTTAAGAAATCCTTCTCACCCATTACCATCACACTTGATCCCTCTTGTTTTTCTTTGTCATCCATCAAGGGTATGAGAGTATGTGAGACTCCATATTTATCTATCACATAAGTATTCTTCCTACCATCATACTTGGCATTTCTATCATATTTCCACAATCTACCAATATGGCACACATCCATGGGAATATTGTATCCACCTATTTGAAACTCATCCTAACATTTCTCATTCACCAACACTTGTTGTTCTTTGTTTAACCATGAAACCTCAGCATGTGGAAACCTCTCTAATTTTAACTTTTCAACCATTTTAATAGTAGCTAAATTATTCGTACTACCTGAATCAATGACAACCTTGCAAAACTTACCTTAACATTTGCATGTATTTTTGAATAGAGACTTCCTTTGGGGTGGTTCCTTCTCCATAGGAACTTTGATCAAAGTCCTTCTCATCAACAAAGACTCTCCAACTTCTGGTTCTGCCATTTGTGGTGAAGAATTCACACTTTCAACATCATCACCTTGTGCAATTTGGTTCCTTCTTTCACTCCTAAAAGAAGTAGATGATTGATCTTCAAGACATTTCCATGCTTGGTGACCTACAAATTTATTACATTTGTAACACTTTCCAGTGAAGCCACTTGTTCCTCCTCTACTCCCAAATTTGCCCCTAAAATTGAATCTTCTTTCTCCAAAATCTCATCTTGAATTTATTGCTTGTTCTTGTGAGGTACTTGATTCATCTTGACTTCTATGTGACTATTATCTATTAGAAAAAGTCCCTCTTCCTTTGAAACTTGTCCTTCCTCTACCTCTTGTCTGCCTCTCTTGCTTGTTTTGCAACTTTTCTTCAGCCTTCATTGCGAACTAATAGCATTCTTCCACTATTCTTGGAATTGTGAGACTTAGTTCATCTTGTAGGCTGTACTTTAGCTCATTCAAACACTTTGCAACTTTGTCAACATCTTCTTCCATGTGGCCTGATCTAATGCTTAGTTTGTAGAACTCTTTTGTGTATGCCTTCACATCCATGTCTTTTTGTTTCAAATTTTGCAACCTTCTATACAACTGAATGGCATAATCACTAGGTAGGAATTTTCCCTTCAATTTGGCAACCATTCTATCACAAGATGTAATTTTAGGATTTCCTTTCTTCTTCCTCTATTCTTGTACATAATACCACCATAGGGATGCATGTCTTTTTAGTTTTTTCCTTGCCAACTTCACTTGTTTCCCCTCATGTATTTCCTCAAAATCAAAATAGTTGTCCAATTCTCCCATCCAATCAAGGAGTTCTTCTCCATTTAGACTTCTTTAGTATACTGGGAGTTCCATCTTGACTTTGGAACCATCATTCTTCACTGCCTTTAGCAATCTTTCCATTATAAACTCTTCAACATCTATTTCTTCTTCACGTTCTTCTTGTGGTGTATTTTCTTCACCACTTCTTCTTCTTCTTGGTCACTAAAATCTCTTGTGACCACTCCTCCTCTTTGGTTGTCTCAAATGTTGTGAGTCTTACATCAAGGCTTTCCCTCATGGCTCTCAATTCTTGGGCAAGAGAGTCTCTCACCTCTTTGACTATTCTCTCCACATTCACCTTTGGAGGCATCTTGGTGGCTTGTCTTCTCTTCTACTAATTTTCTAGATCCTCTTATCTTCACCAACTAATCTCCCTGCTTTGATACCAATTTGATGTAGAGGAAGGACTTAACTTGGTATGTCAAAATCAAATGGAAAGGGTTTCTCCAACTACAACTTAAATTTGTCGCTTGGCATCCCACTAGGCCCTGGGATTGGGACTCATTTTGAGACATCTTGAACCTACTGTACTTAAACTTCTCAATAACATTTATACATGACTTATAACATGGCATTAAAAACATTGAACAATCCCTACATGAAAGCTTCCAACCATTCATCAATACTTAGGTTTTATTCACTTTTTTCATTCGCTGCAATATCATTGTCAAATTTGTATTCATAGGATAATCATTGTATATTACCATCTATTTGTTATAAATCCTCAAAAAATTGTTGAAACAGGTCTATGAGACCTTCCAACACACTCTCATCACCTTCTCCAGTCACCAAGAGGGCAAACTATGCTTTCATACATTCAAACTTGGCATTCAAAGTGTAGACAGTTTGATTTTATCAAGAAAATCAGAGCTATAGTCAACTAGAAGCACGTGCAAACCTCATTATGGATCCTTGAAAACTTGAAATATGAAAGTACACATATATACATGCCTTTCCACCAATTTTGGTGATTTTCATTGGTGGAAGGCCAAGTTATGCATTTATTTCCCCTTGTTGGTTACCCTAGGCAAGGTTTCGACCAACTTTCACTAAAAATGCGATAATTTTCAAAATACTAAATGAAAATTGATGAGACTAGAAGAAAATAAAAGTATATTCACATTCCAACCAATCCCAATCAGTGTTAGATCATAATATGGTCCATATAGTCCGTACAAAGAAAAAGATTAGTAAAAAAAATGATGAAATGCACAAAAATGAGGCTTTCATTCATCAAACTTGCAAAATCCACCATCCCAACTTTTTTAGCTAACCAACCAACCATTTGGTTAACAAAAGCATGTTTTGGACAACTTTTACAAAAATTGCTTGACAACTTTTTGTGCAACATGACAACTTTTTGCAACTTTTACAATATTTGACCAATGGACCTATAACTTTTCAAAATGGATCAAAATGATCTCAAATGGCCTCAAAGGACCTTATTTGACTCAAAACCACCTATACAACTTAAAAACCAAGAAATGACCATATGCCCAAAATGGCATCCTATGATGCTCCTGCATCACTTCCACAACTCGTTGTACGACCGTACAAACATCTATAAAAGCGAAAAATTGAAAAATTTGAAGTAACATGCTTGTTAAAAAACCATGTTGACATTTTCTTTTAAATGTCTGAAAGCAAAAAAAAATTGTATGGGGGCGGGGCATACACCCCACACCCCCATGGGCCCCTTCATAGGTTAGTGGTTGCAACCACAGACACTGACAATACTTGTTGCACGCCATGCCCTACCATGTAGGTTCCTTGTTGTATAGGGTCCCTACTCATGATGGTACCCTTGGTAAACCTTAGGTTGACCAACCCACTTCAATGGGATTTAAACAAAACAATTTTTTTTATTAAATGTTTCAGAAAATATTTTTAGTATTTTCGCCAAAATTTTTATCAAATAAAAATTTAAATGTCATTTCATAGTTTTATCAACCTATTTGGAATGGGGAATAGGTCTGGGCCAACCCCCATTAAACATTTTATAAAAAAAATTGGCAAATTAAATGGAATTGAAGAAACATTTAGAATCTGGTAATCTATTGCTTGCATATAGTCTAGTATGTTAGTTTTTCTTTCACAACATAACTCAGGTGTATGATGCCATATTTTTGAATTCTTATATTCATTGGAAAGGTGACTCAAGTGGTTGATTTTTTTAGGTTTTGTTGTTTGGACAGTGAAAAGTGTGCTACAAGTAAGATGCAACTTTTTGGCTTTGAGAGGTCATAACTTCAGAAAATAAAGTATTTTGGACTTCAAATAGTTGACAAATATATTGTTCAACGCACTACTTAGTTTATCAAGTTTGGAGTTGTTTTGGCATGATTTATTTGTGTTTTTATAATTTAAGTTTTTTATGGGTTCTTGTAAGTATGGTGATTCTATGCATAGTTGGAAGACTTTGGTGGCTCACTGCGAACTCACAAAGACTCATGAGTTTGTTAGCGGGCCAAGTCGACTTGCCATGGAATCGTGAGTTGAGTTCGAGAGAGTCCACACCAAAGACTCACAATTTTTTTTGTAGGACTCACACGAGTCTGATATCAGGACTTGCGAGTCCTTCATTAGGACTCTCGCCATTTGCCGAAAACATCGAGTCACATTTAATTTTTTTCTTTTTTCACTTTTCATTATTTTTGTTGTTTGTTATTGCTCAAAATAGGTCTGTAAGGTTTGGAAAAGGTGAGGGAAAAAGATCAAAGTGGCAAAAGAGATCTAGGTAAAGGATTTTTCTTCTCTTTTTTTTTTCATTTCCATCGATTGAAGATCGAAAAAATCTTTAAAAAAAAGAGGATATGTTGTTAAATTTTTTCCCATTTCTCTTCCTAACATACATTTCTTTGTATTATTATCTTGTTTTTGAATACTATTTTTGTCAAATGATTCATTATCATTTTTTTGTTAATTTTTGACAAAATGCTACTGATTTTTTTTAACTTCTTGAGGGCAACCCCAAAGTGAAAAAGACAAAAAGACAAAGCATGAAAGTATGGGATATTGGGAAATAAAAGGGAGAGGTCACTTGTATTGAATGTGGCAAATGGATAACAAGTAGAATCAATAGATTAAAATAGCACCTTGCAAAAGTACTTGAACAAAAAGTGGAGCTATCCCCCAAAACAATTTCATAGATTATTAGAGAGATGAATACCCTTCTTATTGAGTATGATATGAAAAAATAAGAAAGGCAAAAAAAAGAAGTCATAGCAACTGCAATGAATTTGAATGTGTCACTGTCCACTTTGGGTTTGTTTGATATTAGAGTTGTTGGAATGTGTTGTTATCATTGATGTCAACATATTCCTGTGTTGCAAAGAATTGGTATGTTGCAGAGAGTTGGTTTAGGTGATCTATTGTAGATGTATTGATGTGGTTTAATGGGTTTTGAGATACTTATCTCTAGTTGATTTAGTATGATTTTCATGATGCTATGTGGTAATTTGCTCGAGTTATGTGGTTCGGTGTGATGGTTGGTTTTTTAGTATTCAGTGTTCAGAGTTGTAGTATTTGATATGTGATCCATATTGCTCCCGAATGATTATATCTTGAGTTGTGGATTTTGTAGAGTGTGTGGGATGCTCATGTGTCCTCTAATTAGATGGTTCATGATTTGGAACTTCGCAAGCGTATCTTTCAGTTTGTTAGTTGGCGTTCTTGAGCCCCGATGATGAGATAACGATGAATCTTGTTATTCAAGTCATTGCGATGATTGTGATGATGAAATTCACGTTATATGTAAGTTGTGTGTCTACGAGTGTCTAAGGTTGTTATATGTGCGAACAAGTGAATCTATCATTTAGAAGTGTGGAGAAGAGCAAAGAAGAGTTGTTGTGCAGATTGTGTGCTTAACTAGAATTATAATCAGACATTTGGAGATGCTATTATTTCAGTTCATGTAATCTAGATTGTTGTCTGATCTTTGTAAGGCAGTGGACCTTCCTCTAGGTTATCGCCCTTCTTGTTTTTGAGCAGTGAGCTCTAGGAAGTGTGCCTAAATGCATGTGCATTCCCTATTGTAATATTTACACATACTACTGTAGAGTATCTTATTATTATGGGTAGGTTCCCACCATAGTTTTTCCCTTAATTGGGTTTTCCATGTCAAAAGTCCATGTGTTATGTGTGTTGTTGATGTGGTGATTATTTATGTTATTGATGTCCATGATCGGATCTAAAGTTTTTGTTAATTTGGTTGACTTTGGTGAAAATTGCTTTACTCCCCTCTCAGTTTTCTTGCATTGTTGCTACCTTGCTGTCAATAATTGGTATCAGAGCTAGATCCTCTGGAATGAGCTTGACTGCTTGGGGAGATCCAAGATGGCAGTTATTATTTTCAAGAAGGAGAGTCTAAGATTTGATGGAACTAATTACTCTTTATGGAAGAACCGGATGAAAGTGCACTTGAATTATCTTGGAGAAGATTATCGGAGGATTACAAAGAATGCATACATTGTTCTTGTGAATGGTCCTATTACTACAATTGAGATCAAGGATGTTCAACATAACATAAGAGCTAAGGAAGCATTGCTGAGTTCCCTGACTTATGTAGAGATGACTAATGTGATGGGATTACAGACTGCACATGAGATTTGGGAGAAGATTGAAACCATGTATGAAGGAGATAAACATGTGTGAAAGTTGCTAAATTTTAGAGTTTGAAAGGAAAACATGAGATGCTAAAGATGGGAGAAGATGAGAATATTTCATCCTTTATGGCTAAAGTGAATGATCTTGTGCTTAACATTAGGTGTTTTAACAGAGTTCTTGAAGAATATGAGATTGTGGCTAAAGTATTGAGATCCTTGCGTCCTTATAAACATAAAGTTGCTGCTATTGATGAGATCTAGACTATGATAATTGTGACAAGAGATATTCTGGTTGGCAAGATTGCTCCTTTTGAGTTGAGTGAACATGGAGAATCACATGGCAAAACTGAGTGCATTTAAAGATACTGTATCCGGGAAGTAGAAGTATGATTCAGGAGAAAGTTCAGCTAGGGTATCCAGATATGAAAGGGAAATGAGAGAGATGGAAGGAAAAGAAAGAGAATTGGAATAGATTGAAGCACTTATTGCTAGAAGATTTCCTAAGGGAGCCAGTAAGTATGAAGGAAAGTTGCCTTTGAAATTTTTTTCATGTAATAAGATTGGTCATTTTGCCTCTAGGTGTCCTGAAAGAGCTGAGAGATTGTAAAAGTATGATAAGCCTTACAAGCCTAACTGGAAGTATAGATATCATAAGAAATGTTATTATGTTGCTGATGAAGGTGTGATAAATGAGGAGTTTGAGAAAGGGAATTCAAAAGATGAATTTGTGTTCATTGCTATCAAGGAAGATTATCTGGTATTTGCTAATTCTACAAGATGTACTGTTGAAGAGAAATTTTTGACTGCTAAGATTGATGAGAAATATGAATGGGTGATTTACAGTGGTTGTTCACATCACATGATAGGTGATAAAGGTAAATTTTTGGATATGGAGAAGTATGATGGCAGTGTAGTAAGATTTGGAGACAACAAAGCTTGTGTAATCCATGGTAGAGGTTCTATTTCTCTTGATGGCAAGCATAATACTAATGATATTTTATATATTGAAGGTTTGTAGCATAATCTTTTGAGTGTTGAATAGATGGTTGATAAGAGATATGATTTGCAATTCAATAATGGGAAATATAAGATCTTGAATAGCTCCGGTATAGAGATTGCATCAGGTACTAAAACTAAAGGTAATATCTTTCATCTGAATGCTGGTGAGAAAAGTTGTTTGATTGCTCAGATTGATGAGAGTTGGTTGTGGTATAGAAGGATGTGTCATGTTAATTTTGATTGCATGATTAAGTTAAGTTCTACTCAGATTTGCCTATGAAAGTGAAGCCTACTAATCCAATGTGTAAATAATGTCAATTGGGAAAGAAAACAAGAAATTTCATTCAAGAACAAACTGTAAAAATGTAACAGATTAGTAGATCCTTGTGCATATTGATTTATGTGGACCTTCTAGGGTAAGAAGCTTGCAGGGTGAGATATTTTATGTTGATAGTTGATGACTATTCTAGGATGATGTGGGTTACTTTTCTAAGGGAGAAATCTGAAGTACTGAAGAAATTCACAATATTCAAAAGATAGAGTGGAGACAAAGACATGATTAAAGTTGAAGTGTCTGAGTTCTGATAGAGGTGGATAATTTACTTCCAGTGAGTTTAATTCCTTTTGTGAAGAACATGGAATCAAGAGATAGTTATCTGCTCCGAGAACCCCTCAGTAGAATGAAGTTGTTGAAAGAAAGAACATAATAGTTTTGGATGTTGCTAGAACTATGATGATTGAAGAAAATGTTCTGCATATCTATTGGAGAGAAATTGTTAGCACTACTGTAAACACATTCAAATGGGTGCATATATAAGGTTATTTCGGTAAGACTCCTTATGAAGTATGATTTGTTCATGTTCCTACAGTTAAATATTTCAAAATCTTTGGAAGCAAATGTTATATCAAAAGAGATGAGGATATAGGAAAGTTTGATGCAAGATGTGATGAAGGAATCTTTTTGAGATATTATACTAAGAGAAAAGTCTACCAATGTTACAACAAGAGACTGGGAAAGATAGTGGAAAGTGCAAATGTGAAGGTTGATGAGAGTCATGAGAATCAAATCAGAGCATACGGATACGAGTCTGATGATCAGGATGTTAATTCAAAGCAAGTGCAGACTGAGAGTAGGAAGCAGAGCGATCTGGAAGAGATAGTAATTCAAGATGTTGTTGTTGGTGAAGAAGTTCAAGAGATTGAGAATCAGAATAATCACAAGACCCCCAGGTATGTAAGATTGAACCATTTAGAGAATCAAATTATTGGTGATAAAAAGAAAGGTGTGATGACTAGGAGAATGATTGTTGCTGAAGAGACATGTTTGATTTCTAAAATTGAGCCTAAATATGTTGGTGAAGCTTGTAAAGGTGAAAATTGGATAAAAGCTATGGAAGAAGAATTAGATTAGATTAAGAAGAACAAAATATGGGAACTTGTTACGAGACCTAAGGACAAGAATGCAATTGGTACTAAATGGGTGTTCCGAAATAAGCTGAATGAATATGGACAAGTTCTTAGAAACAAAGAAAAACTAGTATGTAAGGGATAGTCACAAATGGAAGTTATTGATTTTGAGGAAACTTTTGCTCCAGTAGCTAGAATTGAAGCTATTATATTATTTCTTGCATATGTTGCTCACAAGAAATTCAAGGTATATCAGATGGATTTGAAGTCAACCTTTTCAAATGGAGAGTTGTAAGAAGAAGTCTATATTGAGCAACCAAATGGATTTTCATTGACAGATGAAGAAGACATGGTATGCAAATTGAAGAAAGCATTGTATGGACTTAAACATGCCCCTAGAGCCTGGTATGCTAGATTGGACATATATTTGATGAAGTTGGGATTTTATAAAGATACTGCTAATAGTAATTTGTACTTCAAGATTGATAATGAAAACATTTTGATTGTTGAAGTTTTTGTTGATGACATTATTTTTGGAGGAGATGATGATTTGAATAAGAAATTTGCTGATGATATGCAAAAAGAATTTGAGATGTCTATGATAGGTGAGATGAAATTCTTTTTGGGATTGCAAATTACATAGACTGATAAAGGTATTTTCATATCTCAATCTAAGTATGTGAAGGAATTGCTGAAGAAGTCCAGGTTAGATGATTCCAAACCTGTTGGAACTCCTATGGTGACTGGATGCAAGATGACAAAAGATGATGATTCTTTGAAGTCTAACCAAACCTTGTATAGATCTATGATTGGTGGATTGCTATATTTAACTCAAACTAGGCCTGACATTATGAATGTTGTATGCCTTGTTGCAAGATTTTAGGCTAATACGAAGGAAAGTCATGTTACTACTGTGGAGAGGATATTTAGATATTTGAAGGGAGCAGTTGATTATGGTTTGTTGTATCTGAAGGATGATTATTTCACTTTAAATGCTTATACTGATGCTGATTGGGCAGGTGATGATTGGAAGAGCACTACTGGTGGAGAATTATTTATGGCAAAGAAGTTGGTTGCTTGGACAAGTAAGAAACAAGATGCTATTTCTTTATCTACTACAAAAGCTGAATACATTATTGTTGCTAGCACTTGTACTCGGGTTATTTGGATGAAGCAGATGTTGAAGGATATTAGAGTTGTTTATAATGGGCCTATTGTTATATACTGTGATAATTCTAGTGCTATCAATATTTTTAAGACAAAGCATATATCAATTAGGTTTCATTTTCTAAGAGGGAAAGTCAGTGATAAGGAAGTCAGATTGGAGTATGTGTCTACAAAGGAACATATTGCAGATATCTTTACTAAGCATTTGCCTAGAAAAATATTTGTATATCTGAGAGAGAAGTTAGGGTTGATCGCCCCTTTTGCTATGAACTAGATGCATTGAGTTTCATCGATCCGATGGACTTCATTGTCTTATCCTGATATCCAGATTGATGAATAAGTGTTGCTATTCCGTGGGAGTAGTTAGTGTATGTTTCAATTGTTCACATGTGTGAGTTTATCCTAAGGGGGAGAGATTATCATTCTTAGAGGGAAAGATGCATGAGAGAATAATGATCTGTATGTGTCTTTGGCATTGTTGTCAAAGGGGGAGAGAAGCATGTGGAAAACCCTGAAGTATTTTTGAGTTGTTTGTCAAAGGTGGAGTTGATCCTTATGATCTAAGGAGGAGATTGTTGGTTGTTGATTTCTTTCTTTGCATCAATTGTTTTTCACACTCATACATTTCCATCAATGCCAAAGGGGGAGATTGTTGGATATTAGAGTTATTGGAATGTGTTGTTGTCATTGATGTCAACATATTCCTGTGTTGCAGAGAGTTGGTTTGGGTGATTTGTTGCAAAATGTGTTGATGAAGTTTAATGGGTTTTGAGATACTTAGCTCTAGTTGATTCAGTATGAGTTTCATGATGCTATGTTGTGATTTGGCTAAGTTATGTGATTCGGTGTGATGGTTGGTTTTTTAGTATTTAGTGTTGTAGAGTTGTGGTATTTGATCCAAACTGCTCTAGAATGATTATGTCTTGAGTTGTGGATTTTTGAGAGTGTTTGGAACATTCATGTGTGTCCTCTGATCAGATGATTCATGATTTGGAACTTCTCAAGTATATCTTTCAGTTTGTCAGTTGGTGTTCTTGAGCTTTGATGATGAAATAATGATGAATCTTGTTATCCGAGTCTAGAGTAGTCACCGGTGAGGAGGGACCTCAAGAGATCAATCTGGGCTGGTTAGCAAGAGTAAACACAACAAAAACACATAGATATGATGGAGGCAATGTAGAAGAGATAGTTTTATTGCATAGAATTTTATTACATCCAACCAGTAACAACCGGATTACAACATACTGGCACACAGGCTTGGTAGAATAGGTCACAACCAAGACCTTGAATCAAAAGATCTAGCTTCTAGGCACAGTCTATCTATTTGATACTCTGATTGATTCTAATTGATTCTCAATTTTCAATTTTACCAAACACTGTTCACTTATTAACAACTTATGTTTATCCTGAATCCATTCTAGCTGATAAGGCTTAGGGAGTTTCGATCTCTCCAATTTCAACTTATACACCATCTCTTTTGAAACAAGATTATCTGAACTACCACTATCAATAACAACTTTACAACACTTACCAGATACCTTACATCTGGTCTTGAACATATTCTTCCTCTGCAAGGGTTCCTCATCTCCTCTGACATGACATAAAGCTCTCCTCATCATCAGTAGTTCTCCATCTTCTCGTTTATTATCTGATCTGGTGGGGTTTTCTTCCACCACTACTTCTCTTCTGGTAGCATCTGTCTTCTTACATTCAAATGCATGGTGTCCTTATCCTCCACACTTAAAGAAAGTTCCTCTAAATGTCCTTTTGTCTTGTCTTCCAAAGTTTTCATTCTGGTAACCATCCAGTTCTCTCCTTTGGTAGAAATTTCTATCATCCTTCCGGTATGAATTACCTTCTTTTCTCACTTCCTTATCCTTGTTCTGATCTATACTGGTTCCTCTTCCTCCAGTATATCTTGTTCCTCCTTGAAATATTCCTCTAGTAAACCTTCCACCTCTACCTCTCTGTCTCTGCTCATGTCTTTTATTCAATTTCTCTTCAGCCTTTAGTGCATACTGGTAAGCCTCTTCAACACTCTCCAATTTGATCATATTGAGCTCATCTCGTATAGACATCCACAATCCATTCAATTTTTTTGCAATTTGTTCAACTTCATCATTAACATGTCCAGATATGATGTTCAACTTGTTAAATGCTTCAGTGTACTCCTTCATACTAGATTCCTTCTATCTCAGGTTCTGCAACTTCCGAAACAAATTCACTTGATAATTTGCCAGAAAAAAATTTGATTTTAACTTAGCAATCATCCGATCCCATGTCTTAATCTTTTCTTTACCTCTTCTTTGTCTATCAACTTGCAAATGCTCCCACCAAAGAGATCAATGACCTTTCATCTGGGTACATGCATATTTCACCTTCCTCTCTTCTGAAGTGTTTTCAAAATCAAAATACTTCTCCATCTCTGAGATCCAATCCATCAATTCATCCGAATCTAACTTCCCATCATATTCTGGTGGGGTAAAATGTGGTTTAGTGTTCGCTCCTACTTAAAACCCTTAAAAACCTTTCTTCATCTGGATCAACTGCTGGTAGGTTTACTTGTTCTACTGGGGCTTCTTCTCCTTCATCTTCACTTACATCTTCAATATGTTGGCCTCTTCTCTGGGATGTCTCCACAACTTCTAACTAGGCTGCTATTCCTTGCAACATCTCCATCATAGCAGGGTCTACATTCCCATGTGCTCCACCATTCCTACTTCCTCTTCACGCTATTGATTCACACTAGTCCTTTGCAATTTCAGGCTAGATCCACAATCCGCCACCCTACAACAAAAAATCTAGGACACGCAACCTCTAGAACGAAACTTCGCTCTGATACCACTTGAAGCAGTCACCAGTGAGGAGGGACCTCAAGAGATCAATCCAAATCAGTCAACAAGATTAAACACAATAGAAACACACATATATGATGGAGGCATGCATAACAAATAGTTGTATTGCATGGAATTTGATTACATCCAACCAGTAACAATCGGGTTACAACATACCAACACACAGGCCTGGTAGAATAGGTCACAACTGGGACCTTGAATCAAAAGATCTAGCTTCTAGGCACAGTCTATCTATCTGATACTCTGATTGATTCTCATTTGATTACATTCTAAAGCATGATTACAAATATATATATCGATCCAAAGGATCCAGTCGACCCAAAAGGAATCAAAACCCAAAGACCTAACATGCAAAATAAAAAAGGTCGGCCTCTGCCAATAGATTCCTCCATAGATCACGGGAAAAGGTCGGCCACATGTCAAGGAACATCAAAATCAATGCTCAAGGATCCGCAAGCTTCAGAATGGGTTCCGATAGATCACCAGACTAGGTCTTAGGCAACCAGTAACAAAGGAACAACCGATAACAAAAAACTATCATGAAAACCGGTAGCGATATCTTGCCAGTAAGTGATCCAAATGTGATGCGGTCTGAAAGCAAGAAAGGTGATCAATTATTCAAGTAGAATCCAACTCCACAGGATCTGGTGAGCCAAAACTGGGACACACAGAAAAGGAAAACTGAAACTGCAAATAGAAAACAAAACAGAAAGGAAAATGTTTTTGGTTGATGCAAGATTGTTATGAATCGGGGATGCTCCTACATCAGAGTCATTGCGGTGATTGTGGTGGAATTCACTTTTCTTGTTGATGTTCTTTGATTGTGTGCTATGCATTTTGGTGGTCCACGTTGATCATGGTGCACGTTATTGAAGATTTTATTGGTCCGATGGTTTTCTTTGTGTTATGTGACATATTCGGTGGTGTAGCATGTTGTAGACGATCTTGGCGAATTATTTGATGGTGTAGCGTGTTCGAGGATTTTATTTGGGTCCATGCGATGTCTTTATGAATATTGTATTGGTCTGGTTATGGATTTATGTATCGTGTGATGTAATTTTGTAATTACGTTTTATGTGTTGAGCCGACCATAAGGTTAAGGTTGATGAATTGTATAAATAAGTATTGTAATCATGCAAGTTGTGTGTCTGCGAGTATCTAAGGTTGTTATATGTGCAAACAAGCAAATCTATCATTCAGAAGTGTGGAGAAGAGAAAATAAGAGTTGTTGTGCAGACTATGTGCTTAACGGGAACTGTAATCAGGCATTTGGAGATTAGATATTCTTTCAGTTCATGTAATCTGGATTGTTGTCCGATCTTTGTAAGGCAGTGAGCATTTCTCTGGATTGCAACCCTTCTTGTTTTTGAGGAGTGAGCTCTAGGCAGTATGCCTAAATGCTTTTGCATTCCCCATTGTAATATTTACACATACTACTACATAGTATCATCTTATCGTGGGTAGGTTCCCACCGTGGTTTTTCACTCAACCGAGTTTTCCACATCAAAAATCCATGTGTTATGTGTGCTATTGATGTGGTGATTATTTATGTTATTGATGTTCATGATCAGATCTAGTTATTAAATTGGTTGAGATTGGTGAAAACTAATTCACCCCCCTCTCAGTTTTCTTGCATTGTTGCTACCCTTCTATCAACAATTGGTATTAGAGCTAGATAGTTTGGAAGAATCTTGACCACTTGGGGAGATCTGAGATAGAAGTTGTTGTTTTCAAGAAGGAGAGTCTGAGATTTGATGAAACTAATTACTCTATATGTAAGAACTGGATGGAAGTGCACTGGAATTGTCTTGGAGAAGATTATTGGAGGATTACAAAGTGCCTACATTGTTCCTGTGAATGGTCCTATTACTGTAGCTGATATCAAGGATGTTGAACAGAACACAAGAGATAAGGAAGCATTGCTGAGTGCCCTGACTAATGTAGAGATTGTTACAAGTGTGGTTGTCATTTCACCAAAAGATCGACTTGTTAATGTCTGATACAACCACTAGACTTATAGAATGCATAGGAGGTGGTTAAACCATGTCACAAACCTGAGTGATGTGCTGCATAACACAAGGAGACCAAGGTTGCACAACTTGCAACAATCCCCCCCAATGCAAGCGAGGGGTTTGAACTTATGACCAAGCTCTGATACCACTTGTTGCAAGTGTGGTTGTCATTGCACCAAAAGATCAACTTGTTAATGCCCGATACAACCACTAGACTTATAGAATCCACAAGAGGCGGTTAAGCCATGTCACAAACTCGAGCGCTATGTTGCACAACACAAGGAGACCAAGGGCACACACCTTGCAACAAAGATGACTAATGTGATGGGATTGCAGTCTGCACATGAGATTAGGGAGAAGCTTGAAACCCTGTATGAAGGAGATAAACATGTGAAATTTGTTAAATTGTAGAGTTTGAAAGGAAAATATGAGATGCTGAAGATGGGAAAAGATGAGAATTTTTCATCCTTTATGGCTAAAGTGAATGATTTTGTGAATCATCTTATTCTGGGTAGGTTCCCACCATGTTTTTTTCCCTTAATTGGGTTTTCCACCTCAAAAATCCATGTGTTATGTGTACTATTGATGTGGTGATTATTTTTGTTATCGATGTTCATGATTAGATCTAAAGAAGTTGTTAATTTGGTTGAGTTTGGTGAAAATTGATTCACCCCCCCTCTCAGTTTTCTTGCATTGTTGTTGCACTACTAACAACAAGGTCCCCATGGGCAGAGAAGTTCGAGCTTCCATCAATCACATTCAACTATTGTTGAATATGAGGCTGGCGCTAGGGAGACTCCTCTTACATTAAACCCAAATTACTCTGTTCCACACAATGTTCCAAGAGCACAACCTTCACTTTAAGGTACTAGGTGGAATAGAGAAAAACATGAGAAAGAAAGGATAACATGAATTTTTTGGTTTTACAATAATTTACCTTTCAATGAGGAAAATAAATCATATTAGGAGGATTTGTTTAGTGCATTTACAGTTGTAGGCAAGTGTTTAAGGACCCAACAACTAGAGGCTTTAGTGGGCCATTACTGGAGCAAGCTGTAAAAAATACACAGGTCGTGGTTGATGATCAAAAAAGATTTTGGAGGAGAAAAGGATGAAATATTTTATTGGATGGATGGACAGATGGAAGGAATAGGAATCTCTTCAACTTATTGGTGGTTTATAATGGTGCAATGATATTCCTAAAGTCTAATGATGCCTCAAATAAAATAAAAAACACTTAAAATTTGTGCAATTTATTAGATAGGGTGATCCAAGATGTTGAGGTTGCAAATGTTGTCTAGATTATCACGGACAATGTGATTGTATATGTAGTTGCAAGTATAATGCTTATTGAAAGGCATCCTAAAAATTACATGGAATCCTTGTGTTGCACATTGCTTGGAATTATTGTTAGAGGACATTGGGAAGATTGAATCAGTGAAAATGATGGTTGAAGATGCTAAAAATGTCACCAATTCATCTACAACCATACTTGGGTCCTTTATTTTGATGAGAAAACACACAAATGTCAAGGACCTTGTGTGACCACGAGTGACACAATTTGCTAGCCACTTCCTCACATTGCAAAGCATTCTTGGTGCCATTCCTCATCTTAAGCGAATGTTTGTGTCTGATGCTTGGTTGGAGTTTTCATACTCTAAAAGAGACGAGGCAGAGAAGATTGTAAGTATTGTTTTTGATGAAGGGTTCAACAAATGTGGAGAGGATTTGATAAAGGTAAGTAACAAACACAAACATAAACTTTATACAAGATAATATATTTGCTATTTTTTTTTAGGGGTTAATTTTGTAATAATTTAAAATTTGTTTTCTTTTTTTAGGTGACAAAACCTTTGGTAAGGGTTCTTTGTATGATGGATGGAGAGGGCATGCCAATGGGTTTCATTTATGAGGCCATGGATAGGGCCAAAAAGGCTATTTCACATTACTATGGCAAAAATACAATAAAATATGAAATCCTTTGGTACATCATTGATCGTAGATGGACAAAACAACTCCACCAACCGATATGTGCTTCTTCAACTTGAAATTCTACTTCTTTAATGCATTTAGGGTTGATGAGGAGGTCATGACAGGTGTTGTTGCATGCATTGATAAGATGACATCTGATCGTGAGTTGAGAGACAAGGTTCTTGATGAGTTGGAGGTGGGATTAATATTTATTATATCTTATTTATAAATTTGGAAATGTTCATCGTTCAAGATCTAGAAGGGTGCATAGGGGAGACTCTTCTCTTTACAACAAGAAATTGATAAGAGAGAAAAACAACAACCAAGTAAAAAATTTAGTTCAATCTACAAAAAAAAACTTAGAAACTTCATTGTTATATTTTTAACTCAATTCTAATATTTATGGTGGGAGAATTATCATGATAGCACACCTAATCTTCAAAAGATAGCCATCCCTATTTTATCCCAACCATATAGTGCTTTTGGGTGTGAACGAAATTGGAGTTTATTTGACAACATTCACACAAAGAAGAGAAATAGGTTGACCTAGAGGCGCCTCAATGATCTTGCCTTTTTTTGATACAACCTTGATGAGGCCATTGACTTGGATAAAATTGATCCATATAGTGATTAGACCGTCGATGAACAAAATGACGGTGATGATGTCCTGCTTACTGAAGAAGATCTTGTAGAATTAGAGAGAGGAGTAATAGAAGAAGGAGAAGCAACAACATTAGATGAAATGGAAGAGGATGAAGATGAGGACTTTGATGTTGAAGAACAAGAATCAACTCATAATTTAGATACATCAACACCTACTATTTCAAGGCCTAAAAAATGAGTTATATTAGGAGAGGAAAGAGGAATATGTATTCTTTAGTTTGTTGTTTTTCACATTTGGACATGTCGTTATATGTAATTTTATAAACATCTATAAACTTATGTTGTTATACATTTTAAAATTTGAAATTGAGTATGAATGATGAAACTTTAAATATTTAGTGTTTGGAGATCATATGATATGTGTAATGTTTCAATCATGGCTCTTAGGTTCTCTAAATGCATTAATTTTTTTAATTTTTTTTTTGTTAAAGTACGGTTTTCTTTTTTGTCGAGTTCTTGTTGAGTCTTTTCCTGAGTTTTTGCTGAGTCCAAGTCTAAGTGCACTTTTTGGGTTGTTGAGTCAATGTTTTCCAATTATGATTCTATGAGTTTATATCAAGTTGAATCTTGGATATTTGGAGCTTGTGTCATTGTATTGTATCTTGCAATTCTCTCATTTTGACACTGTTATCGGTATTTGGTTTGGATTTGTATGTCGCATTGTTCAGTCTACAAGCTGTGCAAATGTTGTAGGTGGTCTATACTTACATGTTGCATATGGTTATATATACCCATATAACTTTCATTCCTAATGCATATTTAGATTTATGGCTTGATTTAGTCACTTGGCTTTCTAATTTGGTTGTCATGTTGAGGATGAGAAATGGTGTTACCAGATATAGTCATGAAGGAGGATTTATGTTATTGACTATGTGATGCTTACGAGTGTCACACATTGGAAGTTAGATCCTTGTTCAATTGAAGGTGATCATAGTGTCATGGACTTTTCTTGTGCTTATGAACTTTGGCCTGGCATGATTAGATTTGAAGGTGCTTTGTTGGTGATGATGCTTTTGGATTCCTACTTGGTTATGGAAATGTATCTTCATGTTTTAGGATCTTGGTTTTAATTTGGCTTTTGGGAGCTCATGGTATGCATTTAATGAGTGATATGATTGGGTGAGGGTATTGGTTGATTCTTAGTTATATGATGCTTTATCATGGTTTCATGGATAACTTATTTACACATTTGAGTGGGAGTTAGTGACAGTTTTGTTTGGTGGGAGAATAGGTCTCAGGCAATCGGTAACAAATGAACAATCGATAACAAGAAATTGTCATGGAAATTGACAACGATATCTTGCCAGAAAGTGATCCAAATTAGATATGGTTTGGAAGCAAGAAAGATGATCAAGTCTTCAAGTAGAATCCAACTCCATAGGATCCGGTGAGCCAAAACCAAGACACACGGAAAGGAAAACTGAAACTACAAACAAAAAACAAACAAAAAAGAAAATATTTTTGGTTGATGCAAGATTGTTGTGAACCGGGGATGCTTCTACATCATGGAACCTAGGCCTTACCAGAGTTTCAATGTTGGGGAGTCTTTGAGACCTTGTTAGGTTAAGAAAGGTAAGCATGTGAAAAGGGAAAGGAGAGGTAGCAAGGAGGAAAAAGAAACATCGAGATCAACGTCAGAGGCTCCGCAAGCTTCAGAATGGGTTCCGGTAGATCACCAGAATAGGTCTCAAGCAACCGGTAACAAATGAACAACCGATAACAAGAAATTGTCATGGAAATCGACAACGATATCTTTCCAGAAAGTGATCCAAATTAGATATGGTTTGGAAGCAAGAAAGATGATCAAGTCTTCAAGTAGAATCCAACTCCACAGGATCCGGTGAGCCAAAACCGAGACACACAGAAAGGAAAACTGAAACTACAAACAAAAAAGAAAATATTTTTGGTTGATGCAAGATTGTTGTGAACCGGGGATGCTTCTGCATCATGGAACCTAGGCCTTACCAGAGTTTCAATGTTGGGGAGTCTTTGAGACCTCGTTAGGTTAAGAAAGGTAAGCATGTGAAAAGGGAAAGGAGAGGTAGCAAGGAGGAAAAAGAGAATGAGATTGTGGGTATTGAGACTATGCCTGACTTTGATAAACTAAGATATGAGGAGATTGTTGTGGATAAAGAGGAGGAGCTTCAAGATGATGGCTTGTAGATTGGTAATGTTTCCAATGGGGTTTTAGAGGAGGATGGTCTTGAAGATAATCCTATGAATGATTATGATGATTTTGCGATGTTGGTCATGTTGAGATCACTCCATTTGCATCCTGACCCTCGGATATTGATCATTTATTTGCAATCTGCTTTCCTTTACGGCTAGATGAGCTATTTTTCATGAAGCATTAATACTCCTGCTATATTTAGACCGTTTGGTCGAGGTCCCAGTTTATATTCCATTTAGCTCAGATGGATACTCTGCTAAGACTTCTAGGGCTCAAACGACATATGGCCTTTGTAGGGGAAATAAAAGAGGAGAGATTGAAGGGCATTCTGGTTCACCCGAATCCCCTAGTTATCGATGTTGTTATGAAAACCTTGGGGAGGGATTATATCTTAAATAAGGACCAGACTAGAGCTAATCCAGACAACGCAAAGATGTTCTTAGCAATAGCTATGCATCTTGAGAAAGACGGAAATGTAGTCGTGAAGCTTTGCAAAAAGGTCTTCAAAAAGGAAATGTTGGGTGAATTGGAGAGGGTGGTGGTCAACATTGATGAAGAACTTTCTGCTCCAAAGCCTCAGGATTACGATATCCTTATCAGGATGAATAAATCGGTGCCACGATTCTCCATTCTGGCTATAGAGGATCTTCAGGCCTTTGAAGCTTATAGCCCTATTAGGAGCGGGAATTTTTCCTTCCTTTTATGGCTCTTGCAGGTTAAAAAGCCCCCGCGCGATAAATGGTCTATTAATTATCTCGAAGCTGAGAACATCACAGTGATCCCAGACGATATGCCAATTCCTCCCTCTCCTACCTCCCCCTCTTCAGTAAAACCAGAGTGTTCAGGAACCAGGGGCCCTCATAAGAAGGAAAGGAAAGCATGAGGTTTCTACTGAAGGAGGGGCCTTCTTTCGTTTCTGGTTCCTTTTTGTCTATCAGAGCTGCGGGCATGGAAATATTGGACCATTAATGGGGGGTTTGAATCGGGTTTTCCCTTTCATCACCTTTTTAACTCAAGAGTTTCTTCTTGCTTTCGTTCTATCTCAAACTTATATTTTAAATACTTATGGGTGCTTAATCTATATACTCTCTAGACTTAGTTATGATTTTCTCTATCTAGCTCACTGATTTCTACTTATGGGTTTAGTTGTTTTATTTGTCATCTTAGCCTCTATTCCACTCTCTTAATTTATGGTCAAATCGGCTCCAGCAAGATATATATAGATACATATGTTTATAAACATATATATATATATATACACACACATATATATATATACATATATATATATATACATGTATATATATATACACATATATATATACATGTATATATATATATATACACACATATATATATATGTACATATATATATGTATATATGTATATATATATGTGTACATACATGTATATATATGTATATGTATATATACATGTATATATCCATATATATATATATATACATGTATATATGTATATATACATGTATATATGTATATATACACGTATATATGTATATATACACATATACATGTATATATACACATATACATATGTACATATATACATATATGTATATATGTACATATACATATATATATATGTACATATATATATATGTATATATATATACATATATATATGTACATATATACATATATGTATATATGTACATATGTATATGTGTATATATACATGTATATGTGTATATATATATATATATTTATATATATAGTTACCTTCCTGTATTCATACTTCTATTTGCAGTATACTATCCTTAAGCATAGATGGTATTCTGTCTAAAGGGAAGATTTTCAAATTCCTAGAGCCTTTTGACGAAAGAGTTTTCATCATATAGCTCTTTTAGCTCTTGGCTAGATATGATAATGCTATGCTCTCCGCTTTACCTTTATTAAATACTTATATCTAAAATCATATACATATTGTTTATGGTGAAAATGGATAACAACAATATCGAAAGACTAAATGAATTCAACCACAAAACCCTAGCCTAACAACAACAAAGATCCACCATAACATATGAAGATTACCTAAGACAATGCAAATCAAATGAAATCACAAAGATTATACCATCACATGTCCAATAGGGTTTGGATCTCCATTCTTCCTATCTCCATTGATCTTGCTTGATATATTTGCTCTCAGATTTTATGTGTGCACAAGAGCTCAACAAAGAACGGAAATGTGGTTGCAAGTAGGATCGCATATGAAAGTGCAAAGCGTAGTCGGGGCTGAATGCATAGTGAGTGTAATCAATTGATTAGGATGCATAGATTGATTAGGGTTGATAATGAAGGAAGCATATCCTTATATAGAAGATACTATATGAAATAGAGGGATAAGATTGAGAGGTGTAAAAGATAAATGGTCGGCTATGATTAAAGGGTAGGTAAAGAAAATAAGAAAATAATGAGAGGGTAGGTAGTGTAGGAATTAAGAGATGAATGACATGTGTCATGGATAGAAAAGGCTAATGAATTAATTAAATAAATAAAGATTTATTTAATTAATAGAGGAAGTGGGATCAATTAAATAAATAAGATATTTATTTAATTTAGGAAAAGGGGTAATTTAAATAAATAAATGTATTTATTTAAATGAGAAATAAGGCTAGAAGAGGATAAATGAATTAATTAAATAAATAAAGATTTATTTAATTAATAGAAGAATTAGGCTTAAATAATTAAATAAATAAAGATATTTATTTAATTAGACATGACAATTTTAGGTATCTACATTTTGCCCCTCTTTGAGACAATGTAGCTTGTCGCGTTGTTTCAAAGAAGATAAGATGAACTGATACAATGTTGCCCCAAGATGGGAATGATATGCCCCCTCAAGAGATTGGATGAAAATGTCTAAAAAGATCGCAGACAATCTCTCGATAAGAAATAATGGCTAGAATAGATTGATCGGATAGAGTGACAGAGTCGCGGGATAAAGAAGACTGACTCGGGAGACGAGGGTCAGGGCTAGGGCTAGGGCAGTCTATAAAATAGACCATGAGGGGAAGACATCCTCATTGTCATCCACACACCTAAGAGATCAGAGTGTAGAGAGAGAATAGAGCAGTAGCAGCCAGCAACAATGGCATTGGTTCACAGATTCGATTGCGTTCACTGATTTCAGAGGCTAGTAGATGCAGGAGAGTCGGTAAGTACCGCAAAACCTCCTTGTACTTTGTCGCAATAAATATTGTCATTAATGCATGCTAGGTAGTGCAATAAATTCATTTTAGGTATGTCAAACAAGGTCAAAAAATGTCGAGGCGTGTCTGTGTCATGAATGTGCATTTATGTCTTCTAGGGCAAATCGGCAGTTCTGTGATGAACATACATTGTCGATTGGATAAGCTGTTGAGAGGATATACTCAAGCAGGTCCTCTAGGGAAGACTAAAATAGCAAATAGGGCTAGAATTGACAATTTTGTGATAGAACATACATTGCCAATTATGAAACTACTTAAGAGGATACACTCAAGCAGAGGCCCTAAGATATGATAGACAAAGGCACTTTGTGATAAACAGTGAGTACCAAGACATAGTACTTTGTGATGAACAGGGAGTACCAATAGGAGCAGCACTTTGTGATGAACAGTGAGTGCAAAAATGAACAGCACTTTGTGATGAACAGGGAGTACCACTAGGATAGATAGCAACACTTTGTGATGAACAGTGAGTGTCACTAGGATAGATAGCAACACTTTGTGATGAACAGTGAATGTCACTTTGACTAACATGATTTCTTTGCTTGACTGCAGGAGTATTTGCCTATATTGGAGTCCCGAGAGAGATTCTTGTCGACGTAGAGATTACGACCAGAGCTAACATTTGAGGACCGAGCTGCTATTGAGGCTATGGGTCTGAGATACATCTTGTATGTGCTTGAGTTTCGAGCGAACATGGGGCTGCTAACTGCACTGGCTGAGAGATGGCATTCTTAGACATGCACTTTTCATTTGCCGATGGGTGAGATGACAGTCACCTTGGAGGATGTATATAGGATTTTGAGGATACTGATCAATGGGGAGTTGATACCCTATGATCAAGACAGAGACAGGGATGCACTGAGATGAGTGTTCCAGGATCCGGGACTGGAGATGAGGGCTGGACATGTGGCTTGGGACACGATGACATAGACAGGATTAGCACTAGTGGCGGTGCTGGTAGGAGTGATCAGTGGGTTCCTTTGTCCGGATAGGGCGACGCGAGGGGTGGCTGTAGAGGGCATAGGGGCCACGAGAGATGATCTTGGGGTGGGTCCTTCCAAGGCTCAGACTCTGTCGAGGCCAGCCGGCTCCGAGGGAGGGATTTCATCATAGTCGTAGAGGGCTCCCTATGTATCAATTTTGTACCATTTTGTATGATGATGTAGACACCTTCGGGTGATTGTAGCCATATGATTTTGACATCATTGTATCATGACACTTATGATTATATATATGAGATGATTCATCTTTGTGGTAGCTATATGCATGCATACCTATGTGATGAGATGTTTCATGATGTATGTTTCTATGTGATGGTTATGATATGGATGCAAATATGTATATGATGCAATGCAATTTTTTTTTGTTCTTTTATGTTTTGAATATGTTATACCAATGCAAATGTTAATGTATGAAATGCAAATGATTATTTACATGATGAGAATGTAAAATGTGCTAACATGTGTTGTGTGCAGGATGTGATGCAATTATGATATCTATATGTATCTATGAAATGCTTATATGTGGTAATGCAGGTGAAACTACATGAGATGCAAATGTTTTTGGCGTGTCATTATACTCAGTCATGTGATAGCGGGCTACACGGACTCAAGAAGGATGATGGAAGTCAATCAAGAAAGGAGGATGGAAGATAGAAGATATGAAAGTGAAAGAGCTTCTTGTGTGTTATCATCATTGAACTTTATTATGGCAAGTAGGTTATGACAATCGAGGCATATGTTTGACCCAGAAAGTCATTGTACCTATTTGCATGGAGATAAGATAGTCGCAAACAAGGAATGCCCCAATTCATACTAGACTCTCAGTGTCCTAATATCCTTGGACAAGTCATAGCATTACTAAGAGACAATCCACAGACAACAAAAGAAAAATAGGTGAGGATACCCCATCCTCGCCTTTCTAGTCAAAGACATCCTGGAGATAGAATCTCTAGTCAGAGACATCCTGGAAAAGCTAAAAGACATGTCACTAGAAAGATAAAATCAAAAGAAAACCAAGACTCGACACCAACATCCACTGTAGTCCTCAAGTTTAGTGTCTCTTGTCACTTGTATAAGTCTTATTTGATTGTGGTCACAATGTTTACTTTCACAATAAGGATAGATAGCAATGGAACCATAATGTTGTCTGAGTCTGTTGAAAGATTTGATTTGTTGAAGCTCATTATTGCTATTATGTCTCATTTGAAACTGACTGAATCCATGAAACCGATACTTTATTATGGAGAAGACGAAACTTTATTGCGGATTGGCGATGCAGATGTTGCTTTATTGCGGATTGTGCGCGAATAGACTGAAGAAAATTGGAAGAAACTTGTACTCCTCAGAACAAGCAATGCTCTCAATTCCACACCCATCACTAGACGTAGGATCTACCTTAGCCACAGATAGGAGCTGATTTATTATGGATGGAAAGGGGTGAAAAGGGGGTTATTATGAATGGCTAACCAATCTTAGGTAGATCAATAACAAGCCATGATGGGAATGTGTAAGTTTATTATGGATGAAGAGGATGTGAGTGTGTGCAAAGTGAAAGGATGAGATGGAATCCTAAAGGAGGGAGGAGCAATGTCTCTACACATGGCACCGGTGACCCGGTTTTCACCATGGTACTTGCCCAGGGCGCCACTCTAGTGGTTTTCACCGTTGGACGAAGTGTTTTTTTTGTTTTTCAATTTTTTTTTTTAATTTTTTTTTTTTGTGTCACAAGGCGCCTATTTGCCAGGTTTTTACTAAGTAACAATTTTTTTATTTTATGATTTTTTTGTATTTTGAAATTTATTTTTTTTTTGTATTTTTGAATTTTTTTTATTTTTTTATTTTTGGATTAGGATACTCCGAAGAGCTATATGTAAAACCTGCAAAGGTGCATGCTGTTGATAGGATCCTCCAAAGGTTCACCCTCTGTGGTTGAGAGCTGATATGCACCAGATCCATATGTTGTTGTGATAATGTAGGGACCAAGCCAGTTTGGTTCGAACTTGCCCTTCTTCTCTCTATCTTGCTGATTTTTAGGATTTTCTCTGAGAACTAAGTCGCCTACCTCAAATGTGCGAGGCTTGACTTTATGATTGTAGCTGCAACGTTCCTTTACTGAATGATATGTGGCTTGAGCGACTATCTTCCTTGATAAAGGAACTGAGATATAATTACTACACAGGTTCGCATGCGTGTCACCTAAAGAAGTTTATGCATCCCTGATAACGAAGTCCTTCAAGGAAGCTCCATTAAAGGTCCATGATGTATCACCAAAAGGGAATGGATGTGTGGAACAAGTGGATGAGTGATAAAGGCTTATGATTGTGAAAAGAAGTGAAAGTAGGATAGCATGATGGAGACTTAGGATCAACAAGTATGATTTTTGACTTAAAATTGTAGAATTTTTACCCCAAGTTATTTTGATATTAGGGGAGATCATCTCTTGTTCTTTTTTCTTCATGGGATTTTTATCCTTGACTTTTATTTTTTCAGAGTCCAATAGCTTTTGATTTTGATTTGGACTGAAGGACTTTTCTTTAGTTTTCTCTTTTAGTTTTTTCTTTTCAAAGCTTGATTCTTGATCCCCAATGAGTAAGGGCTTTTGTAATTCTTGTTGATCCAAGTCTGGGAGAGGAGTGGAAATGGAATGAGTGGATGATATGGTAAATCTATGTGAGTTATCAAGAGGGCTGACAATATGCTTAATAAATTCATCTTTGGAACCACTCTTAGGACTATTGATATCAAGAGTTTCTTGCACCACTAGAGGAGATTTGCATTCAGACTTAGTAGCCACAACAATAGGTGGTTCACACCCAATTCCTTGGCATTGCAAATTGTTTGTAGGTTTGTCCCATCGACTGAATATCTTAGGAGATAGTGGGAGTTGATCAACATGAAAGATATGCTCACCACATCCCATGTCTTTAAACTTGAACATTTCTTTGAGCTCTATTTGTTTTGATGTAGAAGCTTTCAATGATTTTGGATCCACATATGTTGAAGATCAAACAACTTCTCGATTGATTGGTATTATTATTTCTAATCTAGGTTGCAGATTGTTGCAATATATGAATGGATTTGGGTCAGCTTTTATGGTCACTTCAACTCCATTGTAAGGAAACTTGATACATCGATGATATGTAGAAGGGACTATGCTCATCTCATGAATCCATGGATGTCCCAAAAGTATGTTGTATGTAAGCTCTAGATCAAGGACATGACAAACCACATCTTTTGTAACTGGCCTAACTCTGAGAGGTAAGGTGACTGTGGCTTTGGATGAACGCTCTTCATCATCATATGCCTTGATGGTAATTTTGTTTGTAGCATTCACAGCTTTTTCAAAATATCCCAATTGTTTAATAGTGCTCAACGTACAAATGTTTAGACCTGCTCCTCCATCTATCAGGACTCATTTTATTCAATGTTTATGTAGGAAGGCTTCAATGTGTAAAGGTGCATTATGTGGTTGGCTTACGGAGGCATCGTCGGCTTCTATGAATGTAAGAGAGTGTGGAATGGAAAGGTATCCCACCATGGCTTGAAACTGGTCCACGTTCAAATCAGTAGGGACAGAAGTGTCTCTCAAAGTTTTGTCAAGAATGGCCTTATGTGCAGGGGATATGCGTAAGAGCTCAAGGATTGAAATGAGCGCGGGTGTCTTCCATAACTGTTCTACAAGGTCATACTCAGGTTTGGTTAATGAGGAAGCAGTGTTTTTAGCTGGAGCACCTGGAAAGATGAATTTACCTCGACGAGTAGTAACATTACATTCAAAGGTAGGTTCGAAAGAAGATCCAATGCCTTTTAGGACAATCTTGGGTCTTTGGGTAGAATTCTCAAGTGTTTTGTCCTTGAGGATAATGGTAGAGACATAATTGTCCATCGAAATGTGATTGATAGTTGAATCATAGTTATAAGATGCTCTTGTATAGTTGGTTTGGTCATCTGTGGCTTTAGCTTTTCCCTTGTCATGCTTTGGGAATGGTTCCTTAAACATTTCATGTTCTTGATTGGAGGAATGTCCTTCAATCTCAATGTCACCTCTATCAATGAGATCTTGTATGATGTTCTTCAGTCGATGGCAATTTCCTATTTTATGTCCCTTGCTTTTATGAAATTCACAATACTCATCATCATTCCACCAATTTGGTTTGACCTTTGGCTCATATGGAGGTAGATCTGGAATTGTTATTATCTTGTTTGCCACTAGCTTTTTGAAAATTGGCTCAAGTGGTTCTCCCAATGGAGTGTACTTCCTTCGTGATTTGGAAGTTGTTTGAGTAGTCACTTGATTGTTTGTAGAGCTTGATCCTGAAAAAATGATTTTGGGTCGCACTATATTGGCATCAACAACACCATCATTGACTGTGTTCTTGTTTTTGTTCCAAAATCTTGGCTTATCTTTCCCTTTAAAGTCATCTTTGTTTTCCTTGAATATCTTGATGACTCCTTGCTCAATTAGGACCTTTTCTGTCGCTAAACATTTTTCAATGACATCCTTGAAGGTGGACAAACAAGCTTTTCTTAGGTCAAAACGAATGTCTTTGTTAACATTCTGGGTGAACATCTCTACCATTTGTTTTTGTGGAATTTCACAAGAGCATCTGCTAGCTAGATTTCTCCATCTTTTTAAAAATGATGAAAAAGATTCTCCATCCCTTTGTTTGGTGTTGCACAAAGTAGTGACTGATATGTCTGTCTCTGTGTTGTATGAGAAATATTAGATAAATGCCTCTGCTAGATCACCCCAAGACTTAATTCCAGGTGGGAGTTGGGAGAACCATTCCATAGCTTGATCACCTAAGCTTTGTGGGAATAATCTCATCAAATATGTCTCTTCTGCTGCTACTTCAATGCAAGCTATGAAAAATTGTCTTATATGTGCCTTAGGATCCCCTTTTCCTCTATACTTATCAAACTTAGGTGTCACAAAGTGTTTAGGGAATGGAGGCATTGGAATGCTTTTGTCAAATGGATAGGGACATATTTCTCTCATTGTGTAAGTTGGCTTCGGTGTATTTATGTCCTCCATTTTCTTTTGTAAATCCTTGATTTGTTGCTCCAAATTGTTCTTAGGTGGAGATCGACTTCTTGGACCATACCCCATGCCTGAAGCACTAAGTGGAGGAGGAGCATGTTGTATATATGAGTGATATTTATCATCCACATGTTCATATGGAGGAGGTCTATAATGATGTTGCGTATATGGACCACTTGGTATAAAATCATAATGAGGAATGGAATATCTGCTTTGTCCATGTATACCATACTCTACAGGAATTCCATGAGTTTTTTCTAGTGTGTTGCCCCCAAATTTGACATGGGGTTTCCTTGTGTCCAAATTTTAAGCATGCCTTTGAATATACAATTGCTTTGGTGGTTGATCCTTAGCATTGGTATGTGATTGAGTATATTTTTCTGCATAAGACCTCCATAATGGTCTGTGAAGGTGAGTATCATATGCTTGACCATGTGTGTATGGGACCTCTGGTTTTTGAAACAAAGACAATGGTGATTCAGGCACCATATGTGGTCCTCTATTGCCTCCACTATTAGGCCTCCTTTGATCCATGTTAGAGTGAGGTTGTTGCAAAGGTCGATTTTACATTATTTGAGACATATCAAAATCATGAGGGATCTTGGTTCCACTTTGTGCCATCATTTGTAAGAAATATTGTCTATCCCTCTTCATTATTTCCTCAACCAATCTATTGAAATGGAGATTCATAATGGTGTCTTCCACTTCTACTGAATGTACGGAGAAGTTGTCCATATTGTCATTGTGTGTATCATTGTTGTTTGTAGTGTCCATGTTCTCAACATTTGGAATGTTTCTATAGGCATCCATGTCAGGTAATGTAGTATGATCTGAATTGAAAAAGATATCATTGTCATATTCATAGGAACTCATGTTTACAGACTCTTGAGCCTTTTTAGCTTCTCTCCTAGATTTTTGGAAACGAGTTTCAACCATGAACTAGGTCTTGACCAAGATGTGTGAGACTAGATGAAAATGGAAAGAGTATGGAAGACCAAGAGTTGGATGGAATGTAAATGAATCTGAGGTGTACTTGCAATGTCCAAAGTGTAAGACCATGTATGTATGTAGTAGAGTAGGTGTGACTTCCAAAGAGATGATAGTTTCTCTTGATGAGGTAAGTTGACCTTGACTCTAAGTAAGACCAAATGAGACCCAAAGGTGATAGACCTTGATGAGGGACCACTTAGCAAAATGTTGTTGTATGTAGTGTGTTGACAAAGTATGATGAGGACAAGCAAGTGACCTTTTGACTCAAGTTTAGACAAATGTGAATGTAAAGTAAGGTGTAAAGTAATGATGGACTTTGTGAGACCCAAAGATAGGTTGAATTCTAGTATGAAAACCTGAAGAGATAGCTTAGGAAGCTCAAGAATTCTGAAACTAATTGCTCTTGTTTGTTGGACTGTAAATTTTTCCAATTTGTGAAGTTGTTTGTTGTGATCAAATCTAAATTTTTAACTGTTTTTTCATGACAAGAGGACACCATGTTGATGAGGACTCAATGTTTGCAAGTGTTTAGACTCAAAAATGACTCAAAGAAAAGTGTGTTGTTTGATGTAAAATTTGTTTTGCATACACTTGAAGACATAAAAGACACAATGTTTTGTTGTTTGGTCTTGAATGTTTGATTGTTCAAAATAAGACAAGCACAATTCTTATGGTTGGCCAAGACAATAGTTGTTGATCCCACATGGAGTTTCCCCTGAGGCTACGCTATTCAGAGTGGATACTTAGATGCTTGACCCCACTGGCTCCACCCTCAGCACTCACTTTTTGGGGCAACCAAGCATCAGTCCCCATGAAAACTCCTCGTGGCGAACTTTGTATCTCTACTAAGAACCGTATGTGTGTGGGCCGCTACCAGAGGTCCGACCTCCTGCCCCAACAACTAGAAGGATTTTGGCTTCTAAAACAAAAAGGTGCTAGTAAGGGCATCCGCTCGTGTGGCCATACATGCGACACTTTCAGCTCTATAAATACAGAAGGCTCCCAGCTGGTAGGGGTTACGCCCTACAACTAATCAAATAAATTTGATCAAATGGGTTTATGGGGAGACATAGTGTCGGTATGAACTAATCAGCACACGTTATCCATAGTTTTCACCATGAATACAGTTGTTTATAGTGGTTCAGAAGAGGTGGGTTTTCCTCGCTACCACTTGGGTCGTTCTCTTCTCACTAGTAGTCCTAATGACCACACGGGGAGACAGACCCTCTAAAGATGAAACAAAAAGAGCCTATTGCTCAAGACACAAAAGACAATGGTTCAATTTTAGTGCACCAATTGAAATGTTTGCTAGTCCATGAGAACAAGGCACACAATAAAGATCAAAAACCCTTGCCAAGGTTTTGCAACAAAGATTTGTTAGTAGTTTGGATTGTTTGAAATAATCAACCCTTCCTGCAAGCTCACAAGTTAGGTAAATTTTAGATCCAAAAGACTTTGTGAAATAGGGGCCTTCAACAATGCATTTTGTTGACCAATTCAAAGATCTGATTCATCATAAAAAAATATCACCTGCAAAATTTCAAGAGATTTCCAGAAATGTAAGAAAATCCAAAAAATTTGCTAATTTGCTCCAAAAATTAATTTTTTATGAAAAATCATAAAAAATTCATATAAAATGCAAAATCGATCCAAAAAATCTGAAATTTTTACTGGAAAGTCCTGATGGTCTTCCAAACCTGCATAAAAAAATTTCTACAACAAATCCAAGCAGTTTGTGAGATATGAGTAAAATAATGTGAAACCCTAATTTTCAAAGATCCAATTTTTGAGGAATGATTTTGCATCAAATTTAAAATCACAAAGAACAAATCCTGTGTATAATTTTGAGAGATTTCCAAAAATGTAAGAAAATCCAAAAAAATCGCTAATTTGCTCTCAAAATTAATTTTTTTATGAAAACTCATAAAAAATTCATATAAAATGAAAATTTGATCCAAAAAATCTGAAATTTTTACAGAATCCTTCTGATACTTTTCCTGACCTGCACAAAACATTTAATGCCAAAATTCGAAGCCGTTTGTAAGATCTGATCAAAATAAGGAAAAACCCTAATTTTTAAAGATCCAATTTTTTAGGAAATATTTTGCATCAAAATAAAAATCACAAAGAACAGATCTTCTGTATAATTATGAGAGATTTCCAAAAATGTAAGAAAATCCAAAAAATTCGCTCATTTGCTCTCAAAATTAATTTTTTATCAAAATTCATAGAAAATTAAAATATGCTCCAATAGATCTGAATTTTTTTTTTAGAGCTCCTAATACTGTCTTCAACCTGCGAAAACAATTTGGTGCAAAATTTCTAAGCCGTTTGTGAGATATGATCAAATCTCTCCAAGATCTTGATTTTGTGTCCAAAACCCTAGCTGCACAAGGTTATTCTCCAAATTGTTTTACAAAACAACAATATAGGGTTAGAAAAATCTGCAAAAAACATAGATCTAACAAAAATCCATGTCCCACGGGGTGTGCCAAAATGTTTATGGTGAAAATGGATAACAACAATATTGAAAGACTAAATGAATTCAACCACAAAACCCTAGCCTAACAACAACAAAGATCCACCATAACATATGAAGATTACCTAAGACAATGCAAATCAAATGAAATCACAAAGATTATACCATCACATGTCCAATAGGGTTTGGATCTCCATTCTTCCTATCTCCATTGATCTTGCTTGATATATTTGCTCTCAGATTTTATGTGTGCACAAGAGCTCAACAAAGAACGAAAATGTGGTTGCAAGTAGGATCGCATATGAAAGTGCAAAGCGTAGTCGGGGCTGAATGCATAGTGAGTGTAATCAATTGATTAGGATGCATAGATTGATTAGGGTTGATAATGAAGGAAGCATATCCTTATATAGAAGATACTATATGAAATAGAGGGATAAGATTGAGAGGTGTAAAAGATAAATGGTCGGCTATGATTAAAGGGTGGGTAAAGAAAATAAGAAAATAATGAGAGGGTAGGTAGTGTAGGAATTAAGAGATGAATTACATGTGTCATGGGTAGAAAAGGCTAATGAATTAATTAAATAAATAAATATTTATTTAATTAATAAAGGAAGTGGGATCAATTAAATAAATAAGATATTTATTTAATTTAGGAAAAAAGATAATTTAAATAAATAAATGTATTTATTTAAATGAGAAATAAGGCTAGAAGAGGATAAATGAATTAATTAAATAAATAAAGATTTATTTAATTAATAGAAGAATTATGCTTAAATAATTAAATAAATAAAGATATTTATTTAATTAGACATGACAATTTTAGGTATCTGCACACACACACACACACATATGATTTTATAAGCAAAGAGGTTTGTGTCTTATGAAAGGAAGGTTTTCCAAATTAAGATGGATGACCGCTCTGATTTAGATCTGTGATGGTTGGTAGGTTTCTCTCTGTTTAAATCTCTTTTTAGTGTTTTATATGGGTGGGTTGTCTGAAAATAAATGTCTGACCAGTCTTCTCAATAGGATTGTCTCTGATTGCATATCCTTCATTATTGGATGTGAAGATAGTGCTCTCAATTCTTAAGCTATTCAGCGGATGATTTGGTATAGGTTGGGCATTATGGATGGTATATTTTTCGGCTAACATTTTTTGCAGTATTCTGTTGTATGGCAAGAATGAGGGTTCTTGTAGGTATTATCTCGACAAGTTTAAGGGTGTTGGTATTTTGGTATGGTTTTGTCATTGATGTCAACACCTACTGAAACACTAGCACTTTGGAGATCCAGCAACATTCACCGGCAAACAAGTAACTATTGCACAGTTACTGGTATATGGTTCACCGACAGGATATAATGTTCACTGGCACTTGGAATGATATGGAAGACACTTGGTAATGTCGAAGACATCGTATGGACACTTTGTTTTGAAGAATTAATCATTGGTATATTCATATTTGTATACTTGTTTTTATCAGCAAATAGGTCCAAGGTTATCTAGGGTTACGCCGGCAAGTTTATCTTTTCCAGATCAGCATGGCACACTATAGAGATGATTTATTATTGTTGTAAATGCATTAAGTCGACATGTTCAATCGGTTATTGCATCGGATATTATATTGTATGTAAAATGTTTTTTTATTTTAATATCTTGCAGAGCCGACCTACTGAAATTGGTCTTAGGGTATGGTATAAATGTAAAATCTTATTTGTAAGATCGAATGTGGAATGCGAAGAAGAATTGTGTGAAGGTATATGCAAAATTAAGCAGAGGTATACATGAAGACAACATTTGAAGGTGAAGCTAGGTTTTTGTAGAAGCATATCAACATTACATCGATACTGAATCCAACATATGAAGATGCTATTTTGTGCAGTACTTTCTTATTGGATTTAACCATCCGACTGTAGTTAGTGTGATTCTCATTTTGTGATTGAGCAGTGAGCTCTAGGCTGTTGGCCTTTCTGCATGTGCAGACCCCATTTATGTACACTTACTATCTGCAGTAGCATCATCTGATTGTGGGTAAGGTTTCCCACCATGGTTTTTCCCCTTACAGGGTTTCCACGTACAAATATTGGTGTTATGTGTTGTGGATGACTCTATGTTTATGTTTCATGCATTAATCTCTACCGGTATGGCAATTTATTGTTAACACTATCTACCGGCACACTTAACTGGTTTACCGGTATTAAGCACTAAGTTGGTTAATTGGTTTTTGGTTTAAATTTATTAGACAACTGATTCACCCCCCCCTCTCAGTTGTCTCCAGGACCTAACAATTGGTATCAGAGCCTAGTCCTCTTTTGCAGAACTTTAACAACTTGAGGAGATCAAATGTCTACTAATTATTTCAGGAAGGACAGTCCTAAACTTGATGGAACCAACTATGGGATATGGAAAATCAGGATGGAGACACATCTGAATTGCATTGGTAAAGACATCTGAGAAGTTACAAAGAATGGTTATACTACTGTTGTAGCTGGTCAAACTGCTCCAACTACCTTAGCTAAAGATGAAGAGAATGATTGCAAAGCAAGAGAAGCACTCTTGAGCACATTATCAGATCAACAAATCATGGGATTATCAGATAGGTCTACTGCTAAAGCTATTTGGGATCATTTGGAAACACTAAATGAAGGAGATTCCACAGTCAAGATTGCAAAACTTGAAAGCTTTCGAGTCAGGTATGAACATCTGAAAATGGAAGAAGATGAAAGGATTTTTGCTTTTATGGAAAGAGTAAATGAAATTATTTTGGGTATTAAATGTTGTGGAGGAACCTTGAGTGAGGATGAAATTGTTTCAAAAATATTAAGAGGTTTGCCACCGGCATATAAAATGAAGGTTACTGCTATAAATGAGTTGAGAACAATGCCCAATACATCAGTAACTAGGGATACATTGATTGGAAAACTTTCAGCTTTTGAAATTGAAGAATTTGGTCATGTTGCTACTATAAAGACTGATTTGGCCTTTAAAGCATCAACATCATCTGCTCCATCATTTGACAAATCAGACTGGAAAGCCTTTTATGCAAGAAAACTTGAAGAAACCAGGAAGGAGAATGAAGAGCTTAAAGAACTTGAAGCACTATTTGCAAGAAAAATGTCAAAAGGTTCAGTTGGAAGTAAGTATGAAGGTAAAGCACCCTTTAAATGTTTCAACTGCAATAAGATTGGTCATATGGCTTTGAGATGCCTGATAGACATGCTAGACTAAGAGAAGAAGCTAGAAAAACATACAAGCCTAATCCTAAATATCAGAGATACATATTTAAGAAGAACAAAGACAAATCCTATTACATTGTTGATGAAGGTGTGACTGATGATTCTGATGAGGATCCAACAGACAATGGATGGATTTTTATTGCTATAACAGAAGATCAACCGGCACCTACTGCTCAACCAATAGAACAAGCCCTAGCAGCTAAAGTTGAAGCAAAGGATGAATGGATCATTGACTCAGGATGCTCACATCATATGACAGGAGACAAAGGTAAATTCTTGAACTTTCAAGAATACAATGGAGGTTTAGTAATATTTGGAGATGACAAAGCCAATTCAATCAAAGGTAAGGGTTCAATATCTCTTGATGATAAGCATAACACTGACAATGTCTACTATGTTGAAGGATTAAAGCATAATCTTTTAAGTTTTGATCAATTAGTTGAGAAAGGATTTCAGTTACAATTTAAAAATGGAAAATGCAAAATCATGAATAGAACTGGTTTGGAAATTGCAACGGGTAATCAGACTAGAGGTAATATCTTTCATTTAAATAACAGTGAAAAGGCATGCTTGATTGCACATATAGATGAAAGTTGGTTATGGCATAAGAGACTATGTCATGTAAACTTCGATTGCATGGTAAAAATCAGTACTTCTAAGGCAGTTAGAGATCTACCTAAAATTGTGAAACCTCATAATACAATTTGTAAGGAATGTCAATTTGGAAAACAAGTTAGAGCTAGTTTCAAAAGTATTCCAGAAAAATCCAATAATGCTCTTGATTTAATTCACACTGATTTATATGGTCTAGCTAGAACTAAAAGCTTACAAGGTGATAGATATTTCATGTTAATTATTGATGATTATTCTAGAATGTGTTGGGTTACTTTTCTTAGAGAAAAATCAGAAGCACTTGGAAAGTTCAAACTGTTCAAAGCAATAGTTGAGAATGAAACCAGTAAGAAAATCAAATGTTTAAGATCAGATCAAGGAGGAGAATTCACATCTAAGGACTTTAATACATTCTGTGAAGTGAATGGAATCAGAAGACAGTTATCAACACCTCGGACACCACAGCAAAATGGAGTTGTTGAAAGGAAAAATAGAACTATCTTGGATGCAGCAAGAAGTATGTTATCAGAAGCAAATCTACCACGTGTATTGGAGAGAAGCAGTTAGCATTGCTGTCTATACATTCAACAAAGTTCACATCAAAGGTGAAACCAGTAAGACCCCTCATGAACTATGGTTTGGCAATACTCCTACTCTTAAGTATTTCAGAATTTTTGGAAGCAAATGTTATATTAGAAGAGATGAGTATATTGGCAAATTTGATCCTAGAAGTGATGAAGGAATATTTCTTGGTTATTCATCTAAGAGCAAGGCATATAGATGTTTTAATAAGAGATTGCAGAAAATTGTTGAGAGTACAAATGTAAAGATTGATGAACAATTCAGAGGAACTTCAAGGTATATAGACTCTGAATCGGCAACAAAAATTGTGACAAATGAACCTACACTAAATCCACCAGTACAGAATGAAGATCCAGTTACCCCGGTATCATCAGAGGATTCCACAATAATTGAAGAACAACAGCAAACTAAGACACTCCAATATGTAAGATTGAATCATTCTGAAGATCAGATAATTAGAAACAAATTTAAAGGAGTTATGACAAGAGGAAGATTGGCAAATGAAAAGGTATGTCTTATTTCTCAAATTGAACCATCATCTATCAATGAGGCATGTGAAGATGAATTTATGATTAAAGCTATGGAAGAAGAATTAGGACAAATTGAGAAAAATAATACTTGGACATTAGTTCCCCGACCTAAAGATAAAAATATAATTGGAACCAAATGGGTATTTAGAAACAAACTTAATGAAGATGGCAAGGTTGTCAAAAATAAAGCAAGACTAGTGTGTAAGGGATATTCTTAGAAAGGAGGAGTTGATTACAATGAAACCTTTGCACCGGTAGCTAGAATTGAGGCAGTCAGATTATTCTTGGCTTTTGTAGCTCACAAGGACTACAAAGTTTATCAAATGGATATTAAATGTGCATTTTTGAATGGAGATCTTGAAGAAGAAGTATATACTGAACAACCTGATGGATTTTCTTTAACATATGACAATGATATGGTTTGCAAGTTAAGAAAAGCTCTGTATGGATTGAAACAAGCCCCAAGAGCTTGGTATGCAAGGTTGGATAAGTATCTTTTAAATATTGGTTTTACTAAAGGAAATGCAGATAGCAATTTATATTACAAAACAACTAATGATGACATCTTGATTATTGAAGTATTTGTTGATGATATAATCTTTGGAGGAGAAGATGGTTTATGTAAGGAATTTTCTACTAAAATGCAACAAGAATTTGAAATGTCTATGATTGGAGAAATAAAATTCTTTTTAGGATTGCAGATTTCACAGACTGATAAAGGTATATTTTTTAGTCAATCCAAGTACTTGAAAGAATTAATAAAGAAATTTGGGATAGAGAACTCTAAACCGGTAAGCACACCTATGACTACAAATGACAAACTATCTCAAAGGGATGAATCTACACCTATTTATCCAACTAGATACAAATCTATGATAGGAGGTTTGCTGTATTTGACACAAACTAGGTCTGATATTATGAATGCAGTATGTATTGTTTCTAGATTTCAAAGAAATCCTAGGAAAAATCATGAATCAGTAGTAAAAAGGATTTTTCGGTACTTACAAGGCACAACAAATCTTGGATTATGGTATCTTAGAGATGAAAATTTTGACCTATGTGCATACACAGATGCAAATTGGGCAGGAGATGTGGATGATAGAAAAAACACCATTGGAGGAGCATTCTTTCTTGGAAGAAGATTAGTTTCTTGGTTGAGTAAGAAACAGAGTTGTACATCTTTATCAACAGCAGAATCAGAATATGTTGCAGCAGCAACTAACTGTACACAGGTACTATGGCTTAAACAAATGTTGAAAGACATAAAGGTAAAATGCAAGGGACCTATTACTATATATTGTGATAACACTGCAGCAATTGATATATCTAAGAATCCAGTATTACATTCTAAAACAAAACATGTTTCTATCAAACTGAATTTTCTAAGGGAAAAAGTTGAAGAAAAGGAGATAAAACTGGTTTATGTGAATACTAAAGAACAACTTGCAGATATTTTCACAAAACCTTTGCCTAAGGAGACTTTTGAATATCTCAGACATCATCTTGGAGTCATACCACCACCAGTAGAGACTTAGACAGTTGATGATTGTCATCAACTGGTAGAATTGAAAGACAAAACTCTTACTCTGGTCTTTGATGAGGAAGCTACTTCTCAGGGGGAGTAGTTGGTATATTGAATTGATTGGTATTTTGTATGAACTTGATTTTTGTAACTTTGGCATTTGATGTCAAAGGGGGAGAGATATCTATGGAAAAACACATTATCTTTTGAGGAGAGATTGGTATTGAAAATAAATCTTTGGATAAACACATGTTGCTCCCAGGGGGAGAAATTGTTGTTTAAAGGAGATTGTTTTTTTTTTTGGTATTTGGCATTTTTGTTTTGGCACTTTGATGGTTTTTCCATCTTGTGTTGCCATCAATGCCAAAGGGGGAGATTGTTGGTATTTTGGTATGGTTTTGTCATTGATGTCAACACCTACTGAAACACTAGCACTTTGGAGATCCAGCAACATTCACCGGCAAGCAAGTAACTATTGCATAGTTACTGGTATATGGTTCACCGACAGGATATAATGTTCACCGGCACTTGGAATGATATAGAAGACACTTGGTAATGTCAAAGACATCGTATGGACACTTTGTTTTGAAGAATTAATCATTGGTATATTCATATTTGCATATTTGCTTTTACCAACAAATAGGTCCAGGGTTAGCTAGGGTTACACCGATAGGTTTTATCTTTTCCAGATCAACATGGTACACTATAGAGATGATTTATTATTGTTGTAAATGCATTAAGCCGACGTGTTCAATCGGTTATTGCATCGGATATTATATTGTATGTAAAATGTTTTTTATTGTAATATCTTGTAGAGTCGACCTACTAAAATTGGTCTTAGGGTATGGTATAAATGTAAGATCTTATTTGTAAGATCGAATGTGGAATGCGAAGAAGAATTGTGTGAAGTTATATGCGAAATTAAGCAGAGGTATACATGAAGACATCATTTGAAGGTGAAGCTAGGTTTTGTAGAAGCATATCAGCATTACACCGGTACTGAATCCAGCATATGAAGATGCTATTTTGTGCAGTACTTTCTTATTGGATTTAACCATCCAACTGTAGTCAGTGTGACTCCCATTTTTTGATTGAGCAGTGAGCTTTAGGTTGTTGGCCTTTCTGCATGTGCAGACCCCATTTATGTACACTTACTATATGCGGTAGTATCATCTAATTGTGGGTAAGGTTTCCCACTGTGGTTTTTCCCCTTACAGGGTTTCCATGTACAAATATTGGTGTTATGTGTTGTGGATGACTCTATGTTTATGTTTCATGCATTAATCTCTACCGATATAGCAATTTACTGTTAACACTATCTACCAACACACTTAACTGGTTTGTCGGTATTAAGCACTAAGTTGGTTAATTGGTTTTTGGTTTAAATTTATTAGACAACTGATTCACTCCCCCCCCCCCCTCTCAGTTGTCTCCGGGACCTAACACAGGGTTCGATACCTATTGAGGGAAGTTGTCTTTAATAATGAATTAGAAAGTTATGTTTCAAGCTATTGTCTTTTTTTAGAGTTTGTAATTATTGTAAGCATTCTAATGTTGATCTGGGTTGTAAGGTGCAATAAGGTTCTTATACAGAACATTGGAACGGTTAGATCCAAACCGAGCAAAATAAGAATTCAAGTTAGAGTTGTGTTGATAATCATGATTGAGGTTATCATTTTCAGGGAAGGGTCGAAACACAACACTAAGGAAAAGTGTGGTTGATCCTTAAGTATTCTTTCAAGTAGATTCACCTAGATATGCATTATCCAGGGATTCATGTATCATGTTCTTTATTATCAGCTTTCTCTAGCATTAATTTTCTGATCCATTAATGGATCTTGGCTAGACCAGAGGTTTTCATCCCTCCATTCTTTCCTACTAGTGCCCACACTGAATGGAGTTGTAATTATCATTTTTATTAATAAAATATCTCTGGCTTTGGCCTTTTATCGATAAAAAAAGTTACAAAAAATTATTATTTTAATAATAAATTTTATTTCAAATCCTATAATAACAATTCTAATAATAATAAAAAGAATAATTATTCTAAGAGGCCCCATTGTACATATTGTGGTAAGGATGGTCATATGACTAATAATTATTTTAAGAAACAAAATGGTAAAAAGCCAATGAACCAAAATAATCAAAATAATCAACAACATAAACCTCATTATAAGAAAGGTAATAATAATGGTAATTCATCTCATCATGCATTTACTTGTAGTTACAATGTTTCAAAGCCTCTTGAATGGATTATTGATTCTGGTGCATCTCAACATATTACTTCTCATAAAGAAATTTTTGATTTTATGTATCCTGATACTTCAAATATTCTTGTTCAACTTGCTAACAATTATACTTGTAAAGTAGAAGCTATTGGTGATGTCAATGTTCCTAATGGTAAATTACATGATGTTCTTTATGTTCCTGAATTAAAATCAAATTTGCTTTCTGTTGCTAAGCTTTGCCAAGATTATAAGATTGAATTCTATAAGGATATGTGTTATATCTTTGATCCAAAGCATTACCAAGCTATTGCTAAAGCTAAAATGGAAAATGATAACTTATTCAAATTTTATGAATTTGCTCGTTCAAAGTATTCTTTGCTTACTACCATTGATTTTAATGTTTGGCATGAAAAACTTGGCCACATAAATTCTAATAATATTGCCTTGATGAAAAAAGCAAATACGGTAGATGGATTGCCTAGCATTGTTCCTTCTAAGATTGTATGCACAGGTTGCATGAGTGTAAAGATGCATGGGGAGCCCTTTCCTCATGGTCAATCATGGAGGGCAAATCATAAATTGCACCTCATTCATAGTGACCTTTAGGGATCCATGGAGAATACCTCCATCCAAGGATAAAGGTATGCACTTACATTTGTTGATGATTTTTCTAGGAGAACTTGGATCTATTTCCTTCATAGTAAGGATCCAGTTCTTGATGTTTTTACTGAATTTCATATGTTTGTTGAAAGGCAATCTGGTTTTAAGATTAAAATTCTTAGTACTGATAATGGTAAGGAATATGTTAATAATACATTTAATGGTTATTTGAAATCTTTTGGTAACAAAATGGTGTAGCAGAAAGGAAGCATAGAACCATTGTTGAAATGGCTAGATTTTTATTGCATGCTAATAATATGGATTATAAATTTTGGGCTGAAGCTATGGCTTGTGTTACTTATCGTATTAATAGAACACCTACCAAAACCTTAAAGGATATAACTCTTGAAGAAGCTTGGTCTGGTAGAAAGCCCAATTTAAAGCATTTAAGGATTTTTGGTTCCATTGCTTATGTTCATAAACCTAAACAAAAAAGACACAAATTAGATTCTAAATCTTCTCCATATATATTTGTTGGTTATGATGAACATTCTAAAGCATATAGAGTTTACAATCCTATCACTAATAAAAATTTTAGTTGCTAGAGATGTTTGTATTGCTGAAAATGGTATTCATGATTGTTCTAATGTGCAAGATAATGAATTTGTTGAAAGTAAGGTTGTGGTTGTGGAGGACACACCTCCTTCTCTGAACCCTACTCCTTCTCTCAACCCTACTCCTAATGCATCTATTTCTAAAAGTGATAGTGATGATGGTCATGATAATTCTACTCCTAATGATTCTTCTTCTAGTGATCATTCTTTTACTTCTAAAAAGAAGCCTAAATGGTTTAAGAATTTGATTCAAGAAAGTGATGATTATTTAGCTATAATGGATAAACTTAAGGCTAGAAGAATAAATTATTGCAATTATGCTTTGATGTCTACTATGATGAATTTAAATGATCCCAATACTTTCGAGCAAGCTAAAAATCAACCTCATTGGCAAAAAGCTATGAAAGAAGAGTATGATACTTTGCTTGTCAATCAAACTTGGGATTTAGTTCTTTTACCTCAAGGTAAAAATCTTGTTTCTTTTAAGTGGTTATATAAAACTAAATTGAATTCAAATAATGAAGTTACTAAGTTTAAAGCTAGATTAGTTGCTAGAGGTTTTTCTCAAATTCAAGGCTTAGATTATACTAAAACTTTTGCTCCTGTTGCTAAAATGCCTACTATTAAACTTGTTCTTGCTTTAGCTTCTAATATGAATTGGTCTGTTCATCAAATGGATGTTAAAAGTGCTTTTCTAAATGGTGATTTACATGAGGAAATTTATATGTCTCGACCTCCTGGTTTTGTTAAGGAAGGTAATGAACATTTAGTTTGCAAGTTAAAGAAATCAATTTATAGTTTGAAGCAATCTCATAGGGAATGGTATTCTAAGATTAATGGATTCTTTCTTTCTCAAGGTTTCATTATAAGTAAAAATGATCCAAATCTGTATATTAAACATAATGAAGATGACATTGTGATTATTATTTTATATGTAGATGATTTAATTCTAACTTCAGGTTCCAATAATTTGATTTCTGAAATTAAGTTTCAACTCAATAAAAAATTTCAAATGACCGATTTAGGACTTTTACATTATTTTTTGGGAATGCAAATTTGGCAAACAAGTAATGGTATTTTTCTATATCAAATCAAATATGCTCAAGATCTTTTAGACAAGTTTTAAATGAATGATGCTAACCATGTTTCAATTCCTATTGAATTAGGCAATAAATTAATGCTTGATATGCAAACTCCACTTGTTGATCCTACTTTGTATAGACAATTAGTTGGAAGTTTGAATTATTTAACTCCTACTAGGCCAGATATTGCTTATAGTGTTGGTTTGGTTTCAAGATTCATGTCTAAACCTCAACAAACACACTTTAAAGTTCCTAAAAGAATTTTAAGATATATTAAAGGAACTATTAATGTAGGTTTGTTTTATGATGCAAATTATGATTTTACTTTAAAAGTTTTTATTGATTCCAATCTAAGTGGAGATCCCAATGATGGGAAATATACTTGTGATTATTGTTTTTTTGTTGGTTTAGGAGCAATTTCTTGGAATAGTAAAAAGCAACAATCTACCTCTCTTGGATCCACTGAAGCAGAGTACAAAGGATGCATCAATGCTTCCAAAGAAGCCTTGTGGCTTAGAAGACTACTCGAAGATTTGGGTCTACCTCAACACGAACCAACTCCATTATATTGTGACAACCAAAGTGTCATTGCATTGGCTAAAAATACAGTTTTCCATGCAAGGACAAAACACATTGCTCTCCAACACCACTTTATTAGAGAACAAATTGAAGACAAGCAAGTTTCACTCCTCTATTGCAAGGGGGAAGACCAAGTTGTAGATATTTTGACCAAGCCACGTTGTAAAGAGAAGTTCCAATTTCATTGCAAAAATATTGGTTTGCAACCCATTGAAGGGTTTGATGTAAACTCCCCAAGTAAAGCTTAAGGGAGGGTGTTAGAATATTTAATCTTTATTTGGCTTAGGTTTATTTGTATTTATTTTAGGATATTCCTTTGGAATCCTTACATGTAATTTGTCCTCTAGTACATGTGTAATGACAAGTCATTTCTTTTATTTTTCTTTATTAAGGAATATTAGATTTCCTCCTTAAGAGGATGTGGACACATGGCACACACATTTTATGAATGGTGGAATTCATAGATTTGGGAGTTACTTTGTAACTCTCCTCATCTCTATTTAAGAGATGTATCCTCTTTCATTTCTTCTTAATGACATTATTGTAAAGAGATTCTTGCTCTCCCTCTCTCTCTCTCATTTTAGGCATTATCTCATTCATAATAACACAAGGGGTTTTTCTTTGCTTTTCCCCTTTCAAAAGTTCTTGTGCCTCCTTCTTCACATTTGGGTGATTGCTCCAAGGTTTCTGCATTTATCTTGGTAACATTTACTTCATCAATAAACTTACTTGGATTTTCTTTTTCTTTCCTTGCTCTTGTATTTCCTTTCATGATCCATACCCTCCTTTATAATAATGCAATTAATTTTGTTCAACTCTACCTCAATTACTTATTTTTCTCTAAAAATGTTCTTAAAATGTTCCTTATTCCATCGCAACATATCCAATTTAATTTTTTTGAGTTTAGAAATAAAGCAAAATATTGTAGATCCTTGAAACTGCTCCTCGTTCCACCATTTATCTATTAGATCAATAAAATATTTGTCCTGAAACTAGATGTTCTCAAACTTAAATGTGCACCGCTTCGACCTCTTATCCTCTACCATATCTAGCTGGACTAGATAATGGTCAAATCCTACCATGGTAATAATAGAAGAGCTCAAATAATGTTGAAAAGCTACCAGATCTCCTTTAAAGAGAAACCTATCCAATTTTTCTACTATGTAGCTAGTTCCTATCCTCCTATTGCTCCAGGTAAAGGAGCCATTATTCATCTTGATATCCACCATGTTATTTCTATTAACCCACTCCCCAAACTCTATTTGGGCTTTAGAAATTTTTTGCAACCCCCTTGTTGTTTTTTTTTCTAACAGACTCAAGATTGTGTTAAAATCCCCCTTAGTATGTAGTTTAAGTCCAGATTCTGCATCATAAAAGTGTCTAGTTCTGCCCAAACATTCCTTTTACCAATAGTACTCAAAGGACCATAAATATAATGAGAAGGAATCTTAATGAGGTGTGTAGACTACTGATCATACTACATTGCCAATGCACATTATTCACTATTGTCTCATATCTAATCCTTCTTGGATCCCAAAGTATTGCCAGTCCACTAGCAACCCCTGTTATTAAGTTATTTTCCACATTCCAAATTCCTAATTTCATTTTGAGGAACTTCCACATTCCAGGTTGTAATCTTCATTTTTCCTTAGGAAGGCACTTCCCCTTCCCAACCTGGAATAGATCAGTTATTTTGTTTGATCCTCTGCTTCCCCAGCTCTTTTTCTTAGCTCCGTAAGAGATTTTCTACCTCTCCTCTTGGGAGTTGTCCCATAATATGGGGTATCTTTATTAGGGCATGGTTAAGGCTAAGTCGAGCTTAACTGCATTGCCCTTATAATCTGCATCAGTCATATTGATCTCCTAAATTACATCATTATCTTCCCCCTCATGCTTAGAGTCTAGATCCAAGATTTTCCTAATGAGCTCTTTTTTCTCCTTGACATCTTCTTCATTGTTCTACTCCTCAGTTTCATATTCTAGCTCAAAGTCATTTATACCCATCTGTCCATACACCACTTCCATATTATTCAGAACCTGTTCCTACTCCCCAAAATCTAGATTAAACAAGTCCTCCTCCTTTTCCGCTTGATGCTCCGATCCTTCAAACAAAGCAGAATTCTGGTCTACCCTGTCCATTTTTTGTGGCGTTCTTGTGATTTTTGGACTTAAGGGTTTCTCATTATTTCCTCTATTATCTATGGCTCTAGGACTAGCTGTCTCAATTACCAAGCCACCTAAGTCATTATTAAAGTCAATATTAATTCGAGTTTCAATCGAGGGAGAAGAGACAACCTTATCCTTAATATCTAAATATTTCTTAGCATAAATCACATTGTCATGAATAACCCTATTGTAAAATTTAGCTTTCATATTATAAGTCATCTTAGCTATGAGTAATTCTAGGGGTTTTGGGGTTTTGTCATTGCAATCCATTTCTATGAGCAATTTCACTTCTGTTGAACTCATAAATTTTTCTTCTACCCCTTGTTGGTTAACAGATTAGCCCTTTCTTGATTTTATAGTGAATGACTCATGTATGCCCTTTTTGAAAAGGCAAATGAAACCAACAGTTGGGCGAATCGATTATTGGTTTACCCTTTGCATAAGGGTGCAACTTCCCGTAGGATATCCAATGAATTTTTAAACATACACAAACATTAACTTCAATTTTAACCAGAAAGTGAGAAAAGGCATTTTACATTCATTAGTCAACACCACATGAATGCTACGAAGATAAATTCTTTATATGCAAAGCCCATAGGCTTGCAATAAGATTAATTTCACTTCAGAAAACTATCCTTATTAAAGAAATCAAAATATCATGGACTCTAATCGAGTCTCTCTCGTGCCTCAAAGGACAAGGGGGATCATAATATCCAAACAAAAGTTAACAATAGAGTTATTCATCAGATTCATTCATAGACTTGTGAAAAAGTGGATAATTAAAGAAGTAACATATTATGCACATGCACATATATGCCAATAGAGACCTACTTTTCACATTCAAACACGCAGAATTGAAAGCTGCTGAAAACGTATCATTTCATTCATAGATAAAAATGTCTTCACTGAAAAATCCACAACATCCAAAAGAAACAAATTCTGCTAATTTAAAAGTTTTTCAGACCTTTGAAATGACTTCCTTAGATACATAAATAATCTCCAGGCTTATAGTTTTGAAAGGTAACCAAAATTAAATTTTAACTCTATCCAAGAGTAAAAGAAACTATCCTGCCTATAACTCACATAACTAAAAAAAGATAACTGGCCAAGAGCTGTGAACATAGTGACATGATCAAGATTCTGATGCAACTGAAGAATTCGCTTGCTTATCCTTCTTTGTCGGGGTGTCACGTATATTCCACCACTCCAAATGTGTCATCAAGAAGTTGAGGACAAGCTTATAGTGAGGAAGCCCAATATGTATAATGTGTTGCTTCCAGATTTCTTTATCCTTGCTTACCTACAAGACTTTAATCTTATGTGCTTCCAGATGATCAAATCAATCTGTCAACCTGGACTCAATCCTCGCTATTTGAGAGAAATCAACAGTAGTCAGGGATTTAGTCTCTTTAATGAGCTGCACTCTTTCCTTGAAGGCCTCGATCATCTCTGCCACATCTTTGACATTTTGTCCATCATCCTTCAACAATTGTGTATCAATGCACTTCAGATCTTTTTGCATTATGTTAACGAGTTCTTTTAACTCCTTAAGCAATTTGGTGGATTCCTCATGGCCTTGTTTGATGATTGAGTTCCTCCATTCGATATTTTTCTTCGCCACATACAACACATTATCATCTAAACCATCCACAGGCTTCTCAACAAGAAATTTCATAACTCCAAACCTCTGCACAACATTCATTTGTGTCAATACTGCTACCCATTTATTCTTTTCTTTTTCCCATGTTAAGGCTTCCAATTCTAGCTCCTTACTTACAACTACGACATCTACAAACACTTTTATCAAATTATCAATGTAATATGTGCCTTGTTGTGCTATAGACTCAAGCCATTTATCAACAAAGTCAGCTATCATGCGGTTCCTTTGAACTTGATCTAGTAGCTTCATGTTCGCTAGGGATTTCAAATCAAAGGATAGTGACATTTATGAAAAAGGTTGGGGATTCGGGCTATGTATGGCATTAATATATTCAACCATTTGTCTGACAATCTGCTTCAACTCTTGTTTGTCCTTTTCGTCCTTCCATGTTCTGGATATCATTCTCTTGGTAGAGGACTCCAAATGCTTAGCATCCGCAGACCTTGAAGCAACCCCTAAATCAACCTTTTCAACCACATAATCTTTTTCAATGGCATTTTCTACATCTTTATTTGAAATGGGCCTATCCAATTCTGCTATCCAGTGTCTTGTATTATCATCAACATCTATCATGGCCTCCGTTTTAAGTTTTTTAGACAAATGTTTTCCCAAGGCATTTGCTAACCATATCCTCAATGGGAATGGTGATGGGAACCACACTACGTTTTTTGTAAATAAAGGTCTATAGCCATCTGGGAGCATTGGAGGAAACTTTGGGTAAAGGAGTCTGATAGCTGGGAGGAACATCAATGGTCATGGTGCCTATCGGGTCCTGGTCTTCTTCAGGTTCTTTTTCCTTGTCCATATCTTGAACTATGGAATCACTCGACACCTATTCATCCATGTTTACCTGAGTCTAACTCAACAACAATCTAGTTCCCCATAGGTTTCTTGCTTTGCTTTTTTCTTTTTGAGCACGTGACTCGAACTAGTGAGAGATTCAATGGATATTTCTTTGGCCTTTTACTTCTCACTTCCTTTGCCTTTCGTCTTGTGGCACCTGCAACATCAACAATCACATTAGAGGACGAAGTGGGACAATGAGTAGCAGCATGAAGTTGACCGGTTGTTTCCACTTTAGGAGTGAATCTATGATCCCTCAACCACTTCTCTGTTCTCCTTATGACATTAAAGGACTTAGTCTGAGTACTTTCTTCTCTCTTCTATCCCAATTGATTTCAAGGATTGGTTGCCCTTGAACTCGGGATCCAACACATCTTCACTCTCCTCCTCCCGTACTCCTGAAATATTTATTGACAATCCCATTGTAACTATTTGTTGCAAGGTGAACCTTGACCACAGTATTATTTTGACTTCCAATTCATTAGAACAATTTTCCCAATAGTCCTCTAATTGGGATTCATGTCAGAAATCCGCATCAACATTCAAATGCTCAATTGCATATCCTTTACTGTCAAACTTGCGTCTGGCAACGTAGGGCTGCAAGTTCAATTTCTTGAATTCTAATTCTAGGTTCAAAGCATTGGAAATAGACTTGCAACTGTAATGGCCAAGTTCAACTAGAAAAATTACCCCAGATTTACCTTTTTCCTTTAATTTCTTATTTATGTGGGCAAACTGTCTACAAACTTCAATAAGCACATGGCTATCTAGGGCATACCTGGGCAATTTAAACGGTTCTCCTTCAAAGCCCCCCACTCTAATGTAGGTAAATCTAGAGAATTGGATGTAGTAGCTTCCGTATATGCTGACTAATTCCCTAGCTTCTACTAACATCCTTTTATTCACATTTCCCTGCAACTCAAAGACAAGTCTGCCTGCAAAGACATCATTCCATCTCATGAAATTCTCAACATACTTTTATTGTTGCAAGTGTGGGTAATACTCATAAAATTTCATGCCATCGACCCAGGGTTCATGATGCAACCCTTTCAATTCTTTGGTACAAGCAAGAATATAAAAGAGATAAGAAGACATATAGAAACTAGTCATTCTGACAAAATTATGCAGACCCTCGTGAAGCCTGTCGGCGATAACTTGTGCCTAGTCTAAATATTTTTTACCAACCAACAATACTTGAATGTAAAAATACATCCAATCCTCCTAGTAGAAGGCATGCACATTTCATTTGAGTCTATTCAACAAAATTACAATATCTCGCACCTCTATTATGAAATGCTCTCTTATGAGGGGTCTGGGTAATCTGGAACCTCCTTTCTGCAACTTAAGAAGCCAATTCCTGGAAATGATGCTCTTGTAGGTGCCCTTTTTCTCAGAGAAAAATGCATATGAAGTACCAATAGACCAATCCTCATACGACTCCTTATGGTGAATGCCCATGGCGGCCATCACTGTTTCCCTGTCAATTTTCACCAACACCTCACCATTACTGGTTCTAATACACCTATTGTCCTCATCATATCTACTCATGCATTCCATAACCAATTCGGGGAAAGGGGAAGCAGTAGGGAAAGCAGTAGCTTCAATCAATCCACTCTTAACAATCTTTCCCATCATTGAATTATCATCTGGGTTTCCCACTCTTTCCAGAAAATCTCCTAAGTCAGCCTTAGCCGAAGAATTATCTCCCAGCTTCGAGAGTGTACTCACTAAACATGATGTGCGACCAAGTTTCAAGAAGGTTGGCCTCATGACTATCATTCTTACATTCATCAACAACTTCAAATCAAGAACAAAATTCTACCCAAAACAAAGATTTCACTATGGTGGCTTTCCGAGCAAGTAACATAACAGGAAAGGGATAATCAAAACTCACATGTTACTGTCATGAAATATTTGCGACCCTCAAAAATATGGAGCTATAATTAGTTTCAACACCCTTCGCTTCTCCAACAATAAGCAGCTACTAAATTACAACTGAAGGGTTTGCATATTAAAGGTAAGAAAATCTATACAAAACTTACACATGCTTCACAAAAACTCATACAATCATGTGAAGGAACTCCTGATTTGATGGGATTTTGATGACCGCTTTTATTACAAATCACTTCCACACAAGCGGATCAATCTTTCATGATTACTTTCCATAATTGGGATTTTCAAACTTGACATGCTCAGAATATTCCTTTTTTCGTGCCACCTTTCATTAACTTGCCCCGCCTTGTTATATTTTCTAGAACCAAATTACATTGAACTTTGAACCGTGAACCATTTAACAAAGTTAAAAGGTTCAAGTTCAACATGAGAGAACAATAATGAAGGAACCTTGAAGTACAAAGTACCACCTTGCGGCTCAACACAAAACTGAATTAGGAACGAGCGAAGACTTTTAGATGAACACAAAGATGAACCTCGAACCTTGAACCAGACAAGAAGAGTTCAATGATTCAAGTTCAAAATGGACCTAATATACTTAAGCTTGTCCCTTAACAACAAACAAAACCACAAGACACATAAAGGTGCTAGGTGAACGTTGAACTCTGAACCGAAATACGGGTTCAACATATAGGTTCACTGAAACAAGACAAGTAAGATCACTTCATAAATAAGAATGAAAAATTCTGAATTTGGGGAGACAACATTAATTACGCTTTATTTTACCAAAGCTAGGATTTTGACTAATGACAAAATAATAGGGTAACACTCCTATAAAAGATCCCAACGCATTCCCTATTTCTGCTAGGGTATCAAAATTTAGCAGTTCTACAGGCAGATAGGTAATTTTAATCGATCTAGGAAATTTTTTAGGTTTATAATCAAAGGGATTAAAATTAATATGTCATTCTAAGAAATGAAAACTGTATCCTTTGAAAACAACCGGTTTCCCATATAACAATTTTTTTTTCAAGTCCTTTGTTCTACATTTGATAAAGAGAAAACCATTAGGAAGAATAGATATACTTACCTATTGGTGCTATGCCCAATACCACCATTGTTCAATCCTGTTAATCGGTTGTCCTTGGCCGCTCCATTTTATGAATAGCCCAAATTTTTCATAGCTATCCCAACAAGCATCTATAACCTTGTTGTGGATGATAAAAGCTTTGCTATCTCTTCTGTTTAGATCCTTTGCTTGCCTGGGATTTCTGCCAAAATGAGTCTTCACTGGGACTAGCATTGGGTCGATAGGATTATTATAAACCCTATGAGCAAGCGTATTGCTAGGGTTTGGCTTGACCCTTGTATTACCATAATTGCTATGTCCTTCGCTAGGTTTCTTGGTGGGAACCACCTCAAAGACAGACTTTTTAAGTCCCTTTCCAGAATTTTCTTCCATCCCTTTGCATATTTTGCCTGGTAAGAGAGGAATTGTTCAGAGAGTTATTGTGAAAGTTTCTCAGCCCTCTTTGTTTTCCTAGATTTGACAATTTGCCAGTCATTATTGGTAGTTGGTTGAATTTCATTATTCTTCTGAATTTGCCAACATTTATCAGCCCATTTGCCATTCACAAAACCCATTGTGGCCTGTAAGCTTCAGTTTTAGGTCTAAATTCTGCCCGCTCACCAATGGATTTGTTAGCTATGTTTTGAGGGCCCAAGGGAATCCTACTGACTCCCTTAGCCCGTCGAGGGTGAGTACAAGAAAAATAAATCCTCAATCCTAAAGATTAGGGGTATTAAATCCTCAATCTCACCATTTATTATGACCTAATAATCTTAACCAATGAACAACCCTTGAGTTCTCCCTTTTATCAATTGATAAAAACTTTTCTAGGCCTTGCTTTCTCTATTGTATTTGTAGTATTTCCCATCCAAGGTTACATGTCATTCATACTTGTTGATTCCTTGTATTCTTTTAATTATTTCATCATTTTGATCATAATTTCTTTTTTTTTTGGTTATAATTATGGGTATAGATTTCTTTGCTTCTTCAATATTAGCAAACACCATGTCCTTTAAGCATTCTCTTATGTTTGATATAAGGGTTTATTTAGTTGTATCTCTTGTAACACACTCTATAAGTGTCTCTTGCATCATTTCCCCTCATTTTTTCTTGGGTCTATATAGCCCTTTTCTCATCTTCTATCATCCTTTCAACCATGATAATCCTTTGGATTTCTTCCAATCCCATCTTGATTTCAACAAAAAATTATATTTCTTTCTTACTATCATATTTTACTAGAAAAATATAATAAAATTTGATCGATTATTATTTCATTTTTGTTCATCCCAATCGTTAAACTAGATTTGTCTTTGTGGCCACTTCCTTTTGGATTTCCCCTTATTTCATCATCATGCCTAGGTGCCTAACCCCTCACTAATGGTTAGCAGGGAGAAAGTGCTATTGTACATCTCAAATACTATCATAATTTTCATCAATACTCTTTCCTTTGTAGTATTCTTCATCACAAATTTATTTCCTTATTTATGTATTTTTTTGAACCCATGCACCAACAAACTAGGGTCTTGACAATGAAACCAAATATTCATAATTGAATAAAGGCACGGTGTTTGGATTAGTAATGTTCCTCATACAATAAATATTTTACATTACAATCATAGATATATCCATCACATATGCTTGGGTGATACTGCCATCTACATTAATCCTCTCTCTCTCTCTCTCTCTCTCTCTCTCTCTCTCTCTCTCTCTCTCTCTCTCTCTCTCTCTCTCTCTCTCTCTCTCTCTCTCTCTCTCTCTCTCTCTCTCTCTCTCGCCTTGTGGTGTAGTTAGATGCTCATATGTAGACTCTGCATATGTATAGATGTGTTCCATATATATTTTTACCTTATCATCCCTTAAAATGTACCACATGCCATTATCTATTAATGCAATTCCATTAGGTGGTTATAACTTAGTTTATTTTGTTTCCGATTCCTTGTTTACCCACATTTATGATAGATGTAGTGCTTAGGGGTTTCCACCTTGATGAGTTTGGAAATAGGACACTAAGAGTTAATAAAAAAGTTTAACTTAATTGAAAGAAACCATGAGATTATATACCTTAGAAGTTGGCCAAATCATCACTCCAAACTTTTCTCTCTCAAAGAAAAGGCAAGCTATTCCAAAAATGCAGTAGTGAGTATTTTTGAGGGCCATGACATTAGTTGTCCCATAAGATTGATGGAAATTTGGAGTGGTTTGAGTATTATTTCTATAAGTTGGGATCTCCTTCTATACATGAGTTGAAAATCTAATCTCATTACATGTACACTTCCTCCTTTCCATGTATTTACTTATGCATCACAATATTTCATTGATTTTGCCACTTATTTTTAACTTACACTTGGTTTATTTTTAATTATTATATGTTCATAGGATACTTACTTAAGCATGTCCATATTAATGTGTTATCGATGTGGTGGGGTTTCTCTTAGATATAAATGACCAACTTGGCAAGATACCTCTAGCTAAACACTATTTGGATAGTCCAACACGAGTTTCTCCCTCCTCTCTTAATGTCACTCGCTCCTTACATGGTGCATTATGTTTAACTAAATGGGTTTTAGGTTTCTTCAATAGATTCTATAGCTTCTTTATCTAAGGTTAGGTTTAATATTTTAGAAGGAAAGATAAATATTTAGGGGCTATGTTAAATATTTTATAGTCATTTACTTTTATAAGAGTTAAAGTCTAACAATATGTAAGGAAATTAAAATAATTTCATTGGTTTCAATATTTATGTTTATTACAAGTGGTATTCTTCATTAATAGTGGTCTTGTAACAAATGTGGTTGATAGGTGTCTTGTAAACATTTAACATAGCCCCTAAATGTTTACCACTTCAATGTCTTGATAGGTGTAACCACTTCTGTGTCTTGTAACCAATGTGGATGATATATGTCTTGTAAAGATTTAGGGGCTATGTTAAATATTTTATATTCATTTACTTCTATAAGAGTTAAATTCTAATAAGATGTAGGAAATTCAAATAGTTTTTGTATGCCGGAAATGTGGTAATCAACTTGCAAGAGGGGAAAACATCTCAAACATACACATGAAACATTATGTTAGAGCTTAGAAATCAAAATTCAAAACCAAGAAGTTAGCTTGAAAATCTAAACTCTAAGCACGTCTCATGTTCCTCTATCTCTAAAGATCCATAAGATTCAAGGCGGCCCTCACTTGGAAGAGCACTTGATCTCTTGGATGATAACCTAGAGAACGAGATTTATAAGAATGATTCTAGGATCAAAATGGATGCAACTAAGATCCTAGTGAAATGCTAAGATGAGATGATGAAGATGAAATGCAAAACTAGATGATTAAGATGCTAGATGAGTTCTAAATTGAAAGTTAAGATAATGCTAGATGAGTTAATTAAGCTATGTGAGTATGTAATGCTAGAAAATATGTGGAATTAAGCTAAAAGATGAGCTAAAATGAATCTAAATGCTATGAGATGGATGCTTGATGCTAATGCTTGGATGCTTGAAGATGGCAAAATGAGCTCCTTAGCCTACAAATTGACTATAATTTGGATGCACAAGATTGTTATATTATTTGAAGAAGGAATGGGCTCTATTTATAGGCAGAATAGAGAAATGGATGGCTGAGATTGAGTATTCTCAACAAGGGCTGGGATTGAAAGTTATCAATCCATGGGAGAGATTCAATCCAATCCCAAGTTGACAAATGTCACCTTGAGATGGCTTGAGAGGATGCTAAGCAAGCAATTAGGGATAACCTCAAGAAGTGGCATCATTGGATAATGTCATTAACCAAGGAGGCATGCTATTACCCAAGAGGTAAACTCTTGTGCAACATGGGAAAATGGTTAAAGGGACAACCATCATGGCTAAGGGGCGTGGGCTTGTTAGAGGCATTAAATGCCTTTTGAAGACTTTGGAGGCTAACTTGCTCAAAGAGGAAAATCACTAGTGGTTTATGCAAGAGTCTTACATGTTTGGAAGACTTAACAAGTTAACTTGTTGAAATAGATAAAGTCTTAAATGCATTTTGAAGACTTTCTTCCAAATTTGGAGAAGTGACTCCCCCAAATTTAGGGAAAGGACATGATTAGAAGATTAGACATGATTAAGATGGGATTAGGAGGCTTCTAGAAGGATGGTTATGGAGGCAAGTGGGAGATGTAGGAGAATGCAAGCGAGTGAGGGAAAATAGGATTTTTAGTTAAATTAAAATGATTTAATTTAGCCAAAAGGGATGCAACTTGCATTTGTAGGATTTTGCAAGTGGGGGAACTATTCACAAATAAATAATTTATTTGCAAAGAGGATTTTCAATTAAATTTGAATTTAATCAAAATGGGAAAAATGGATTTTAATCAAATAAATAAGATTTATTCAATCAAATGGCTAAGGGTACTTAATCAAACCTTAGTTTAATTAACAGGTTAGGCTAGAAGAATGAGATTTAATCAAATCTTTAATTTGATTGAAAGGTCAATTAGAAGAATAGGGATATTAATTAAATCTTAATTTAATTAATTGGAAGAATCAAGGATAATTAAATAAATAAAATTCATTTAATTCATTGTACAACTTTTAGGTGTCTGCAATTTCATTGGTTTCAATATTTATGTTTATCTTTAATGATTAGACCGCTGTGGTTGATAGTGGTCTTCTTTATCAATATATATGTTTATTACAATAATTATGTATAAATTGTATTTAAATAAAACATAAAATGGTGTTTTTAGGTTCAACTATTTGTGTTTCATGATAAATTTTTGTTCAAATCTTTAAACAATTTTAGAGACACCTCGTATTGTGAGTTGTGTGATCAACCACACCTCCAAACACAATTATAGATAGATAATAATCCATATCACATTTAAAAAAAATAAAATAGAACTCTTGCCCTCTCTTATTATTGTAATAATAATTGATTATATTGAAAAACGTAACTATAATGACGAAAAAAGATGAAATATAATCAATCATATTAACTAAAATTATTAAAAAATCCATTCCTTGTAATGTCGTACCTGCAAGACTCAATCCCTTATAACCTCATTAAAAACCATTCAACTTCACCATACCAAAAATCCATTGCCATTTACTTAAGAACCTTTCAACTTAAGAAACCAAAAGCCCATTGACATTTAAGAGTATATTTAATTAATAAACTTTAAATATTTTTGTTTTGTAAAATTTCTCTATTTAACTCTAGGGTGATGTACCATATAACTCACTTTTCACATATTAAAAGCGTTTTATTGCGCATCTATTCAATTTTGAAGTGTACATTTGACGAAACTTGAGATGAAAGGGAAATAAAACATTTCACCGGCAATTGTAGGAAATATGGTGGTTTGAGTATAACAGAAGTGAGACTAAAGCGAATTAATAATAATAATAATAATAAATAAATAAATAATGAGCAGACAGGGACATACACGGGTACACTTAAATTTGCCATTTCTTTACACTGTGCGCTGGGACTGTCAAAGAGGGACTCGGCCATAAATACATTCAATTGCTACAAAATCTCAGATCCAGATTTTGTCTCGAATTGCCCTATCGTCGCCATTGCAGTTTTTGAGCTGAACGTGGTCTTATTACACTTCTGGAGGTCACAGTGCGATTTGGGTATGTTTAACTTTGTAAGCATTCGTAGGTGAAAATAAATGAATCAGGATTACTCTTTTAAGGCAGATAGTTTTAGATGAGAATGCTTTTGCCTGGACCTGTCTGGGCTTTTGTTTTTGCCTTCGATGAAGTTAGGAATTCCCTCTTTGGGTGCACGGATAATTGAACTTGGGCATGATCAAGAGTACATTCCTTCTAAAATTTATCCAATACACTTGTAAGCTTTTTTCTGGTGGACTCTTTTTTGAGCAAAATAATTTCAACGCATAAAATTTGAAATTTGAAATTTTATGCAATGATATTAGTTTGCCATCCTAAATTAATGGCTTTCTTGGAGGCTTTCTCTTTTCATGCAATGCTAGTTGTCGATCAAAATTATGAAGAAGTCCCCGGTGCCGTAACGCAAGAGATTAAGGAACAATAACTATCTTGGAGGGTTTGTCTTTCTCCTTAATGCTAGCCGTTTCTTGAAATTTATGAATAAGTTTCCAGTGCCACAACGCTTAAAGAGATTATGGAACAATTCTTTCTCCTCAATGTAGTTGTTGGCCTTCCTAGCGCACAATGCCTAAGAGATTTTGGGACAATGACAACTTAAAGAAATAATTACATCTGAAATAGTTTAATGGGGTGCATCTGCTGTAGCAGAAAACTGATGGTACATTTGAGGCGCTGTTGATGTTCATCTGACAAGGAAAACATAACGTGGGAAACTAAGAGTGTATCTCAAGGTTCAGTTGGCCTGTTCACCGAATGTTCATTTACTTAGTGAATTTATATTACCTTTTGTAGTAGATGTGTGTCTCTGCGGAGCTTATGAGTACCACGGAGGGAGAAACTAACAGCACTAGGTCTAGAAAAATAAGAATAGTTGGTGACTGGATATACAGGATTGAAGCACGTGGAATTCATTTCTTGCTAATTAAAGGGCAATGCCCGTACTGAATCAGCAGGGCCTCATATAAACGCAAATGAAATAGCATCAAACTCCTTTTCATGATCATTAATATAAAAAAAATGACTTATCAACAAAGTATAACCGAGTCTTGTGTTTGGGGGAAACTAATGAGCCAGCATAGGGTGCACGTATGATATATTGTGGTTATCAAATGGGTTAACTGCACCATAGAATTGGTGGTTGGTGTCAAAGCCTGGCTTATTCTGAGATTAACTCGTGTTCCTCAAAATTGTCTTCTAGAGATCTTAATAATTTCATAATGCAGTAGTAGATTTATATTTTGAATTAGGTAGAAATGGATATAATGGGAAATGGTGGCTCAGATTGTCGATATTACTAATTACTCTTAGCAATGGATCATTGGAAGATACAAGACAGACAGGTTCTATGAAAAACGTCAATAGCTAGTAAGGGCAAATGAGATTTTAATATAGAAATCAATGAAGATAGTTGTCTACATTCGACCAATGTATTCATTTCAAGATGTAATAGTTCACTAGCCCAGAGTTACATAGAAAAGATACATAAAGATCACTAGCCCAGAGTTACATAGAAAAGATACATAAAGATCTTCACATGTAGCTTTGCAGGATGATTCCCACCATTTAACCTACACTAAAAGGCAGAGTCCTTGACACTCTAAGCTAACCACTAGGACCTCAAGGATCTCAAACGATGGTTGCTTTGGGCATTAAAATATATCTTCAATAGCCTTAAATGAAATAGCTACAATGTCTGGTAAATGAAAAAGCTTCTTTTCGATAAGGTGAATAAGATTCATTGGCCCTTCTAGTAGACAATAGTTGGGTGATATGTTCCTTTATTTGCGAAGCTGGATTCATTATTGCTTCAAATTTTATTGCAACCATGAGATGAACCATATGACAGAAACTGAGCTATGCTATATTTTATGGAATATAAAGAAAGTAATGGAAGTCTCCAAAGAGATAATAATTGAAATGGTGGACAAAGCACAGAGATAGCCAAAGCTACTTGTGAACTGATACCATCTATTGAGTGGCAGGATTTCCCATCCCCCAATTATGTCCGGTGTGTCCAATGTGGGCACATATACTGTAGTTTCAAAAACTGGAACAACCATAGGCTTGAAAAATTGCGTTAAGAGCAAGAAAGCAACCAATCAAGGGTTTTCACAAACTGTATACTGACAAAATTCCATTTTGATTATGTTCATTTGCTGATTGTAAGGATGTAGGTCTATTTATGCTATTTGCAAGATTAACTGAAAGTGAAGTATAAAATTAGCATTTTGTACTTTTCAGTTATTGGACAAGAGTTAGTGAATATTCATGACATCTCGATTCCTGGATGGACAATTTGAATTCAATGCAGAAATAGAATACATTAATGGAGATTTAGCATACCATTGAATATATATTGATCCCAAACCTTCAATATGAAAGATATTGTAATGATTATTTTATATCTGTACTAACTGCCAATCTTACTTTCAGATAATATATTCCACTCTTAGACAATATTGATTACACCATTGCATGATCAATTAGCTCGTCTGGCTCACTTTATGTTATTTTAGCAAATTTTTAAGGTTCATCCAATGATAATCTTCATGAATTCCCTTGTTCTTCCACACTTCTACACCATCCCATCACATTTCATGGGCATTCCTCTTGTTTTGCTAGTATAGTTTGGTCAAGGAGTTTGTAATGTTACCACTTTGAAATAGAATTTAATGGTAAATAATAATAATTAAATGAAAATGCAAAAGAATAAAAATTAAATTAAAATTAGAATATAAAAGAATATAATTAAATATAATTAAAATTTAATTAAGTTAATGAATGGTCAAAAGACATGGAATGAAAACTTGTGACTCCCTCAAACATGAGATATAAAAGGGAGAAGAGAACCTCATATGAGAGGGGGATAATTTTAGGAATAAAAAATGCAGATCTGATTGTGGAAGGTTGTGGCCCTTTCAAAGGGCAGAAATAATGAAGAGTTGCACTCTTTCAAAGGGTACTAATGGTGGAAGGGTATGTCTCTTGCCAAAGGGCATACATGATGAAGAGGTGTGACCTCTCCCTCACATTGAGAGATATAAAGGAAAGGAATCAAAAGCATCCAGTGACATCACCATCGATCAGATCAGATCAGAACTTTTACTAAGTTACAGGCAGTAACATCCTTGTTCTTGGTGGTATGCATGGAGATGTGCTGAATATGTATGCTTAATATATGAAGCCTGATAATATTCTAATTCAGAATTTAGTAGTAATGTTAATATAGACTGCAATATGTATGACAGTTATACTTAATTTCAGAAACATTCATAGTGCATGAAAGACTGTTATATATTAAGTTCAGTCATTAGACTTCAGCTAATACCTATGGAGGATGGGAATGATTTGTGTGTAGGGAAAGGCGGTCTAATTCCAACCAATTAGGTAGTCCCGAGATGGGGTAAGTATCAGATTCCGTAAACCTTGAGGGTATAATCCTGAGATGGGGTAAGGGTCTGCATCTGTAAACCTTGAGGGAGCCTGTTGTAGTTTGGTTTCTCAGCGCCCTGGCAACATAATCACCCCTTCCTCCCTTAGGTTATGGTAGTAACAAGATTAGATCATAATATAGAAGGCTATGAATTATGAAATGTAGAATTAATTAGGCATAATAACTTGGTAAATGCATTCGGTAATGTATAATAATTGTTTGAAATATGACAGCTTCCAAGTAGGGGATGTTACGGAGTTGCTAGACATCTGCCTCAGATCACCAACACCTTACTCCTATCAGACAGCAACAGGGCCTCAGTACTTTAGTACTAAGTGTTCTCTGCACTTTTTTAGTAGACATGAAACTCTTACATGAGTAGGGTGAAAGTTCTTTATACTAGTGATGTGTAGTGGTTTTATTTGTATACAAATTCATAGAGCTTTACTGTGCCTAAATTTGCTTTGCTGGAAGATCTACATACATACATTGGAGGTCCAACATCACAAGGCTTTGAGTATTATAAAGTTGGTGATAAGTTGTTTTTACATTTTGCTATGTAAGTTCATGTAAAATTCAAATGATATCATTGTTATAGCATATGGATACAGGCATCATGGTGATTGCAGCTCAGAGGCATAGGTTTGATTCCAATACCAGAGTTGTAATATTTATTTGGACTTAAAGATCATTTTAATTACGTATTTAGTATGCCAAACTAAATTGATGATTCTTGTAATTCACACAGAAGCTGTATTTATTTGAAGGCCACAGCAAGTACTTTGAGTTCTATGCAGATAAGCTATGAGTGGAACAGGTTTTCCAATAATGATTTTGTGTGATAGCAGTTGTGTAAGCGCATTCATGGGCATTTACAAGCATTTATTAGCCCCAGAGTTTCTTCCACCGTGAAAGAGAAGTGTTGTGACACTTGGTCATTGACAGTAACATGAGAAGATCACTTATGGTACAATCCATAAGAAACTGAAAAAAATTTGGCAAGCGAATTGAAAAGATGAGAAACTGAAAAAGTGGGATCTAGATCCAACGGGTTGTTCCAAAGATTTGCATTTATTGTTGTTGACGGAAAGTTTCAATTGTTAGACCTTAATAGGTGCAAACATGTAGAGGAGGTTGTGATTTCAGTCACTCATGTAACCAAGATGTTTCTGTTAATTTGTTGGAAGCATGAAACAATAAGGAAGATGATGAACTGAGCTTCTCCAAAGAAAGAGCACCATTGTAGCCTACATGCAAGTTGCAAGAAAAGGGGCTAAGAAAAACAATGAAGAGGCCATTATCAACCACATTGGTTACTCAAGACACTGAAGTGTGTAAGAATGAGCAAAGATGTAATGAACCTGGTTAGGCGTATTGTCCCCTTCCCAATTTGTCGTAAGATCACAATTGCAACAAATTAGGGTTAGGGTTTTGTCTTACCAAATAAATCTCTTTAATGATGCAATCCTGGATTTGAATGCTGCTATCACAACATGAACAACATATGCAAATACACACATATATTTTTAATATTAGGGTTAGGCAATTACTTCATATTCATAGATTATCAATAATGCAAGCATATTAGGATGTGTTGGGAGAAGGGACATGATGGGTCCACCCGAAGCCATTTCTACACCAAGTTCAAGAGTGGATGTCTACCACAGCCCTCTTGCTTGGCGGCTTGTATATACTTTCCCCATCGATGTCTCACCCCCTAAAGACACTTGCCATCTTGTGGAATTGGGTGGGGGTCATAAGTGGGTTACTTGTCTCTCTATGTAAGTGCCCTCTGGTCCTAGGAGCCATTACGGTCAACTCTAGAACGGCTTACTTACTTAGCCTTGTATACCCCTTTTGCTTAAACCCCAGGCCCTCCTACAAAGCGGGTTTCAGTCAATCAAGCACATCCATATTCTATCATAAGTACATATACTTAAGCATTCTTTTATGCATATATAATGTGTATACATATGTAAGACAATGATAGGCAGAAATATCAAGTATACCAGTGAATATATATCTGATAATAACAATCTGAACTGATTGGAGTTCTGCTGTGATGAATTGGACTAGTTTTCCTTGTGATTGCTGCTCCCTATCTTATGGGAAAATGCTTCTTTTCTGTACATCTGCTTGATGAATTTGTCCTGCTCCCAATGGTTCAATCTGCTGGGCTGATTTGATTGGTGTTGACGATTTGCTGGATACTGATGTTCTGAAGATGTGTTTTGGATGATTGATGATTTGATGTTGTTGCTGCTGTGTAATTATTGTTTTTGTTTTATGCTTCGATAATTTGGTTGCTATATGTTTCCTGGTCTTCCTTATTATCCAGGTCTGATCTTTATTTCCTGATTCAATTAGGCAATCCTCCTGATTGACCCTTTATAAATGGTCTGTAATTCTGTTCTGTTCTTCTTCTCCTTCCCTTTGGGGTCTACCTTTATTTTCTGGATTTAATTCTAGATTCTGAATTCTTATTCCTTGATTGATATTTTCATAGGACTTGAATTACCGATCTGCTAATTCCATTTCCCATCCAGATTTTTTGTCCTCTGTTTGCTTCTCCAATTGAGTTTTTGCTCCCCTTTATATCTTTCCAAATTGGGGGAGGAGTGGGGGGGGTGTTAAACCTCTTCCTTCATATCTAAATAGTCACACCTCGTTCAAATTGGAGCGCTGCATTTTATATACTATTTAATTTAATAATAATCTCCATTAACTAATCCTAGTCGGCTATCTTTCTTCTGAGTTGGCCCTATCATTTCTAAGAATCTTATTGCCCCAATTTATTATTTATAATTGTTTGTGATCTGCCTTAATTTCTGTGATCACCCATACTTAATTATACACTTCTGTGACTGGGGTTTGGTCTACAATGGGGCACGACATTAGACCCTAGGTCAGCCAGGTCATCCTTTTGCATTTTTTAAATAAATAAATAAATAAACTTTAAATAAAATTATGAATAAGTGCAACTATTAAATAATTTTATTTTAGGGCCGACTTTGCACAAGTAAGATTAAATATTTTTTATCGGTTATATCTTAGCCGACTTTGTATCTCTTGGCGGTTATTTTCTTAGGCCAACCTTGCCTAAAGTTTGGCAGTGTGGAGTGGTATAAGTATATGCTATCGGGAGGAGGAGGTATTACATTTTTTGAAATCCAAATGCACTGCCTGATTCTAAGACAGAAACCTTAAAAAGTGGTTTTGAGTGGGATGTCACCCCTGCTCACCTGATCCATGCATTTAGGCAGGAACTACGACAAAAGCAGAGGACAAAGGAAATCACATTTAGCTGGGCAAGTTTCGTTATTCATATCCAGGTCACCATCCTTCACTTTGGGTGTATCTACTTTGGAGCACATCACTCAAGAAGGACCATTCTTGCTGGGAACTGAGTGCCTTCATCGCCTATACCTTTATCAGACAACAAATTCGGTGGCTTCTTATTGTGCCACTCTCCAAGGCACAATTTATCATTTATATAAGCACCAGGAAAACACAATGTTTTCATGAATTGGGTCTGATCAATGAGTATGAGTTCTTGGCTGCCAATTATATAGATTTGTATATCTGAATTTATTGATTATAAATTGGGACAAAAGTATACTGGTAATTTGTGTTTGGTAGATCCTTTGAGTGATTATCTTTGTTAATGCAGTATAATAGCTATGTTGTTCAATGTGAATTGATCCATGCATCTGTTAATCAGTTTATTGTTTATATTTGTAAGTATTTCTGTTTGGGTGTATTTCTGAAGGCACCAAAATGTATAAAGAGAAAGACACCAAAGAACACAAGAAGGTTAGTTGTTAAACATGTGAAGGAGCTATGAATTCCAAATATGATATGAATTTATCGAATTGAGGGTTGGAATGGTAGATTCCAATAGAGAAAATATTTTCACTCCATGAGAATTGATGAATAAGGTATCTCATTTGAAAAGGTATATGGTAAATCCTTATAATTTCATTTATAGAATATTTTGAGGATCAAATCCTATGGATTGAATAGGTGTGATCTGAAATGGATCTTGAAAATCATTTTAATCGAGCTAATTGAGTTGTTCAATTGCACTTGTTAGTTCATGAGACTAAAAAAGAGCTCAGAACATGTTTTTAGCTTTATTAAGATAGAAGAAGGTAAGGTAGATGTGCAAAGTCAAATGTAGAATGTGGGAAACATGTGCACTGAGACTCAAAGATGAGTTATACATATTGTGGCCACACCAAATGAAGAAAATTTCCAAGGTAATGGTTTTGTCTAGGGGTCAAAACTGTGTGATAGTTCTGGCTAGGTATGAAATTGTATGGCTCATTTGCTTGTCTCTTAGTATAAAAATACCCCTAAGTGGTCAAGGAAAGGCATTGAAGTAGATTGAAGTGCTCTTAAGAAGTTATTAAGAGCATTTAAGTGGTCAAGGAAAGGTATTGGAGTAGATTCAAGTGCTCTTAAGGACTTTTAAGTGTTGTATGTTGCAAGTCTTATTGTAGCAATGGTAGGCACCCTGCATGTGTGGGAGGCCCAATATTCCTCTCACTTGGTTTGCACAAACAATTCCTTTGATGCTACTATATTGGATCACTCCCTTACTAGAATTATATTTCTCTGCATGAGTTGACTAATTTTGGGCAAGGGTGAACTTGAGGAACCATATATTGAGCTAATGTTGTAGTCCCAATCCTAATAATAAAAGTTTGACTATCTCTTAATTGCACTTTCTCAAGCATGTAGGTGTGGGCTCCTTGTCTTAGGTTTTTGCTTTGTTTGGTTAGTACAAGATTGAAAACATTATGTCTGTCCACTTTTTGTAATAATCTATGTTATGGATCAAATTTGCATGAAACTACATATGTCTCCATTTACTATTAGTGTTCAGGTATTTGCGTGAAAACTACATACTACTCTATTTGCTATTAGGGTTCAAGTGAGGAAAGCAAGGTATCAAACATTGATATTTTTGTGAATGTAGACTGGGCAATTAACATGGACAACATAAGGTCTACTAGTGGCTACATATTCTTTTTATTTGGAGGAGCTGCTTACTGGAAGAGTAAGAGGCAAAGAGTTGCTCTTTCCATTATCGAGGTAGAATGCATGGTTACTATATGTTTGTATAGAATCACCTTGGTTACAAAGGTTGTTCGTGGATGTTGTTTTTGAAAACATGATGTTGAGGATCAATTGTGAGAGTAATAGTGCCATTAGTTTGGCGGAAAATCCTACCTTCCATTCTCCCATAAAATATCTGATGCACGGTTTCATTTTGTTTGAGATATGGTCAAAGATGGCGAGGTATTGATTCAAAAGAGAGATGGCTTACAAATGTTCATTTTTTCACTAAGATAGTGAGTAGAAACATGCATATTCACAAACAAGTTTACTTGGTGCATACTGATTATGAGCCTCTTTACCTTTAAAAGTTTGTCTTCTTTGTTGACCCCCTTATGTTGTTTTGCATTGTATAGTACCAAAGAAGCAATAATATGTAAAAAATCGCGATTATACTCAATTAATTGTGAATCATGGAGTTAGCCAATTTATTCATGTTAAAAACTCCGAAAATCATGTTAAAACTCCTAAAAATGGCAAAAAATGTGAAAAATATCGTTGCAAAAATCGGTGCAATCCTAGAAAAACTCACGAAATTACCAAATTGCTTAGAAATAGGGCCGATTGCGAGATGGAATCAGAGTTAGTGTGGAATCAATGTGGAAACAGTTAGTTATTTTGTCCCTTAGTTTTCTTTCCAACCTATGAAAAACCCTAAATAGAGGAGTGGGAGGAGCAATGGCGGTTATCGACCGAATTTGAAAGGGACTCAATCATCCTAAATCATGGGGGGCATATGAGATAGTGTCGAAGAAGTTGGCAAATCTGCTCTAAATCATGGTTTTGATATGACTCGATCTCTTTGCACACCTCGCCCCATGGATTCTAATGTGAACAAGTATATAATTAATATGATGCACTAACTATAAAATTATAACTATTATGCACTATTATAGATGGCACTTTGACAAGGAAGGAGCGAACCCCTATAGTTTATAATTAATACTATAAAGTAGTCTAAAAATTTAAAGTATTATAGACTATTAATATATATAATAAACTATAGATTAAAAATAGTGTAAAATTTTTGATGTACATGTCTAATTTTTAATATAATATATATTTTTTTGATTGAGGAAACTCAAGTTTTTAGTGTGGTTTGAGCCTAGAGATACCACTTACGGAGGATCTCTTCCCATGAGGCTATTTTTGGGGGGCCATGATTGCCCACACTACACTTGTTCAAACCCGCGAGCTCAACAACCCAACTAAGGCACAAGGTCTGCAAGCTCAGTGGCCTAGCGGGGGTTGGAACCTTGGTGGCCGTTTCACCAATGAAGTGTTTCTACTACGACACTAAATGTTCGAAGACATAATATATATATATATATATATATATATATATATATGATTTTTAATTTATAATTGATATATTTTATTTGTGCTCAAACAAAGACATACAATTCATCATATGGGACCAAAATCACTAGAAACTCGAATAACACTTAGATAAAGCATTAAACACTCCAAAACACGAAACCCAAAACAAAATACTTCAAATCATTGATGAAAAACTTGCCGAGTCTTGAAAAACTCTTGAGTATTTACGCCAAAAGCTCACACAGAAACTCATTGAGTTTTTCACAAAAACTATGTGTCTCTGGCAAAAACTTGGCTGCATAAAAAAAGAGGCCTAGACGCATCAAAAAATTATCTTCTTCAAGTCAGTCTCATTCTCTTCATCAAAATATATACATTAAATATAACAGTTAAGTATTACTTTAAGTTATATTTAATGTATATATTGGCAGGATGTTTGAGAGTGGTTTAAGATCTCTAGGAGTTATAATGCAAATTCTAGGTTTTAGACATAAAAATTTTCAGACAGTCAAATTTTAGTAATTAGTTGGCTCCTATCAGCATTCTCTTGCTCTCTCTCTCTCACTCTCTCCTCTCCCCCTTAAGGTCTAGACCTATCTCTCTACCTCTCTCTCTCTCTCTCTCTCACCCTTAGACCCCACGAGGGGTGCTACCCTCAACCTCGTTTTAGTGAGGTGGAGGAGCCACACTAGATTCCTTGGACTAGACCCTCCAGTTCTGCCTCTCCCCTAGTTTTTAATAGAGTTGGGAAGAGGAAGATGTAGAATGTTTTGATGTAGTATTTACTTTTAGTTTTACAAAAATAATTTGCTATTTTCATGTTTTAGATTGTCAGCCATCAACATTCCACATGAGGATGCCATTTTCTACCCAATTTGCAAAAAAAAAGTGTTTCTAATGAAATTTAAGCAATTTTCCAAGTTGTTGAGTTTTTACAGAGTTTTTGCCAAATTTTTGCCGAGTTGCATTTTCGGGCCTTGCCGAGTTTTTGCCATGTAATGCCCCCCTTTTTGGATTACCCTATATTTGCCCTAGAATCACAAATTCAATAAAACATGGAACATAAGATAGTAGAGATATAGCTTTACCGAAAGCATGTAAAGCAAGATGGATACTTGTTAAGTTCTTGCAATCATGTTAGATATTGAAGATACAATTCATAAGATCAACCATTACTAGGGTTAAAGATCATATATTCATAATTATCTTAGTCATATAACCAATCTAATTCATTGTTTGGGTTCAATCATACCAGAGCTCAGATAAGGAGACATGATAGGGTGCCTGAAGTGATCCTCTACCCTAGGCCCAAGAGCGGATATACCATCCCTCTTGGCCTCATGTGGCCTTCCGCCATCCATATGAGGTGGTGTACCTAGTGAGGTGTCCTATAGCGATTCTCCCTCATCATGCCACCCTTATTCACCCTCCTATGATTGTGACTCCCTTGAATCCATTTCAACAATTGATCAATGTAGAGGTTGGAGGAGAAGCTACAATAGGTTGCCCAAAGCAATCCTCTACTCTAGGCCCAAGAGCGGATGTACCATCCCGCTTGGCCTCATGTAGCCTTCCACCATCCATATGAGGTGGTGTACGTATTGAGAAATCCTATAGCAGTTCTCCCGCTTTGTGTTCCCTTCCTCACCTTGCCATGATTGATTCTTGCTATTTGGAAATCCACATTGTTGCTTCTATCTATATTATTTGAATTATTGTTTGAATTAATATGTAAGGAATTGTACATTCAATCATTATCATGTTGCATACATCAGGCATACATTGAACATATATTCATGCATACCACAGATGGATGAGAATACAATTTTTTGCAATAAATTATGATTTCTGATTCTGATCTGATCGCTGGTGTATAATGAATTGAGCTTCTCTTACCAATGCTTCTGACTGCCTTTCTTGATGCCTTCTCCCATTGTGGCTCTCTCCATATATATCTTTATATTTCCATGAAGGGGGACGCCCCTTGGAAGTGCTGCTCTTTCAGGAATTGTCTCAATCTTTTAAAGTCACAACACTTCATAAGTCGCTTCCCTTTTAACATTAATCTTTATTTTATTTCTAAACTAATTATTAGTCCATGTCTTTATTTCTGCGATGATGCCTTCCTTATCTGCTCTTTATGTCTGCTTTAAGTCTGCTCCCTTTCTGCTGCAAATCCGCTTTTCAAATAGGAATAATATGCAATGAATGGATGCTTGAATGATCCACAACACCTCTTATTTATACATTTCAAATAACACCTCTTCATCAAAGGTTGCAACCTTTCTAAATAGGTTGGTTAGCAAGCATGTATTATTACATAATTTCCAACCCCTTGCCCAAAGGTGGGCGCTCTATAATGGAGGTCGGCCCTAGCAAAATACATTTAATTTAACCTAAACACCAAATAGGTCAGCTAGCAAAGGTAATAAACTCAGTCAGCCCTTTTGAATTTCCATTAATTATGTCACCTAGGGTTATTTGTAAGGTTGGCCTCCTTTGAGTTTCCATTGATTTATTGCCTTAATGTCATCTATTTATCTTGTGATCTGTCTTACAAGGTAGGGGCATGACATGCTGAGTCTGAGTTTTTCAACTATGCTTCAAATATCTTCACCTGTTCCAAAACCCTTGCCACCAAACTCAAACTGAAATCACCAACCAGCTAGGGTGGATCTTGCACCATGGAAACTAGGCTAACTGAAGAGGGTTTTCTTCCTCAACAATCCAAGGAAGAACTATCCAAGTTCATTTTGATAGCATCTTGTTTTGTGTGTACAAGCAAAAGAACGAACGAGAGCCAAAACTTTAATTTATAGAGTTGGAGGGAAAGATTAAGGCAACACAAATTTAAAATATAATATTTTCCCTTAAATTCTCTCAACATAACTTTTAAAATCACTTTATGACTGCCCCCTTGCCTAGGCGTCCACCTTTGAGGTAACTTTATAAAATATTTTTGTTTTGTCATGATGTTGTCGGTCACACTTTTTGATTTTTGCTTTATGGTGAGGCTAGGCACTTTCAAATTAACATTATCTTGGTCAATATGACTTTGGTAAACATCAGTGTTGGTAGGATTTTGGTTTGATAGCTCTTGGTTCTTGATGTTATTGAGGTTATCTACGTTATAACTGAGAGGCAATTTGGCTTTTGATTCCACAAGACTTCTAAATATGTCATCCCTATTTTGATGTATGAATCGTTCTATTAAATGTATGTCTTTGTCTAGAGTTAAGGAACTAATTATAGTCATGGGAATATTCATTTTGATTAGGGAGACTATCATTGTCACATATCCATTAATGTAATTGTTTACATCATAGAAACAAGACTCAACTAGACACGCCAAGACTCAGCAAGTCCACGGCGAGCCAGGCTAGCCAATTCTCGGAGACTCAGCCAAGTAAAATATCCTTTTTGCCAAGATTAACCTTGATTTAATCCCTACAACCACAACCAATGATATATACATATATACTTTCCAATCATTAGGGTTAGATGTAATTATCTCAATCAAGAAGTAGATCACATCTATATCACTACTTAGTATTCAATCACAATAGGATTTGGAGGAAGAATCATGATAGGTCCGCCCGAAGCCATCCCTGCACTAAGCCCAAGAGCAGACACTCACCCCCTTGGCCCCAATGGCAGGCACTTTGGACATCCACTTGGGGTGGTCTACCTAGTGGGTTGCTTGTATCCTCTTTCCCTATCCATTCCTCATCCCTTTAAGTCAACGATCAATCATTGTAGACATGAGATAGGAGATCGTAATAGGGGGCCTTGTAATCTCCTAGCTAATCCCAAGAGAGGATCTTTGCCCTCTTGGCTCCAATGGCAGGCACATTGGACATCCACCAGGGTGGCCTACTTATATGAAGATCTTATCATTCCTCCCCTTCCTTAAACCTCCTTCCTTCCTATGTGATTGGAGTTTACAAAAAGATACATATTCATGCATATGCATTTTACATTCAACATGTATAAGAGATTGTATCATAAATGCATGACTAATAGTGCATAGGCTAAAGTTCTAAACATATACCACAAAGGTAATTGTTAAGGTGTTAGCTGTTTTGTATAATAGATCTGAATTGAATCGGTTAGAGGTCTGATCCTGATGCTTATTTGCTGCTCATGCTGGTCTTCTCCCGATCTGGATGCTGTGTTCCTGGACTGATTGTTGAAGCGGATGATGCGGATGTTGATGCAATAATCAGTATTCAGCCTCCTTATTTCAGATCAGAATACTTATCTGATTCCTATTCTGTGATACCAAATCAATTGTGTATCCCAGACCAGATTAGTTATTTTCTGCTTTCCTCCTAAGGAGCACTGATGATAAATGCAGTTCTGATCCCAATTCTTTTTCTGCTCATGTTTTTCTATTTTTTATCCTTCCCTGCATCCTTTCCTTCGATGAAGTGTTCCTCCCTTTATACCTTCAATTGAGATGGATCCACACCTCTTCAACCCACCATTTCATTCTTAAGAGTCACATCTTTTCACCTTATGCTAACTGCTGCCATGAGACACCCTTTGATTTATTTAATTATTAATTGTTTAGTGAAGGAATCACTGCCTAATAATTTATCCCAATCAACCTCCATAAGTATATAGCCTATTACATTTATCCTTAGTTGGAATAATTATATATCCTTAAATAGGTTGGCCCTCTATGTCATTGGCCGAATCTCTTTGACTGGATCAGCCTCTAAACAATTGTTATTATTATTATTTATTTATTTATTATTCTTTTTATGTTTTTTCTTTACACTGGTCTGCCTTATCAATTCTGTGGCCTAGCCTCCTAGGAAGTATTATTTATAGGCTGCGATTAGGGTGGGGCATGACAGTTTTAGTCATTCCTCTTACATCTCTGTGACAATTATTTCTCTGATGAATCCACATAACCTTAGTAATTTGTTTATTGCCGCTTATTTTTCTTTTTTCTTTTTTAAGTGCTTTTATTTTGTGCATATTTTATGATTATTTTATTTGGGTCATTGTATCTAGCTTTGTGTGTTTGTGTGGAAAAAATTGTGTATGCTCTCCCCTTGTACCCGTGTGTGATCTTGGGGATCAAAAACACACTATCTACTTGTGACATGTGTTACCCAAGGCATAACATCGTGTATTCTTGTCGATTTTTGAGTGAACTTGAAAAGAAAGAGCAATTGTCTCCCTTTCTATTTTACTATTTTAGCAAATCTGGCATGGATCTCCTCACCAACCATTGACCAAAACCTATATGTTTCAGCAAGGTATTTAAATTTGAGAATTGAGAATCAAGAGACTCTCCCTACAAGGTAGATATTGTTGTTTTTGGTGCACTTCAATCTAGGGGAAAAAGTGAAATAAGGAGGGATTTGAAACTGATCACACACCTTAGACAAGTTCCCCAATTTCATGGACTTGGGCCTCACTTACTTTCAAGTACATAGAGGACTCCCTTAGTTAGACTTGTACAAGACTTGCTTATGAACCTTTCCATTGTTTGGTTTGTGTGATGCACTTGTAAGTGGTTAATCCCAAGAATTTACTTACATTGTACCTTTGGAGACGGGATACTAGGACATGTAAGATCTCCTCTCGCATCTTAAGGCAATCTTCATGATCAAAAGGGGGTAGTGCCCTAAGAAAACAAGTCATGTTATATATGACCAAGTCCAAGTATATTTGTGGACTCAATAAATCAAACACTCCTACTTGAATAGAATAGGTTGTTATTTTTGCTTTGTCTTCCCCTTTGTGTGAAATTGTCACGTCCCCAATTTTTGCACTTCCTTAGTGACGACATTTTTAGCAGGGTTGGTCTATTATCTGGTTCTCGTAGGCCAACAGAGCATGGAGGGAACCAACTCAGGGGCTTAGAGAGCCATGCATGAGCCTTTCAAACAATTTGGAGCAGTTGACAACAATTTCCTAAAATTTAGGAGGGATCCCTATTTTTTAGGGATTGACTAAGAGTGGTCTTGGGGGCATCCAAAGGCCTCTGGGAACGTTTTGGAGACTTTGAGTGCATCTCCTATTTTTTAGGAGGCACTCTTATTTTTTAGGAGGAACTCCTATTTTTTAAGAGGAACTCCTAGTTCATTGACAAGCCTTCCAGAGGTACACACAGCAGAGGAGGACCATTAAGGTTCAGTTTCAGGTTGACAGGGTCAGTCTCCTACTTTTTAGGAGCATCCCTAGATTTTAGGGGAAAAGTACTAGTTGGCTTATGTGGCTCAGGCATAATCCACAGGCGAGTGGCTTCGATCAGTTTACAGTTCTGAGTTTATTTGAGCACTTGATGAATAACTTTAATATTTCCTAAGTTGATTAAATAATTAAAAGGTGATTATATTAATCACTTATCTTATTATATTATTAAATAAAAGCCATAACACCTTTCCTAGGCGTGGCAACTTGGAGGAGTTGGTTTAAGTGATTTTGGCCCCATTCAATGAATAATTGACCCCTCTAGCCAATCGAACTTCTAAAAGGATTGTCTTGCAAATAAAATAAAGTTATTTTATTAATTAAAAAGGGCAAATGAAACCCTAATTTGAAATTTGGGTTTGGGCTGAAAATAAAAGGTGTTTGGGAGCTCATTTTGCACATTATGATTGAGGATTTTGAGAAGAAATACTTTCTTGCAAGTCTGCAACGTATTTTGCAGGTGTTTGGTGTGGAATTGGAGACGAAGACCTCCATTTCTGAGTGGAAGGACGAAAACCCTTTCATATTCTATCAATTTGGAGTGTTGGGAATGCTTTTATTTGACCAACAAGGGTTTTAATCAAAGAAATTTTGACAGCTACAACAACTTTTGGACATGGGAATTAGATCTGACCAGATAGAGGGCATAACTTGGTGAAATTATTGCAGTTTATGGCCAGCCATACTTCTCCCAGCCCAATCGTACACTCCCAACTTGCCTGGGAATTCATAGAAAATAAATTGGAGCGTTTTGCAGCTGGTTTTTTGTATAAAATTCATTGTCAGCATTAGGAATAAAGAAATAAATCATTCTTTCAGGCTTATCTCAACTTTGGAGAGAGATATGACTAAATCAATGGGGAAATTTGACCAATTTCGGCGAAGTCTCCTGAGGGCCTGAGGGAATCAGCAGCAGTCCTATTCATTTGTGCAAGAATTGTTTTTGATAATTATTTTTAGAGCAAATAAACCTCATTGGAGGCCTGGATCTGCTTTGGACATCATTATTTTGCTAAATATCAATAGAAACCTTCATTCTAGGTTAGGCGCGGGGCTTCCTGGTATGCTATTTATCCTTCTTGGTAGAGAATCATTCAAAGATTTGTTTTTATATTTGCTGTTATTAAATTCAGAATTCTGGAATTATATTTCAGTCATTTATTGGCTTGTATTCCGCATTCAAAATACATTCAAAGTCAAAAAACATAAAAAAACCAAAACAAAACCAGCAAATTTCATCGCTGGTCAAAGTAAAAAACTGAAACAAAATCAGCAGATTGGTTTAAGATTCTAGCCTGGAATCTTTCAGAAATAGTGTTTAAATTCCAAAAATTCAGTGGCACCTGCATTTTTGGCACCTAGCCCCATCCCCGAGACATTCCGAGGATGGGGGATGACATGGGGACATTTCCAAGGCATCCCCAAAATGTCTCTTTTTTTCAGGGGGTGTCCCTATTGGAGGAGTCATTTCGAAAACGCCAAGGGGGCAGCCAGGGGACACATTGGAGCCGTCTAAGATGTCCCCAAATGTCTAGCAACCATCCCCCTTTTTTTAGTTTCTGCTTCATCTTTTCAATCATTCCAAAAAAATAAAATTGGGGGCATAGCCCCCGAACCCCCACTTCCAGCCCACGGGGGAATGAAATGTTCAACTGCACCCCCTCTATCATTGGGTTTTTCTCACATCTTACACCTTGTGAAGCTTTACATTAATGCCCCTCAAAATTTTGGGCTGCTAAGTCAAGTCTGAGTTGTCAAACTTTGCTTTTCATCATTATGTTTTACAATTTTAGACATTTGTAGTGCAAACCTATAGCCTTTGGGCATTTTGGTGTATGCAATACTACTAATTTTCATATGCACATTGACATGAATTATCAATTATGGAAGTAATTAAGTATTACTATAAATTTTTCCGACCCTCATGTGAACTCTATTATTGTGTTTTACTTTTGATTCTATAATGTATGTGTCAATATGATTACATTTGCAACTTTATCAATGTTATCATATGAATATCTGAAATTTTCTCACACACACATACAAGGTAGTTGTCCCCATCCCTGAAATGTGTCCTAATGTCCCCCTATCCCGAAAACTCAGTGAAACATAGCAAAAATCCTAAAAATAACTAAAATTTCCAAGATATAAATTAAAAAAAAATCAAGAGTCTAAAATCAAAGTCTCTAAAATATTTTTTTTCATGTCACCTACCACTAGACATCAAGCAAAACAATACATGGAGTCCCTTGAAGAAAATCCTTTCTTCTCGAAAAATTAAGTTAGAGAAACCTCCCATCGAATTCCACATGAAAACCAAGAAGGCAGTGATAGTGATAATGATGACAAAATAGAGCTGCTGTAACATTGATTTGCAGCTTTGGATTGTTGTTTCAATAGCATAGAAGAACAACACATAATTGTGCATTGAAATATCTAAGCTGATTATGAATTTCCCAAACTATGTCTTCTCTTCTAAACTGGGATGTCAATATGGATTCGCTATGAATCCATACTCTAATTGCTACCTCCTTTGTTGGGTGTGCCCTGCTCTCTCTCTCTCTCTCTCTTCGAGGAGACAAATAGGGTAAGGCTCATAAGTTGATTCCTTTGGTTTAGAGGAACCAATTGCTAGACTATGCTAAATGCACTTCTCATTAGAAACAGAGGGATCACCATCCTTATTAGAAATCATACCAAGGTAACCAATGCTTGGTCCATATTCTCCAAGTCCTCCACTTCTATAACCCACTTGTAAGCATCCAAAGCTAGATTGCACTTCTCAAGTAGTCTTCTCATGAATGTTATCCAAAATTTCATCAGTAGAGGTAGAAGCATCATTAGGTGTGCTTCTTCTTTATAAATAATATGAATATCTAGAATACCATCATTATAAAGAGCATAATCAATGAGGAAGAATAATTCCTACCTGTTGATGTGCATTTTGTACACGACCAAACACAAAATAAAATACCTAAAGGTACCTTATCCTCTCTTGATTAAGGTCTCCGAATGCTGAAGATGTCGCGAAAAGGATCAATCGGGATGACTTCAGGGTTCTTTTTTGTAGGATCTCTACGTGTGGATAAGCACCAGTGGTCGTTGTGTATGCTATTTCTTCAAGGGGCCTTACATACTTTCAGAGAAAGCTTGTCTGTGTTACTTTCTTTCCAAATGAAGGAACAGGATTTTCCTAACACTAACAGATTTTCAAAAAATGTCAAAAGATAAGGGGTTCGGGGAATAGAGACTTAAACTGATCCTATGAATGACTCAATGAAGGCTAGACTTGATAAGATTCTACCAATTTCAGTATCACCAAGAAATTACAACTCTACTGGAATTGATGCGATCTTCTAAGGGGATTTCAATAGCTTTCAAATCATCAAGGATATAGATACTATCATAGAGATACATATCAATACTTCCAATAATGATTGAATTCTTAATCAATCTTAATGTTTCCAGTCGACCACACAAGGCGTCCTCACAATCAGTAAGAAGCTAGTGGTTTGGAATGTGAATCTTATCAAAGATCAAGCACAACAATTCGTCCTTCCAACTTAAAATTTAAATGCTATTTCAACTGAGAGTGATTCAAGAAGATAAACAATCATGAAGATAGCCACAAGTATTGCAATAAAACACCATAACTTCAATATTTTATTGATCTCATAGCCAAATGGACAACAATTGTTCAAAATTCTTTCTTCACTACTCAATCTTGCTACAAACAATGACTAACTTCTCTCCAACTTTCTAACTTTCTAAACTTCTAAACTCTTTTTCTAACTCTCGAAAATGAAATGAGTGAGGGCATATATAGCATCCTCAAATACGATGAACGACTTGGATCAATTCGAGATCAATGGCCAAGATTTTACAATGAAACCCTAATTAGGGTTTGTTACAACAAACTTAATTCTAACCAATGAAATAATTGCATTATTTGGACACATGTCTTCTCTGGAATATTCGACCAATGGATAGCCGGGGTAGGTACATCGAAGTTTGTGCCATCTTTAATGAGTCAGGTACATTGAATCTGAACATGCTGAGGTGGACCAACCCGACTGGAGGAGTGATGACTGGGATGTCACCTTGTCTAATACTTGGTTGATGCTCAATTTGGTGATGCTTTCCTTCAAATGCTGGACTGGAAGATAGATGGAGAAGGTCGTCCTTAATGATGATGGACTGGAGGAGATCGTCCTTGTCCTGGCTTGATCTTGTTCGATGAGAGTCTGCCAGGTAGTTGATCCTCCGGCTTTGGGGGGTCGTCATTTGATGCCTACACAAAAACTTAAAATTAGTCTTTGAGTATAATATCTTAAAGCATAGAATTTAAGACCTTTCAAGGGAATGATTTGAGATATTAATTTGAAAATGACATGATAAATCAAGAATTATAAATTCTCAAATTAATTATGAATGGAAATTAGATTTTTCAAGACTTAGACTTTAAAAGATTGCTATGGAAATCAAAATAAGTCTTGAATAGAAACTTCAAAAATTTGATTCTTCATACCTCCTTCTTTGAAAGCTTAACTATGAACCTTGGAAAAATGAAGAAAGAAGATCAGATTTTGCTGGATAAGGATTGAATTTTGGTCTCCCTTTGGATGAATTATGCCTTAATTAACCTTCAAAAGAACTTCGCCTTCCACTAGCCTCCAACCACTTAGTAAATTCTGGAAATTAGCCTCCAATTTAGCAAGAAATTCGCCTCCAATCTGGTATAATTCGCTCCTCCAATGTGCTCTTGAAATTCGCATGAGAAGAATAATGAATGAATGATTTGAAAATGCTACAACACTCCTCTCTTATATAGGGCGCTCACCCTAATTGACCATGAGGCCGACCTAACAAATTAGCAATAAAACAAGATAAAATCCCTTTTAAAAGGGGGCCGACTTGCTTGTAAAAGCAAATAAATGAATTTGAGCGCTCACCTTTATTTTTTAAAATTTTAAAATTAATTTTAAGACTTGAAAGGTGTTCTTTTTCATTTGTTTTAAGGCTTAAAATTAATTGATTCAATTACAAATGCCTTAATTCATGTGAATTTGATCTAACTTCCCAAATGTCTTAATTTTGACAAATTTAGTGAAAATTGAGGAATGTTGAGGTTTGATCAAGGCTCAATGAAGCTTCTTTCCTCCTTAGGCATTGAAATATCCAAGATGATGAAGGTCTAAACCACTTCAAGGCTTGTTTGAACTTTACATGCAGGCTTGTTCATTTCATGAATTGAAATTTCACAATCAATATTTGCAAATTTAATGTCCTTGTCTTCACAATCTTGCGATTTGCCCTTGACTTAATCAAACAAGGTTGAATGATAGGTTTTTTGATAATTTTGCCTTGGACCCTTTGGAAGGTTCAGGAGCGATTTTTCCAATTAGGTCCTGAATACCTTGTTTCCTTGACTCCAAAATCTTTCGGAAGGCAAGCTCATGTTTGCTTTGACCTGACAAAGTCTCGCATTTCAAATTTTAGCATTTCTCATGAGTAATTTAGGTGAAAATGTGAATTTCGCCTTGGACCCTTTGGAATTTGGAAGGGTCAGGAGCGATTTTTACTTTTTAGGTCAAAATTCACCTTAGTTTGATCCTTAACCTCCTCCAAGGCAATCTCTAGGGTCTATTCATCTCAATCACTGAGTGTGCTTATCAATTTTTGAAGGAAATATTGTTCTTTTGGGAATTTCGCTCTGGACCCTTTGGAAGGTTCAGGAGCGAAATTCTCTCCTGAGCTCAAAATTCTCCTTTTTTTGAAGGTCTAAATTTCAAGGCATTCCAAATGGCTTCTTTTACTGTAATCCAAGCCTAGTTTTACTTGGATTTTGGAGGAAAAGGTATCTTTGATGTTTTTCGCCCTGGACCCTTTGGAAGGGTCAGGAGTGATTTTCCTTGCTTAGGCTTACTCCTCCATCATTCTGACTTCAATCCACCCCTCAAGGCTAGGCAATGGTCTTCTTCATTCACTCCACCCAAGCTTGGTTTGTTCTTGCAAAGGCAAAATGGGGTATTTAGGAATTTTCGCCCTGGACCCTTTGGAAGGGTCAGGAGCGAAAATCCTTCTCTGACCTAGAATCATCATTTTTTGAAACAAACACCCACTCAAAGGTGGTCTCAAGGGCAATTTCTACCTTGGTCTAGTCTTGTCTTTGCACAAACTTGAAAGGAACATATTGGTCTTAGGATTTTCGCTCTGGACCCTTTGGAAGGGTCAGGAGCGAAAATTAGGTTCTAGGGCAATTTTCCAATCCTTTCATCTTCAAATCACTTCTAAGGCATAAAACATCTTGCCTCACTCTCCAATTCATGAAAACCAAAATCTTGTCCTGACCTTGCAAGGAAAATAGGTGTTTTTTAGGAATTTCGCTTTGGACCCTTTGGAAGGGTCAGGAGCTAAATTCACTATTTGGCTCAATTCCTTCACTTTTTAATGATCCCTTAGCACTTCAAGTCACTCCCAGGGGCAATTCCTTCTTGGTTTTACCTTATCCCACACTTGTTCTAGCAAAACTTGATAGCCAAAAGAAGCTTTGAGAAAATTCGCTTTGGACCCTTTGGAAGGGTTAGGAGCGAAATTCTCAATCTTGACCAAAAATCTTCATTTTTTTTTTACCTTGAAACTTCTTTGCTAGGTGGGACTTCATCTTTATTGTCCTAGGAACAAGGTTTCATGTCCAAGAAAGGCTAAAAACATAGGTTTACAAGGAATTTCGCTCTGGACCCTTTGGAAGGGTCAAGAGCGAAATTTCCTTTCCTGGCCAGAATCCTTCATTTTCACAATTTTTTAAAAAATGCCCGAGGGTTTCACTATGCTCATTCTTCCTTTCATCATGCCTTGGACACCTCAATTTGACCAAACAAAGCCAAAAATGCCTCCAATAGAGATTTTTGCTCTGGACCCTTTGGAAGGGTCAGGAGCAAAATTCACTATTTAGGCTTATTCCACCATCACTTCAAGTTGAATTCACCTCTCAAAGGAAGAAAACACTACTCCTCTCTCATCCAAGCCATAAAAACCAAAACTTGACTTGATTTTGCAAGAAAAATAGGTGATTGAGGAATTTTCGCCCTGGACCCTTTGGAAGGGTCAGGAGCGAAATTCTCCTTTTGGGCAAAATCCTTCATTTTTCCAAGTTAAAACATCTTCAAGAGGCAAAAGCAAGTTGTTCTTGTTTCATTCATGCCAAAAACTTGACCTTCTTTACTGCACAATAAGAGCTTTTGGGAATTTCGCTCTGGACCCTTTGGAAGGGTCAGGAGCGAAATTCACCATTTTGTCCAAAGTTCTTCATTTTTACATGCTTCCAAATCTTCAAAGGTATCAAATAAAGGCCAATCTTCATTCCAAGAAACCCTGCACATCAAAACTTAGCCAAAGTTATGAAGAAATAAGCTCTAATAAGATTTTCGCTCTGGACCCTCTGGAAGGGTCAGGAGCGAAATCTCCATTCCAGGCCAAATTGCTCAGTTTTCAAGTTTCAAACCACCTCACAAGGCAAAGTTAGGTCTTTTTCCAAGCTAGGAACAAGGTTGCAAGTCTATCCAAGGCAAGAAATAGGGTTTAGGATAAAATTCGCTTTGGACCCTTTGGAAGGGTCAGGAGCAAAAATCTCCTTTAGGCATCAATCTTGCTCTTCAAAATCCATCAACTTCCTCTCCAGGAAAGAACATATCAATCTACCCTCAAACATGCCCTAGGAAGCATCATTCAGTCAAAAATGAGAAGAAAAAAGAGGTTTACAATGATTTTTGACCTGGACCCTTTGGAAGGGTCAGGAGCGAAATTGATATTTTCAGGCTAGATGTTACCTTGATTCGCTTCATCCTCCATCAAACTTGATCAAATCAACTCCTTTTCTTCACTGGCTCTGCTCAACTGATTTAGACAAGGAAACAAACAGGACTTTGACAAGAAAACCCTCAAATCTAGTCCTAACGTGACCTGAGGCCTATTCACCCTGTTCCTTGATCAAACCAACTTGACTCTCCTGAAAGGGCATGCTTCATTATAGCAATCTTGAGGTTTCAGGAAGAGGACTAACAACCTCCCAAAACAAGACTAGACTTGGCTTGAAAGAAACCCTAAAATGAGCTTCCAAGGATTAGCCCTAATCTAGCCAGCCCAGGCAAATCACTCACTCACTCAAAAAACCTAGAAAGCAGAGAGAAAAAGAAGCAAAAGGAAAGCAAAAACTAAAGCAAAAGAGGGGGTCCCCATTCTAATGGGGCGATGTCTGAAATGGTCACAACACTACCGTTATTAGCAACAGTGACAACCAAATTGTCTACAATATTTTTATTATTTGAAGTATCATCATGCATAAAAGGGAGATTATCACTATTACCATTCATGGCATCTTCAACATCATCGTTTGTATCATCTTAAGCATCACCATTCTAAGGAGTGTCAGTATGGGAAGGCCTATCATTCTTTGAGGAGTTAGATATCTTTTTTTTTGATTGGTAAATATTGTATCAAATAGTTACATCCATATAACAACTGTTTGAGTAAACAATTTAACCTAAATATCCATAGTGAGGCACAAACCGGGAATCACAAAGTCCCATCAACAACAACCCATCCACTCTAACCCATCCGTCAGATGTACAAAATCTACAAAAAATACAGTCTTTTGTGATAAACGATTAGCAACCTACGTTGACAAACATATTTCATCATAAAACTAACAAAAAGTTGCAGATTCCACCATGTAGATCCCACTCACACGAGGACAGATGCGACCACCCCTCATTATCCTTTGCTGGTTGACGCCTTTATCAGCCACAACTTTTTGCTGCCCTCGTTTCGAAGTCTCCCTAGCCATCCCCTTTGCCCTCAACATTTTGGAATTCTTAGGCCCCAAAGGACTCGTAGGTTTGCGCTTCAGCTCCTTCTTCCGACCCATATTCAACAACTCAGGCTCCACCTCCCCACAACGAGCTCTAGCTTCCCTTTCTCTAAGAAAGTCTTTGATTCTGCTCATACCAATCTGGGTCGTAGCCCGATGCACTTCCTTGTCATCCTTTGCTCCCCAAAGGAAGACTGGCCATAGGGGAGGAATGAATTCTCCCACATGAAGCCAATCACCACCCGAGGTAACAAAGCCTTCCCCCTGCCTAGTAATAGTAGTGATGGACGCCAAACCCCAGCACCACTCTTCTCGCACACATTGATTCACCAACCAATGGGCCTCTTCCTTGGTGCCCAATTCAAGACACCAAGCCAGAAACATGGAGGCAATGTCCACATTCGTCCTATATCGATACACGACATAGAGAAACTCGTTGCCTAAAACAATCATCACCTTATGAAGGAACTCAAGATCTGCAAACTTGAAGACATGTTTGAGGCGTTCTTCTGACACCTTGCCCCAAAAAGCCACCATTGGCTTGAGCATTTGCAGGGAAAAGTTAGTTTGCATCTTCGGCTCCACCCACACTTCACCGCAACCATCGTCAAAAAAGTTGGAGCAAAAGAAAGCTTGGCACACCCCAACACAATTAATCAAAGCAGGCTTATGAATGAGTGAGGACAACTAATCTAGCCTGTTTAGCCTCACTTCCCATGCATCCCATAATACGGTGCGAGTGGCATACTAAATGCAAACATTAAGTGTTGGCAAGCATTTTTGTTGTACCGTCCTTTTCGATTGTCACCTCATCAAGCTCTTTTCCTCGAAGATCTTCCTAGATTACCTCTTCATTTTCTTGCTCAACTCCACTGCCAACTTAGAAAAGTTTTCTGCCATCGTGTTTCCCTCCCTTCACATGTGTGAATTTTTTTAAATTTTTGAACGTTGAGAGCAAGAGTTTAGTAGCCTTCACCAACTTGTCCAATTTCCAATTCTTCGAGCCACCTGATCAGTGCAATTGTGATGATTTGCGAATCCCCTTCCAAGTGAACCAAGGGGACTGACATTTTCCTAGCCAATTTCATAGCCAAGAGTGCCGCTTTTGCCTCTGCTTCGTTATTTGTGCTTGAGCCAATTTTTTGCATACTCCATGCCAAAGTGTTTTCCATCCAGTCATGAGCAACACAACTAGACCAACACTTAATGGCCCCAGATTCCCCTTGGAAGCGCCATCAAAGTTAATTTTAATCCAGCCTTGTTTAGGAGCCTTCCACTCCTTTGGGATATTGCTCTACAAAGATGGATTAACCCAATTCAGCCAATTAGTAGGCTAGTCATTTTTTTTATTACTAATCATGTAGAATGCACAAAATATGGGGTTGTCATGAAAAATAACCTAATTTGGCAATAAGTTGGGAAAAATCAAGAAACAATTTTCTGCTCCCACTAGAAGTTCTACACATTATATCTATCAGTAGCATGAACAGATATGGCTGAAATCACAAGGTCAAGAAAATTGTTGAATGCATCTCGAACGCTTTAAACCAAAGGTCTGAGCTCAAGTAAGAAACCAAAAACACCTATCTTCAAACAAGAGGTATAAAGTCACTCACAAAATGCTGTAAGGAATAGGAAGCCTCAATGTTCCTTGTGAGAGCTAAAGATTAAACCTTAGGAAGCTATCATCTAAGCTCAAATTCCATATGAGAACTAAGTAATAGATTCCATTATCTAATTTAACAAGCTTTTCTCAAGCAAAGAAAAATCACAAGTGAAGATTGAGATCAGTTGGTGTTGCTAGATATCCAAATTTTTCTACTATTATAGAGAATAATGAATGAATGTATTGTACTCAATGAGAAGTGTTCTACCATTATAGAGAATAATGAATGAATGTATTGTACTCAATGTACAATGAGATTTATACCCCAATTATATATAGATGATAAATTTTAAAACCTAACGTACAAATGGCTTGGGCATACGTGTGCACATATCTTAATGATACCTCATAAGGTTGTGTATGGTTCTACACAGCTGCATAACTCAAGAATACCTCAACATGATAACTCCTTAAATCCTAAAGCAATAATCCCAGATTCCCGACGATACCAACACACAATAACTAATTGGGTTCTGTTGACGTGTATTTTGTACACAATCATACACAGAATAAAATACCCAAGGGTACCTTATCCTCTCTTGAATAAAATCTCTAACTGCTGAAGATATCGCAAGAAGGATCAGTTAGGGTGACTTCAATGTTCTTTTAAGTAGGGTCTCTACGTGTGGATAAGCACGAGTGGTCGTTGTGATTGCTGTTTCATCAAGGGGTCTTACGCCAAATCCGAACTGCAAGAACAGGGTTTCCTAATACTAACAAGCTCTCAAAAAAAAAAATCAAAAGAGTAGGGCTTGCAGGAGATAAAGTCTAATCTAATCCTAAGAATGACTCCATGTAGACGAGACTTGGCGAGATTCTACCAACTTCAATATTGCCATAAATTAACAACTCAATTGAAATTGATGCGATCTTCTAAGGTAACAAATGATTTTTCAATACATCAAGTATCAAGGACACTACCACGAAGGTACATATCCAAGATACAACAACGATTGAAGGTTTAAGCAATTCAAATATCTCCAGTCGACCACGCAAGGCGTTCCTACAATCAGCAAGAAGCTAGTGGTTTGGAAAGCGAATCCTACCAAAGATCAAGTCCAACACTTTGTCCTTCGAATTAACACACTACTTTGATTGAGAATGATTCAAGAAAATGAACAACCATGAAGATAACCACGAGAATTGCAATAAAACACCATAACTTCAATATTTTATTGATCTCAAAGCCATCATGTACAACAATTGTTTGAAATTCCCCCCTCAAAGCTCAATCTTGCTACAAAAACAACTTGCTTCTAATCTCTCTAATTTCTCCTTAATCTCTAATTTTTCTAGTTCTAGTTACAAAATGAGAAGAAATGAGGGTATATATAGCATCCTCAATTACAATGAATGGTCCAGATCGAAAGAAGATCAATGGCCAAGATTATGACACCTAAACCCTAATTAGGGTTTATTACAAATAGCCCCCTTTTTACTGAACAATATTAAATGCATAGCCAAATATTAAATTTGGCACAAAAATCTAGGAGACATAGACCAATGACAATTAAGGTGCCATGTCATCTATAACAACCTCTCATCTAGAATCTTATTCCCTTTCCAATGCTCCTTTTTAGCATATGCAATGAATCTTGATACGATTCCTTCGATCTCAGCAATTGGAATCTCGGGAAGATTCCTCATTCTTTCTTCCAAGTGGATGACCTGATCAAATGCCTTGAGAAGAGCAGCGTCCCAACTAGGTTCAAGTTCCTTAGTCTTCTCAATCAGGAGCATGGTAGCAAACATCCGGTCCCGTTGCTCATTTGTGATAACATTAGCATCCTTGCAAAAGATGACTTTGACTTTATCCTCCAATTCCTGCAAATCCACATCTGTCTCAACTTCGATCCTCCTGCCAAGAATGGTACGTAGTACCTCAAATACTCTGTCCTCGATCGGGTGGATAACCTCCTCAACATGATTGCACCTAGTACTGATGTCCTCGAAGAGAACTTCCTTCATCTGGAGTAAGGTTGACCACTGAAGCAAACTATGAGGTCCTCCATCCATTATCTTTTCCTGTGCTAGGACCTTCCTTGATGTTTGTCTGATTACTTGCAAGACAGGAATGATAACATCTTTAGTATGAGCAAAGGCAGCTACCGTTATCATCAAGTTGTGGATGACCTCAAGAACCTGAATAGCTCGGTGAATGGTCTGCATCATCCTTGTTGCAAATTCAATAGCAACTGTATGGGATTTGTCAATCCATGAGCTCATAAGCTGAACCAAACTCCTGACTCTCTCTGCCTCGCCAACTGATTCGAGGGGAAGTGCCTGCGCAGGAGATACTGCTGGATCCTGACGCCTCAAAGGTTGATTGAGATGGCTAAAGTAGCCTCTCCAAGCACTGACCTCTCGCTCAAGCTTCCTATTCTTTTCCATTTCTTCTCTAAGCTTGTCCTTAAGTGCCTCGAATGAATCAGTGGCATCATCCAATGTCCGCTCGGCTGTGAGTGGACCAAGCTCAAATGTCTCTACATCATATTCCTCTGCGAGGATCTCACCTTCATACTTGTCCACGACCGGTGTAGCTATCTGCAATATTCTGGATCCAGTCTCATCTCTAATCATCTTGGACATCTTAGTAGCCTTCCTCTTCTCTGTCACTTCCTGGGAATGTCCAACAAGACTCTCCAAATCAATCACATTGTCTTCATCCTCGACCACAATTACCTTCGTTAATCTTTCCTTTAACCAATCTGGAATGGCAGATCTTGTTTCTCTAACCTGTATCTCATTAGGCAATGTTTCTTCTTTTCTGAGAGGAGATGTTACTTCATTATCTTCCTTATCTTCATGTAACTCATTAGCTTGGAGAGACCCACTTGGTGACCTTCGAGGTGCCTGTCCTTCTTTATCGTTCTGTACCATCGATTCCATAGACTCCTCCATCTCAAGTGTCCTCTTCTCAGGTCGAGAAGATGTGCCGGATGAACGATCTCGGTTGGCCTCTTGCTTCTTCTTGGAGGATTCCCTTTTCTCAGGTCTTTCTTTCCTCTTCGAGCCTCTAGGATGGAGATTGCCTTCACTTGTATTTCTGGGATTAGGATTACCTTCGCTTACACTTGCCCCACCTTCAACTGGTCTCTCCTCCAAGGTGAAAGTCATAGCTACGCCCTGTTCTCTCAACTTTTGATGCTGCACATCAACCCATTTGTGAGTACAAGACAAGACTGGAGCCATCAAAGCATCTAGATCCACAACCTCGGGTTCATTCCAATCTAACCTCACCGTTTTACTTTCTCGATCATAGGATGATTGGAGATGTCTGCCACTATCCTGAGCTTGGTCGGCCACTCTGTAAATCTTGCATTTCCTGATGAAATCCAAAGGCAATCTAGAATGCATCTTTCTTTTCACTTCAAGATCATCTAAGAGATTCATCATAAAATCTTCTATTTGAAACTCATGCTTATATTTCCTACTGACTGTCTCTTCTATATATCCATGTGGATCAAAGCTCTCTCTCAAGGCAAAGAATGAAAATGAATACAAAGCTAACTCCTTCTCTGCGTCATCCATGGCTAGAGCATTAGGACATACCTCAACTGAATTTCCTAATATGATAGGTACAGGAACTCCATTTCCATGTCTGTGTCTGAATGCCTTCGCATAAGCTGCCAACTGTCTAGTTACTTCAAGTAACACTATTCTGTCTGTCAGATATCTCGGCAACATGTATGGAGGTGAAGGACATCCATGAACTCTAATATAAGTAAATTTCGGAAATTGGATGAACCAAGCACCGTACCTCTTTACTAGCTCTTGTGCATCCTGTGATAGCCTATTGTGAATCCCGCCTTGCAACGTCCTGGTGATGTTCATCGTGAAGGTATCATTAACTAACTTGTAGTTACTTCCTGGTGGATGATGCAAGTGGACATAGGAATCACAAACTCTGACCTCACCGGGTCCTCTTCCAATCACTCCTCTGTGAGGTAGTCCTGCATACTCGAAGCTCCTGATCAAGGCATATATGACGTATGAACTCATGTGGAATGACTTGGTAGCCTTCAGTCTCCTTAACTGTACGTCCAAGCAATGGCTAATCATTCTAGCCCAATGAATTGTTCCTTTTCCCTGAACTATCACTTGGATGAAGTAGAACATCCACTTCTCGAAATAGAAGGCTTGAGGGGCTCCTGTGACTCGGTTGAGCATTGTTATCAAATCTCTGTACTCCTCCTGGAAATCGATCCTATGTGGTGTGTTCGGGATCTTGCTCAGGCGAGGACGACTCTTAAGTAACCAATTCTTGTTGATGATGCTTAGGCAAGCATCTGGATCATCTTCGTACATGGACCTGGCTCCTTCTATGCTTTTATAAATCATATCTTTATGTTCTGGCAAGTGAAGAGCTTCACTGATAGCTTCCTCTGAAAGATAAGCAAAAGTGTCTCCTTCCTTGGACACTATCGATCTGGACTGTGGATCATAATGGCGAGCACACTCGATCATCAACTCATGGCACTGGACTGCTGGAGGGAAGCCGGCCGCCTTGATAATGCCACTTTCAATTATCCTCCTTGTGACAGGTGATGGCTTGCCAATGTAAGGGACCTCTCGAAACTTCTTCACACTGAAGTTGCCCAAGTTGGTATCTCCAATGTTGCTCCACTTCGACACTATCTTGGTCTCCAATTCTTCGTTCTTCTGATCTTCCTTCATGAGAGCTGGATGACTGGTGGATGCTTCCACCTTCGGGGTCGCCATCGTAACACCTACACAACATTTCATAATAAGAAATAGATTTTGCAATGTATAAACATAGATTAGTTTAGAGATTGAATTTAGGAAACTTCATGATAAGTCTTTGAGTTATCATTTCCTAAATTCGATTGAGCTATAGGAAATTTCAAAATTTCAAAATTCAAAATTTAAGATCAATATTCAAAATTCAAGACTAGGGATCTTCGCCATACCTCTCTTGCGAGCTAACTCTAAAATGCAAAATTAGGAAATTCGCTTAGGCAAAAATGAGGTTTGAAGATTCCAACGTGATCTTCCTCTAGCAAAAGCACCTCCTTAGTTAATTTCGCCACCTTGAGGACAAATTCGCTTCACTTGCAATAAAATTCGCACTCCTCCTTGGATGGAATTTCGCACTTCTCCTCGCCTTCCAAATCGCATATGAAAGGATGATAAAATGATGATTTAAAATGAGATATCACACCTCCCTTTATAGGCGCTTACCTCTTCAATCCCCATAGGTCGACTTTTGCAAATAAATAAATTTTAAATAAAAAGAGGAGGCCGACTTTTACAAAATAAAACCCAAGCGCCCCAATTTATTTATTTAAAATAATAATTAATTAATTTAATGCCTTCATATTTAAAAGTTTCGATTTTTTAAAGGCAAAATCAATTAATTAAATGTCTTGTGCGCACTTATTAAATGCAAATTTTAATTAAATATTTCAAATTTTATCAAAATTTTGCATTAATGCGATTTGAAAATGATGTTGGCGCCAAAACATGAGAGAGGTAAGGGTACAAACCATATCGCTCTGGTCCTTGGGAGAGGGACAGGAGCGAACTTTGCATTTACCCCTTGGCCTTTATCTTCTAAGTTGCCAAATTGATTCGTGAAGTAGGCAATGATCTCCTTGTTTGTTTCACACACGCCAAACTTCTTCTTTGTAAAGCAAATTTGTCCTTCAAGTGGTTTTCGCCCTGGTCCTTGACTGGAGGACAGGAGCAAATTTAGTTTCTAGCTCAAATTTGTGATCTTTTAACATTCATTTCTTGTTTATCACCTTTCAAATGACTTTTTCAACCTTGTATAACTTTGCTTTGATGTGATCTAGGAAAGGAAATGATTGATTTTATGAATATCGCCCTGGTCCTTGCCTGAAGGACAGGAGCGATCTTTGATGTCTTGGGCTCATTCTTGTTCCTATCAACTCGCAATTGCCTTCACAGTGTAAAATGAGGTCCCTTGATCCTTCTTGAACGTATGAAATGGGATTGATATTCAAAATTTAAGCACACCTAGAGATTTCGCTCTGGTCCCTAGGAGAGGGACAGGAGCGAACTTAGGCATTTCATCATATTTGGCGATCTTTGCAACTTCGTTTCTCTTGAAGCACCTTCAAAACATCATTGCCTCCTCGTACCTTGGTCTGGAGTGACTTAAACTTGGAGGGAAATGTTAGATAACCTTGATTTCGCCCTGGTCCCTGGCTGAGGGACAGGAGCGAACTTGTACTTGTAGGCTCAATCACACTTTGCCAATGTTTAAAAATATCTTCAACGGACTCGTCATGCTCCCTTTCATTCATATTTAGGATGGAATTCATTTCAACTTGGTGAGAAATTCTCCTTAGTAAGAAATCACTCTGGTCCCTGGCTGGGGGACAGGAGCGCCTAGGACAACATAGGCCTCACTTGGCGTTTTACAATCTTCAAATTATCTTCAATGGGTTCGTTACGCCTCCTTTGCTTGCTTCAAAGTTAAAACTTACTTGATTTTTGCCTAAATCTTGTCTTATAAGGAAATTCGCTCTGGTCCCTGAGAGAGGGACGGGAGCTACCACTAAAATTCGCCCTGGTCCCTGGGAGAGGGACAGGAGCGATTTTGCTTCTATGGTCCATTTTCCTCATGATGACATTTTCAAGTTATATTCAACTGATAAGATGTATCTCTTCTGTTCTCCCCAAATCGCGAAATCGTTCAAATCTTGCAAGGACAAGGCAATGTTGGATTTTAAGCTTCGGTCCTTCAGTGAGGGACAGGAGCGATTTTTGCTCCTGGCACATTTCCATGTTTGCAAATTTCCTCAAATTATATTCACTGGAAAGAACATGCCTCCCCTTATCTCTTCCAATCCAAAATTCATCTTGATCCTGCAAGGACAGTAAAATTTTGAGAAACAAGCTCCGGTCCTTCAGTGAGGGACAGGAGCGATTTTTGTCCCTGAGGGCAAATGTTCAACTTTTGTTGCAAATGACTAAGTCCTGGCATTCCATCACGTTTATTCCATCTTTCATCACGTCCTTGACGTTTTAGCTTGATCAAAATGAAGTCATAATGGTCCAGACAAGACATTTCGCCCTGGTCCCTGACTGAGGGACAGGAGCGATTTGTCCTAAAACTCCAAAAATTCGCCATTTTCAAATCTCAAAATCTTTAAAGGTTTCAATTCGCGTTCAAGTGCATCTCCTGGCGACCCTGCACAAGACAAATGAAACAAATTAATAACCAGGATGCATAAAATATCACTTTCGCCCTGGTCCCTGGCTGAGGGACAGGAGCGATTTTGCTTCCCTAGGCCAAAATATCATGATTTTAGAGTTTTAATCACTTGACAAGGCAACAATAAGATTTTTCCAATGCCTGGGATCAATTATCAAAATTTTCAAAATTTGGTCAAAATCATTCAATTAGACAAAATTCCATAATTCCATCATCAACACTTAGGCAAAATTTGGACTTATATTCAAAATTCCGACTGAACCTAGACCAACCTACTCGACCCCTGACGAATTTACCCCACTTCAAAATTGCATCCTACGAGAGGCAGCTCAACAATCTCTCAAAATTGGACTGGACTTTGGCTTAAAATCATCAAAACGGAAACCCTAAGGCTTGACCCTAATCCAGACGACTCAAAAACCCTAAAAGCAGAGAGAGAAACAGGCAAAACCGAGCAAAAAAGAGGGGTCCCCATTTTAATGGGGCGATGTGTGAAATGGTCACAACAGGTTCTCAGATAATATCCTCAAGAATATCACAATTTGGTATCTCAAGCAGTCCCAATAAGTTGGGTTTTGAACTTTTGAGGGATTCAATCATAGCCAACTATAGAATGTGTATCTAAAATCTGAAATGCCTTGACAACCTCGTTCATTTTAAAATTTTGTAGTTTATTGTATACTAGTTTTTTTTATGTATATCTTATTGAACTTTATACTGCAAAGTTTTTCAAATGTGTGTTATTGAAAGCTTCATTTTAGGCAATGAGTTTGGAGAAATAAGTTGAGATAATATTGAAATTGTGTTATTCAGATGCTTTTGGAGTATAATAAACGCAATACATATGCAAATGTAGGAAATGCCTGCATTCTCATATTTTGTTAGTGTTAGTCATTACATGTTTTACATTATTTATATTCAGATGCTTATGTCTAAGATAAAAATGTTAAAACTGATGCTGGATATTATAATTTGATTATTTTCATATGCTTTTGGAGTATAAAAAACACAATACGTATGCAAATGTAGGGAACGCCTGCATTCTCATATTTTGTATGTGTTAGTCATTACATTTTATGCATTATTTATATTCAGATGCTTATGTCTAGGATAAAAATGTTAAAACTGATGATAGAGATATTTTCTAGTTAATATTGGCCAACGGAACAAGCCTATTAGGAATTGGGGACTAGCCTAGAGTATGACTAAGACAAAATTAGTCTATAGACAAACATCCCTTAATATTCACAGCTGTTCTCATGTTAGGGCTCTAGCTCTTTGACTTGGGAATCATTTCAACTTATCATATTTAAATATGATATTTAAAATGAATATTGCTGTAGAGTTCAAATGAGATATCCAGATATGAAATTTAATCTTGATTTTGGTCTTGGGTTTACCGGTACCCACTGTCCAACATGTAAATACAAATCATTTGTTGCTGTTAAAATTTGTATCAGTCGTAACTCTAAACAAAATCGTAATCTGTTTATTAGCACCCAGAAATTCGATTTTATTATACTTGCGATTTAATTGAGATTTATTTAAGTTAGTATTAAACTAACATATTAGTTTGCTATTGTGATATTTGATTTAAGTAATCCTGCCGGTGTAGAAGGATCGTGGCTCCACACAGGGGTCACGACCCTATGTGGAACCACGTGGTTCCACATAGGATCGCGACCCCCTGTGGAGGCACGATCCAATGAAGACAAGTGATATAAATCCGCCACCCTTTGTTGAATAAAAGATCGAAAAGTACGATACATGCTGTGAATGGTAGAAGATATAATTGCTTGGTCTTCGTATCTGCAGAGGCAAACTGATAAGACATAAAAAATCAGTTTTATATTTCTTTAAATCAAATGCTAACAGTATAAATTCATTGTCTCAGAATTTTGATTGTTCTGAAAGTCATCACAGTCTATTTACATTTACAGTTGCATTTTGCAATTTTTGCAATAAGATCAAGTAATGACAACCAATCGCTAATCTGACCCCATAATATATAAATTGAACTTTGGAAAGATTATTCTTGACTAAACTGTCAACTAACCAGAATTAAGCTGGCAGAGGAAATCAATTTTCAGAAGGGTGGGTTTTTTGTCCGTATGCCCCACTTTATAAGTATTACATCCTATAAAATATTAAATTAAAGGAATATTAGTCTACTGTTTCTAGAAATATTTACCTTTTCCCATGGCTTATTGCATTCCATAGTTCCTTTTGAATACCTGAAATTTACAAGTAGAAGATAAGTCTGGAGTATATTATTTGGATTGTTCACCTAGCTTAATGTCAGTTTCCTAGATGTTTAAACCAAGGAAGCAATAATCGTTTGGGGAATTAATCGGCAAAACAAAAGTATAAGATTTTTTCAAAAAAATCGTGAAAAAATCGGATTTACTAAAAAACGTAAAAAATTGCAGAAAAACAATCAAAAACTACCTTTTTTTAATATTGTAGGGCATTTTTATAGCATAGAGATATTGTATGCCAATAACACTTGAACACATGAATTGCAGGAAATAGATTTTCGTTGTTTATATTCATATCACCGATTACGTTGCACAAAATATTCTACACCATAAATAATATCTAGATGATGATAGATGTCAAAATGTGAATTACAATATAGTTTGTGACTTTGAACAAAGTCAACCTGTAAACTAAGTACAAAATTCCAAAATATCAAATGTAGGCAATGACATGCTAGAGGACAGGAGGCCCCGATGATGAAGATCCTGGGTGATAGCCTGTCCTAACTCGTTCAACCCATTGCGGACCAAAGTTGGCTTGCCTCATAATATCAAAATCTTCAGTCTCAAGCGAACGATCAACAACAACATAATCATCATTAACAACATCATCATCATTATCAACATCATCAACAACAATCAACTCACAGTCTGGATATATCTCATCGAGGTCAATTGGCAAGCCATCCTCAATAGTGTTAGGATTCCCACGGATACTGAGAGGGGGGGGGGAATCAGTATCTGACCGGTATAAGAATTTTCTTAACTTATAACATGAAAAGCATTTTAAAACTGTGTACCGGTAAACCAAAAATAATGCAGTAAATAAGAACAATAACCACAACATAAAAGACACACCATAAGTGAATATTATAAAGAGGAAACCTGGTGTGGGAAAATCCTCGGTGGGATTTGTGACCCACAATATTCGCTTACTGGCCAATAAGGGAATATTACTGTTTACAATAGGGGCCTACACATGCAGGAAGGCCAAGTGCCTAGAGCTCACTGCTCAGTTACAAAAGAAGTCACACTGACTTACAAAATTGGATTATACAAATCCAATGTCTTGTACTGCTTCAAATCAGCATCTATAATGCCAGATTCAATACCGGTTTAAGCTCTGCAACATACATAAACCCTTATCCAATATCCACCTTACAATTCGCATATTAGGTCTGCATTAATCCTTCCATCTTCTATATATTAAATGATCTACAATGATCTCATACATATATGAGTCATATTACAATCCGCCAAGTCGGCTTACAAAAGATTTAACAATTAAATACAAAATATATTTAAACAACATTCCTGTCGGCCATGGTGTCGGTGATCGATCTTTTCGGTGCCGGTGTTGAGTCTGCCGGTGCCGGTGCCTGCCGGTATCACATGATTGTAAGGTTTCCATCAATGACAATACCTTCAATCACCTACAATTTCTCATTGGAGTGTGCATTTGCCAACAATCTTCCCCTTTGGCATTGATGGCAACACTCATGAGAAAAATCAAAACTGTATATCCAAAAATGTTATAAAAAAAAATGATTTGCCAAAATTGTCTTACCAAAACTGTTTATCAAAAAGTGTGCTCCCCCTGAGCTGATGATATCTTTCTTCTGATCATTTTTCTCATCTCCACTATTCCCCCTTTGACATCAATGACAAAGGTTGTCATTCACTGTCAGTGGAGTGTGGTCCCTGCCTGGATCCTTGTAACCGGTGGGTTACAATCTGATAGATGTCTGCCAAAGCAAAATTATGACTGTCACTAAACCTTTTGCTGTCCTTTAATGCCGATTGTGTTCTCTGAACTGTATCGGTGAGTGTGTGCATTTGCTCTTCTAGTGCTTTAAGTCTAGGAACCAGAGCCTCCGAAATTTCTTTTCTCAAAGAAATGAGGTAATCTAGTTTAGGACCTAGTTTGCATTTTAAATCCTTTGCCTTAACCTTTATCTTTTCTTTGTCTTTTTCTAACTTCTCCATTTTCTCTTCAAGATTTGCAATGTTCTTTTCAATTTCCAAAAATGGATCTGATGCTCCTATTAAATTGTCAGCAATATTGTTAATTTCTTCTTGTGCTTTGCTGATCTCCGAATCTATGTCTTCTGTCAAAATGTCAGTTTTGCAGGTATCTCTGTACAGTTTCTTGAAATCCAAAATTGTTTCTCCTAGTGCCGGTAATAAGGTTTCTATGTGTTCCTTATTCTTCTTCACTATTTCCTCAAAGAATTTTTCTTTCTCCTTATTCATTTTCTCTTTGAATGTGTCCTCATTTATCTGATCAACTGTCAAAATGTTACCGGTGATGTATTTAGACAATGTGTCTAGTTGACCTAAAGAATCTTTATTGTCCAAAATGCACTTGGGTGCTATCAACTTAAGAATAGGAATTGTTCATCAATAGCCTTATAGGCTTGTGCATTACACTCAGTGATTTTCTTAATAGAATCCAATAAGACTTCTGTTACATTTGTTGGTCTGAATTCTGCCATTGAAGTACCAGATGTCTGCCCAACCGTTTTCACAATTTCCATGCTGCCGGTTGTAGTAATAACTTTGCTTGTTTCGACCTCTGGTAGGTTAGTTTGTGTTTGCATTTCTACTAGCAAAGGTTTAGGCTTTTCAGTTGTTGCCGGTGGCACTGTCTCGGTTTGAACCTGTGACTCTAACTGTTTTTGTTCCGGTTTCTCAACTTGTGCCTCAGAGGGTTTCTCTGTGCTCTCTACTGCCGGTTTTTCTGATGAAGTCTCAGTATGCACTGCCGGTTTCTTTGTATTTACCTCTGCACTGTCCATTGCCGGTTTTCCTGATTGTTTCTCAGTTTTATCTACTGGTGCTTCTGATGGTTTCCCAGTGGTGTTCTCTGCCGGTTTCTCTGTTAGAGTGGGTTTTTCTGTGCTTATATTTACAATATCATTAACTCCAATCTCAACATCTGCAGCCGGTGGCTCAGTAGCCACATCTATCTTTTCAGTTGATTACTTATCTACCACAATATTTACCTCTTGGGTGTCTATGTTCATAGTGTGCAAAATTTCCGACTCAGGGTTTGTATCCTCTTGAGGAGTCTCCATACTCTCTGTTTTCTCCCATGTTGTTTAATGTGTCCAATAGTTGCTTTCCTACTGGTATATCAAAGCCAAAGTCTTTTCTACCAATACCGGGTACTTCCTTAGTAATGTACAACATCAAACATACAAGTAAATTTCCAAATCTGAAAGTTCCTTTCTTATCTCCTTTGATTTTCTTCAGATTGTCTATCAATTCATCTTTAAGCCATTCACACACATCTATTCTTGCATTGTCGTTCACCATGTCATATGCACTTTTAATACATAGGCTAGATACTGAGTTTAACCTATTAGCATGTGTAGCCTTATAGCCAAGGATCATACTGACAAATCTAACATTTATGTCCTTTACATCATTGACTCTTAGAGACCTCTTGTCAAATGTTGCGCCGGTTAGGTCCATTACAGTGTCATTTGAGACCCCTTTAGTCCTGTCAGGCCTACTACCGGTGGAAGGTAAGCCTGTTACTGCCCTAACTGCTTCTTTTGTGATCTCATGAATTGAATCCAACCAAAAGAATTCGCTATGGACTCTGCTTAGGACTATTCTTATCACATCTTCAGGAAAATTAGGAATGCTAAGAATTTCCACAAAACCTAGGGTTTCTACTAACTTGTGTTCCAGTTTGACATTACCATTTACATCACAAATCACAGTCCTATACATGTTCTTGATTTCATCATCTCCTAATTCCTCTATATGACAATGTATGTATATCCTAGGATCCTCTGCATAAACTACTCCCTTAGGTATTTGAGAGAATGCCCCTAGGGTATCATCTTTCTTCGCAATTTCGGTAACAAGTTTGAATACGGGTCTAGGGGGCTTGACAACTTCAATCACAGTAGGGTTTGCAATAAATTCAGGTGTGGATGAGGAAGCCATAGTTATAAATACCTCAATCTGCCTTAAGGATGAGTGCTTAGATGAACTGCTTCACTTTTTCGCTAAGGATGCCTTCACTAGGGAATTTTCGCCTTCTCGAAGATTTGAATGCTCGGTGAATGAAAAAGGAGCCAAAACACTTACTTTATAATGTTATTTTCTCCAACTAACATGTTTAATGCTTGCCGGTTAAGTCACAACTTAACTCATCTGCCGGTAAATAAGTAATTCAACTTCTTACCATCAACCAAGGGTAAATTAGCATGTTTTTCAATTTGTTGCTAAACCCCCAAAGAATTTTCCTTCAGTTAGATGTAGAGTCTCCTGCCGGTGGAGTATTCCTATCAACATTCTGATCTGTCTTTATGATCCATTGTTTTGAGAATTCTTGCTTTACCTCTTCAACTTTTTCTTTACCTTTCAAGCTGGGTCCTTTGTTATTTGCCGGTGATGTCTTGCTTCTACAAAATTTTGCAATATGTCCAATTTTGTTACAAGTATAACAAGTCACATTGTTTTTCTGAATAGCTTTCCCATATCCTATGCCGGTTTGTGTTCTGCATTGATTAGATAGATGTCCAAATCTTCCACAAACATAACATCTTACATTCATTCTACAATTTTCTGAATTGTGACCAACTTTGTTGCATTTAGAACATTGACCGGTGGGTGTATTAGTGTTCTGATAATTTCTAGATCTACACTGATTTGCTCTATGACCATACTTGTTACAGTTAAAACATTTCCCATTAAATTTGTAAGCATTAGGTTGTCTTATCGGTTTGCTGTGATCATGATTGTTTGCAGTGCCAGAGCTTTCACCAACTTCAAAGCCAAGGCCATTTGTATCACCATTAGGTTTTTGATTTTTCAGCATGTTATCAAATTCTTCTGAACTTTTCTTGAATTTCTCTTTGTGTTGATTTGCAGTAGCCAGTTCACTCTCCAAGATTCCTTTCTATCGCATGAGCTCATTTGTGTCATTTTGTGTATGCATCAAGTCTGTCTTCAACATATCATTTTCATGACTAAGTCTTGTGTTTTCATTTCCAGCATCATTTAGTCTTCTAACCAAGTCCTTTTCATTCTTCTTTCTATCTTCAATTTCTTTACAAAATCTCATAGTTATATCTTGCATCTCATTCTTCATTGTACTGTTTTCTTGTCTCAATTTGTTTACCAGATCATTAAGAGTTTCCTTTTCATCTTCATCATTTTGCATCTTTTCACAAAGTTCTCTTCTCTTATTCCTTGCAATAGTGAAATTTTCTTGAAGTCCTCGAATGATATCCTGTGCAGCCTTCAGATCATCTTCAAGTTTGATATTCTTCACTTTTTTTGCATCATAGTCTGAAAGAGCTGTTTCCAATTGCTTTCTCAAGTTTTCCATCTCTACCGGTGTCAAGATCTTCCTCAAGTTGTTAGGCTTTTGAAAATAGAGGACCAGGCTCTGATACCAATTGTTAGGATTCCCACAGATACTGAGAGGGGGGGGGGGGGGAATCAGTATCTGACTGGTATAAGAATTTTCTTAACTTATAACATGAAAAGCATTTCAAAACTGTGTACCGATAAACAAAAAATAATGCAGTAAATAAGAACAATAACCACAACATAAAAGACACACCATAACACAATATTTTAATGAGGAAACCCGATGTGGGAAAAACCTCGGTGGGATTTGTGACCCACAATATTCGCTTACTAGCTAATAAGGGAATATTACTGTTTACAATAGGGGCCTGCACATGTAGGAAGGCCAAGTGCCTAGAGCTCATTACTCAGTTACAAAAGAAGTCACACTGACTTACAAAATTGGATTATACAAATCCAATGTCTTGTATTGCTTTAGATCAGCATCTATAATGCCAGATTCAGTACCGGTTTAAGGTCTGTAACATACATAAACCCTTATCCAATGTCTGCCTTACAATTCGCATATTAGGTCTGCATTAATCCTTCCATCTTCTATATATTAAATGATCTACAATGATCTCATACATATATGAGTCATATTACAATCCGCCAAGTCGGCTTACAAAAGATTTTACAATTAAATACAAAATATATTTAAACAAAATTCCTGTCGGCCATGGTGCCGGTGATCAATATTTTCAGTGCCGGTGTTGAGTCTACCGGTGCCGGTGCCGGTGCCTGCCGGTATCACATGATTGTAAGGTTGCCATCAATGACAATACCTTCAATCACCTACAATTTCTCATTGGATTGTGCATTTGCCAACAAATAGTTCTTGATTTTAGCCCATATAGAAATTAGTGTTTCTCTTACAAGTGAAAAACAGAATGAAGAGTGAATACAATTTCAAAAACTACAACTGTATATTAATATTCTCACCTTGAGCTTTCCTTATCTTCAAGCGGAGGTTGTGATGAACAAATACCAAGTCATTCATCCGTTGTTGTAATAGGCGGTTGCGTTTCTTGGAATGTATGTGTTAAAAAACACTCCAATTACACTCACAAGCTGATGAGCTGCATGGTTGGCTCAAAATGCGCACTGCCATCCACCTTAAATTTGGTATTTTGTCTCCAAAAGAAGCCCACCATGCAACTGAAAAACACATTATATGAAGATGATATTGTAAGACTAAGAATATCTTATAATCTTAACAAATTTAATGAGTATGTTGGCAAAATAAAGAGATTGTCAAAAGTTTATAGAGTCTACCTGGTTGAATGGTCTTTCTGCTTTGTATAGCAGCCCTAGAAGAGAGAAAACCCTTTGAATGCTTGTACACTTCTAACTCTATCGTAGCTGCATCAAAATTTTCCAAGTAAGGAAACATTTTTTCCATGCACTTGAAGAAGCCGTGTTTGATCTCTACATCAATTTCCATGAAGTCAGTCTTATAGAATAACAAAGGATTGAGCAAGTATCCTGCAACATGGAGAGGAGTGTGCATCTGTCCATCCCATCTCCTATCAATTATGTCCCACAATGGCATATACCTATCCCTGTTATTTTCCAGCTTACTCCTTATCACCTCCTTGGCCCTATCCATGGCCTCATACACATCCCATGGGGGGTTTTTCCCCATCCACTAGTCTCACGACTTTTACTAAAGGCTCTGAAAATTCTACAATTTGCTCAATTGATTCCCAAAAGGTGGTAGAATACATATACTCTGCCACTGCTATGCCATTTGCTTGAGTTGTGAAGCCATACTCCATCTACTCAGCTGAAACAAACATTCACCTCAAATTACCTTTCTGTTCACATAATGTTTGTAATGCAATGAAATATGTTGCAAAGCTTGTCACCCCTGATTGAACTAGCTCCTTGCCTCCTCTGAAAGAGTGCATTATAGCCAAAACCCTCGTGTGATTATAAACAAATTTGGTAACCTTGTGAGCCTTTTGAAATGCTGCCTCAACCCATTCAATTTTTCCAATGTCCTCTAGGGTTAGATCGAGACAATGTGCTGCACATGGTGTAAAAAACATGGAAGGATATTTATCTGTCAGAAGTCTCCCTGCAGCAACACAAGCAGCAACATTGTCTGTGATAAATTGAACCACATTTTGTGGCCCTACATCCGTAACTACCACGTCATACATCTCAAACAATGCATTTGTGGATTTCATCATATTAGATGCATCCACAGATTTCAGAAAAACAGTGCCAATCTCACAAGAGACAAGGAAGTTAACGAGAGTTTGGTTCCTTCTATCTGTCCAACCATCGGACATGATACTGCAACCAGTTCTAGCCCACTGTAACTGATGTTGTTTAACAACATCTTGAACATCCTCTACTGCATCTTTCAGCATACCAACCCTTAATGACTCATAAGATGGGGCTTGAAACCCAGGTCCTACAGCTGCAATAGCATCTACCTTGGGTTGCCAATATGGATTTTTGGAAGCATGGAATGCCATGTGAGAGGAGTACCAAAAATTACCAATGGCCTTCTTTGCTTGTTCAGTGACATTTCTCCTCCATCTTGTACTCTGCAAAGTGGTTTGTGATCTTGGTGTAGTACGAGGTTGGAAGAAAGTATTAATGTTTCGTCCACTTGTGTTTGGTCCACGTGCTATAGAATTAGGTGTTGACCCACTTTCCCTGAAACTCCCATTTTCGCCATCCTCACCCAAATGGTTCGTCCTGGGATCTACAGAACTAGAACCTAGTTCAACCCCAATTCTTGCCTTTTTGGCCTTACTCTTAACAATCCCGTCAAGAGATTGCTTTGCCTGATATGAGACATCTGCAGGGCATGCTTTGCATATTTCCTCGTTCTTTGGACAAATGCCATTTAAAATGATAAACTCCACCACTGATCTCATCTAGACACCAATTGCACTTGACCTTCGTGCTACCAGGAAATGTTGTGCAATGTGTCCACGCAAAGTCTTTTTGATGTGGCATTTTGGTCAAGAATCGGTTCTGCAAAAACATTTTAGTTCAGTCTTTTAGCATTTAAATGTTACAGTTGTATGTTCATAAGATTACTATGTTTAGAAAACATAATTAAATTAAAAAATATATTTCACATGTCAGGTTCTCTAAATCAGATTGGAGGTTCTCTAAATCAGAAATTATGATATAATCAACATTATGTCAGACGTGAGATGTTCTAATCAGAAATTATATCAGATCTTCAATGATGCAATCCCAAAGCAGAGATACAATACCCCATAGAGCAGTAGTCTTAGATAAAGGCAGTAAGGTATACTGACCTCAAGGTATACTGACTTTTACATAAAGGAGTGAAGTCACAAAAGCGGTGAAAGCTAAAGAGCAACTAATAGCCCAGTCCCATATCAAAGAAAAATTGAAAGCAATGACGAAAGGGGCGTAAAGTGTTGTATCTCCAATAAATCTCTGCGATAAACACTCTTTGTATCTTTGAAGAGAACCGTATTAGGTGCCTAATCTAATTTCCTTTGTCATAAAATAGTCATGCTAACCCCAAACATGACAACTGATTTCAAATGGCAGAAAACTTGTCGAGAAGAAGCGGGCATTTGTCAAGAAGAAGTAGGCAAGCAAACAAGCTATCAAGTTTTCAACGACAGAATGAAATTTTTGGGCTCAAAAGCCCACACTTAGAGCCTATTGACTAATAAAAGATAATACTCAAACTTCTCGTTTGTGATAACAAGAATAATAATAATCATTTCAAGCTAACTGAGTTAATGAACCTTTAAGCTCTATATAGCTGTTTGAAATGGTCTGAATTTAGTTTAAATTGTTCATGGAAATTAAGTTCCATAAAGATTATGTCTGAATCTGAACTAATCATCAAAGTTGAATTCATTTTATAACTCTAAATGACAACTCATGCCATTGTATTATTATTGCTAAACTAAAGAGAAACTAACATAATGCGTACAAATACCCACAAGTTGTGGAGCAAACTTATGGCAAAGTGGAGATAAGCATGCAAACTATAATGTTTTACATCCACTATGAAGTCCATTCTTGGATAAAAGAATAAGAAATTCAAGTTTAAATCATGTGAAGCTAGACTTATGAGCTCGTCATGTTCAAAAAGATTGTAATAATTATATGAAGGTAACATTGCTAATCTGTCTCACATAACAGAGAGTAGTATTAGACTAATTTCACATTTGATACACATCCATGTAATACTATACTAAATGGTTAGGTAATCTTAGATAAGTAGTTTTTTTTTAACAACTAGATGGTTTATGCTCAGTTGAGAAGTTCTTTCCTGGATGGAAAGAGATATAAAGTTTGATTCACACTAAAATTTATAAATATTAATGGTATATCTAGTGGCAGAGCTTCAAAGTATAAATCCCAACTTTAAGTTACATATCCTACAATATTTTAATTTTTCACTATCTATAAATCCCAACTAACCATCGACTATTAAATTTCAAGCTTTGCTTTCTTATGTTGCAGAGACAACTAAGACCAATTAAAAAATAAAAACCTTCTGCACTATCGTATACGCTCACAACATTATTGTAAAAACCTTCTGCATAGTATACTACACTCACAACATTATCGTAAAAATCTTCTGCACTATCGTATACACTCACAACATAGGTTCGAGAGGAAGTTTCAATCTTTCAATCTGTATGTGGCGTCTACAACATAGTAAAGAATGTAGCTAATTTATGTGTTGACAGTTGCCAAAAATGAAAGGAAGTCGTTCAATTTGTGATTTGAGTAAATACCTCAGAAATAGAAGTCATCGGTAAGGCTGGTGAAGCCTCTGTCGCGTGACCAAAAAATACCACCTATGCGATCGATCTTCACCCTCAACTTCAACTTCTGGTGCTATGCAATCAATCTTCACCCTCGACTTCAACTTCGACTGCAACACGACGCCTATTTATTGAATTTTGTGGGCATTTTAGGTTTTCGCGGCATTAATTTTTTTTGCGGGGTTTCTTTTGGGCGATTAATCGCGATTTTTTCCGTGTTTTAGTCATGAAGAAATCGTTGAAATCGGAAAAAATCGTTGACCGATTTTTTCCGATTTTTTGGGTGAATTGATTGCCTGTATCGCCGACTCCCGATTGATTGGGTATAATCGCAATTTTTTCCCTTTTTTGCTTCTATGGTTTAAACAATGTTAATTTAAAATCTAGGTGTTAGGTTTACATGTGTTTATTAAAACCAGGCTCATGGGAAGGTTACCAACATTTATTTAATTCACCTACAGTAATTTATGATATTATCTTGTGAGAGGTTTAGGAAACTTATAATATAACAATCTATGGCAATCAACTAAAATAAATGGGAGAAACAATTTAACAAGCACAAGAGTGCTACAAGAATGATCTTGATGAGGCTGGCTAATATCTAGAATATGACTGATGATAAAACATTTTCTTTGTTGCATCTTCTGTAAGAACTATTTCTTGCATTGGTGGTCATTTACTTTGTCATTCAGCTCAGGCATGTCCTCTCTTGTGACAACATCTGACAATTTAACATCCACTATGAATTTCCATTTTCTCTTGCATTAAGCTTCAATCTTTACTATTTTCTTCTGAAATTGACCATTGTAGATGAACCTGGAATATCTTGATGCAAGATTTTTCTTTGCTCACGTTTCTTTAAGTAAACCATAATGGCAATCCAATTGAATGGGCATGCTAAATGATCTTGCATGATTTCATAGGATTTACATCATTGCAATATCTTTAGATTTATCTGGTTGCACTATGAAGCTTTTGACTACCTATATCCCTTTGCACCTCTCTAGAGATTCTTAGGTAGGATCCTTCCTCTTTCGTCTTTAGTTTGTTTTATTAGGGAGGAGGTTTGTATTTTGCTGCCAAGTTTTTGCACCTGCTTGCTTGTTGATTTCTAATAGTAAGGCTTAATCACTAGGATAGCTGAAGTTATGAGTTGTAAGTATTATTTGATCACAAAGCAATGCTTGCCTGTTTAATGGAAGCTGCTAAGTGCATGGTTCTTCAGGTTGTTCTGCAGGTTCACTAATTTGCTGGAATGAAGCAGCAGCTAAACTGGACAACCACCCGACTTTCAAATTCCGTACCGTTAATATTGTGATTAGTAACACTTTTGATGCATCAGAATGGCTGTGGATAGTTCAAACTCCTACCAATTTATGGGCAAATCGCAACAGCGATTTATGAATCAGGATCTTTCTCCAGATGCTTCTGTGAAATCAAGAGACTCGGATAATACCTCTAGATGGTCAGAGCCTTTCAACGCTGATGCAAATTCTTCATCCACATCTTCTCATTGGAAGCGTGCACATTCATCAGTTCCTTCTAGTTCCAGAAATTTTCATAAGGTTCGGCATATGCAATGGGTATTTCAACTCGTTGATGTTGCTGCTGGGCTGATGGCCAAGATGTACAGGCTTAATCAGAAATTGGATTACCCAGAGCCTACATTGTTCCAGTTTTCTGATGCTTTCTGGAAAGCAGGTGTGATTCCCAATTGTCCAAAGCTTTGCATGCATATTGCAAAAAAGTTCCCAGAGCATCCTGGGAAATTGCAGCTAGAAAAGGTAAGATGCTCTGGCAGTATTATAAGTAGACAATTTTTGTTTTTTTTGATATTTTGCACAGTAAATTTTTTTGTTGCAGGTTGATAAACTTGCACTGGATACTTTATATGAAAATGTGGAGGTGTACTTGGAAAATTTGGAACCATGGCTTATGGTATGTTGATGTCTCAAGCAGTGTATTTTCATCTTTTATTTGGAGTACATATTTATGTGGAGATAATAACACAAGCTTTTAAGCAAATTTAATTTTTTTTTAAATTCCTGGATAAGATTGGCAGCTCTATGTCACATGATATATCAGTTCTAATCAGACGTGACTGCTATATCCCATATATATTTCATGGGCAAGATCTTGAACTGTTTAATCATCTTCAAGAATTCTTAACTAATCTCTTTAAATTATTTTCGTTTGAATGGTTTGAGTCAATTCCTTGTGTTGCAGTTCATTTGCGAGTTGCGTGATATGACTGCTGTTTTGCTCCTATAAGTAATTTGATTTTATCAAGATTATGTTATCAATGAAATGTATGTCCAGAGTTAAAGCTGTTGGTCTATATGAAATTTTTTATTATAAAATTTAATTTCAGCTGCTGCATCTGTTTTCTAAGATGGATTCTTGGATAATTTAGCTTGGGAAAATTGACTCTGTTTGGTATTAGTGTTGCTTTAAATGCTCCCATGTTTCCAACTGCGTGATACTAATGCATATATTTCTTGATGTGTACTAGACTATATTGTTGAGGGGTTATTCTTTCCATTGTCTGAGTTCTACTGTTTCGGTAGAAATTGAAACAGAAAATGTTTTATGCATTATCATACATTGGATGATCTATTGGTTAAGAAATGTGTCTAATACTTTAAGTTGCGAAAGGCATTTCCTAAGATAGGCTATTAAGGACAGGCTGACTTGGAATTATTTGCAGTATTTATACAATTGATGTAAATGCCATTTTCTATGCCATAACATTCTTAAGTCACTAAAAAGCTTGCATTGTGTAAATTTTGATATTATCTTGCATGATTTAAGGATCTAAACTTTGGGAAAGCTTTATATATTGAGCTTCTCAGGTAGCTGAAAGTAGATGCACATTCAACAGATGAGATATGAAGAATTATCTCATGTTGGGAACAGAAGCTTTTGGAGAAAGATCTGGAGCGTAGACTAGCTTAAATAACTCAGAAACTAAAGTAAAACAAACATATCACTCAATGGGCTGTGAGACATGATACTACTTTAATAAAAGGGATATTGTATTACTGAGTAGGAGGAGGATGGGCACATTCTGGAGCTATAATTAAGGTCAGTTAGTGTTTGAACTTTGAGTTCTGCAGATCTGAAAATGTTCTATTTAAAAGAAATCATACCATCTTTAGACAGCAATTTTCAACTTTGTACTTAGTACACTTTGTGTATGTCATAGTAGAACTTTATATTTTGTTGTGAAATAAATTTGAATCGCTGATTATGAAATATCCCACCCCCTTTTGTAATTTTTAAATTCATTGCAGAATATTTGACTGAGTTGTTTACGAGGTTTTTGAGTTTTCACAATGTTCTGATTTTTTGTTTGTTTTCTGAATTCTTTGATTGAAATATATGCTTGAATGAAAGGGAATTATTTGCTAACAAGAATGAATTCAAATTGCTCGATAAACTGCAAACTTTTAGCATTAATCAAGAACTATAACATACCATTTTCAGGTGTCCAACATCTGATTAATATTTCCAGAATTCTGATTTAAACTGTCTTCAAACAGCAGCAATTAGAATGGTAATTTGGAAAGAATCCAGCAAATCAAACCCTTTGATTGCACGCCTAGGGTTTGGTGAGCAACACCCAAACCAAAACGCCCTCCAATAAAACTTGTTTGCTGATATAAATGTCTACAAATCATATACTAAGCTGTATGGTCTGCAATGTGATGATCAGCTGAAATTGTGAACCTCATCAACTATTGTTGATATTGAGAAAGCTCCTTGTTTTATCTTTATAATGAAGTTGATGCAATTGAAACCAAATGGTTTGATGACGATGTATTAAGATGAATATAAAGCAGAAGTGAAGAGGGGAGAAATACAATTTAGTTGTGACTGAATGAGCAACAATTATTAAGGGGACAGATATATTCATTACCCGAAAGTAAAGATTTATGAAGCAGCTAAGTCTTGTGCTCGCAATTATATTGGTCAATGATAAACTTTATATTTTCCGAAGTGGTCCTATTTTCATGTCTAGGAAAATCATCGCATGAGTGGTGGTTATAATCTACAAGACATTGACTATTCAAAGGGGCGAGCTAAACGAAGATTGCATGGGAAATATTATTTCCTATGTTTGGATGCTATACGATGGCTTGAGGGACACTTTATTCTATACGTTGATCGAAAAGAACTAATTTCAAGTGATCCCTATAAGGACGAGTCTGATGTAATTATTTGCATGATGAGATATATGTCTCTATAGCGGGTCTGTTGTGACCTATTTCACACATCGCCACATCGTAGATGGGGACCCCCTTGTTTTAGCTTTTTAGGGTTTTGTCCTAGCTCTGCAATTTCAATAAATGCATTTTTCTCTGAGAGTTTTGAGTTAGAGTTTTGAAGTCATCCTGAGTCAAATAGAAAAATCTTGCTTAGAATCAAGTTTGAACGTTGTCAAAGTGTATAGTAGGTCTGAAGGATGAGGATCGCAATTGCTTTGAGTCATTTCTAACAACTCTCTATTTTTAGGAATTTTGCTTTTTGCTTTTTTTCTAAAAACAGAAAGTTTTGTTTTTGGTACTTTGGGCACAATCCAGGAAGAAGCTTTTTTGGCTTGCTTTTTGCTTTTTGCTTTTTTTCTGCTTTTTTGAAAGTAGAACCTGGGTTTTGTTACTCAGGTCATTTGATTAGTACCCATGTATTCAGATTCAAAATTTTTTGCCTCTAAGTGCAAAAAGCAGGGTTATGTTTTTTTTGCTTTTTTCTGGAATTAGGGTTTTGATCCACAGGCCATATCATTACTGCCCATGTTCTCAGAATCAAAAAATTTGGTCTCTAAGTGTAAAAAGCAAGGTGGAAATCCTAATTAGGGTTTTGTTGCAGAAGATCCAACATCAATATGGTGGATCATATATGAACCTAGTAGCTCAAATGTATGTGTGGAAAGAAAAATTGACATGGCTGTCCAAATAAAACTCACCCAAGGGAAGAATGGCAGACAAAGGTTGAAGGATAGCACACAAGGGACCATGGCAAGGTGTCTTCAAGGTCCGCCTAAGACATGACATACTAGATGTCCAGCATGCTTCCAAGTCCGCCTAGCTCATGGAAGAGGGCAGATAGAAGGTGAAGTCCGCCCAAGACAAGTGCTAGTAAACATGGCATGACTTCTTCCAAGTCCGTTTAAAGCATGAGGAGACTTGTCCAAGCTTGATCCAAGTTTGCCCTCCTAACCAAAGTGGGCTAATCAATGATGAAGTCCACCCTCCTAAAAAGAAGTCAGTATGATGTCTTGCAAGTCCGCCCTCTAGGAGAAGGATAAAAGAAAAATAAAGCATGATCAAAACAAGATGGCAAAGCATCTTCAAACTCCGCCCAAGCTTGGAAAAGCACATTAAAGTTGGAATAAAACTCCTCAAGTCCGCCTTGGCTGTTGAAGCTCAAAGTCTGCCCTTGTCTAAGTATCCTCCAACTCCGCCTTGTCCAAAGAGGAGCCAAGTTTGCCTTGGCTTGAGACTATTCAACTCCGCCTTGAAGGTAAAGAGCACTTAGCAAAGGAACTTCAAACTCCGTCTAGAAAGACATAAGGTTGGCATAAAGCAATAATGTCGAGACATCCTCAAAACCCGCCCATCATATTGGAAAGATGGCAACACATTGTTAAAGTTTTCCTAGCCTTGAGATACATGCCCAATGCACTTCAAAATCTGCCAAGACACATGGGGAAAGTCAAAACAAAGTTGGCAAAGAAGCTTCCAACTCCGCCAAAGCATGAGAAAGCATGTCTAATGAAAGCTCAAGACCGCCAAGGATTAAAGGAAAATAAGGATCAAAGACATGGCATAAAGCTTATGAAGTCCGCCCAACCTTAGAAGATGAAGATGTCAAGAAGAAGTTGAAGTCCGCCCTAGTAAGGAAGGTATAACAAGCATGAAAGTCCGCTAGGCACACAAAAAGATGGCTAAACCATGGGTAAAGTGCAACATGTCTAAACACACATCTCAAGTCCGTTTTGGCATAATACCTTCCAAGACCGCTTAGACATGGCAAAAGGGTTTCAAACTTTGCCCAAGGGGATAAAGATTAAAGCAATGTTTGCTAAGAAAAAGATGGGAAGGCATGAAAGGGTGACAAAAGCAAAGACCAAGGAAACTATCAAAGTTCGCCAAAGAGAATTGTCCAAACAACTTGGACGACATAGCAAGAAGCAAGACATTGGCTAAGCACACTTCGAAGAGGAAATTAAAATTTACCAAGATAAACACACAAGTTGGCAAGACTTAGGCATTCCAAATTTGCCTAGGCATAAATGGAATATGTGAAGATGCCTGAGCCAGACATGAAAATTCGCCCAAGATTTGAAGATCAAACATGAAGACAATCAACTTGCCATGACGAAGAGAGAAAAATGGCTAAAGGAAAAATAATTTTGACAAAAATCAGCACATGGAATCAAGGGTCAATCAACGTACGGGCTGGAAAATAATTTTCTGACACATTTAAATATTTTTAATATTTTCCAACACTAAGAATTATTTTCAAAGAGAAAATAATTTCAACACTTATAAATATTTTAAAAAATTCAAAAATTTTGGAATTTGGAAGAAAGTTCTAGAAGATTCCTTAGCTAAGGATGAAATTTTGAGAGATAAAACTTTCCATTTTGGAAAGATTTAAAACATTAAAAACCAAAAAATAATAAAATCCTTAAACTATATATATTTTCAACTAGTCACTTTCAAAATGCATTATTCAGGTTGGAAATTTGGAGAGCAGTTTTCTCTTTCAGATTTTTGTGAAAATAGATTTTTGAAGAAGAATTTTTGAACGAGTAAAGTTTTCTAAGTGTTGAAACACAAGAACAAAGTGTTTTTTTCTGATTTTAAGACAAAATTTTCAGAATTAAAGGTGAATTTCAGTCACAAAGAGCAATTTCAATGATCCAAAATCTGAATTTGACTGAATTCTTCTGTTATTCAGTTTTATTTCTCTCAAATTTATCAATTTGTTGGACAAATTCCTCACTTTCAGTTTGCTTTTTCACAAAAAAATAGTTTTTTGACAAGCTGAAAGTGAAATTTTCAAGTAAAAGGGTTTGAAAATCAGAATTAAAATTAGCAAGTTGTCTTGAAAATAATTTTGATTTTTTTATGTGTTATGCAGGTTAATGACCACCAAAGGAGCACCTTCTAGAAAAGCACCAATGAAGTTTGCCAGTAAAGGAGTACAACCAGAATCCAAGATCAAATCAAAATGGAAGAATGTCATAGATACTGACATTGGACATGTGGAATTAGAAGAATTCAAAAAGAGAATGCATGGGCATGATGGACACCTACCGACACCCATTGCTTGTCGGATGATGAGGAATGGCATTGTCCAAGCAATTGGATTTCCTTCGGCTAAATAATGTACTGAGCAGCTGAGCTGATGGTTGAGTGTGCTATTCACTACAATGCACAATCAAGAGAGATCATTGCACCTAATGGAAGAGTTTTAGCTAATCTTTCAGAGTTAGCCATTCAAGAGACGTTTGGAATTCCAAACTACAATAAAACCTCCTACAAGACCAAAGAAGATACCGAGAGAATCTATGATAACCAATCTGAACTCTGTGCGGCAAATATTAACAAGTCATGGTTGGAAAAGAAGAGATCCCAAGGGAAAGTGCCAAAGATTCTATTACGCCCATACTTCAAAGAGGAATATGGTGATATCATCCTGTTGCTGAATAGAGTAATGGGAAGCCCTCAGGGTGCGCCATTTGAGACATGGATGTACTACTTCATAGATGAAATTACCTTGGGAGTCAAGATGTTCAATTGGTCTCGCATAATCAGCAATAATCTTCATGAACAGTTGATGAATTTGGAGAAGACAAAGACATTCTACATGAGCTCCTACATTATCTACTCATTGGTAAGAAATTTTAGATATTCCAGACTGATCTGCAAAGGCGTAGTTGGCAATGGCGAAAATGAATTCAAGTCTTATAGTCACCCGCAACTGTAGCTTAAGGAGAAGAGCCATTTCAAGCGAGCGAATGATGCATTCCTAATGTACATCACAAGGACATTACAAGGAGGAACTCACCAGAGGCTATCTCCTGAAGCCAAAAGTTTAATCAGCAAGCATGAGTCTTGGTGTATCCAGTTTTCAAAATTTACATACATAAGAGTTCAAGGTTTTGATGGTCGTCCTTACCGACTTCTGATCTATCCAACCAACAGGATGATCCTACTTGAAGTTCTCAGACAACTGGAAACACATCAGGGCTTCAAAAGGATAAGACAAAAGGCAGCTATATCCTTTCCATTCTTTATTGGAAGTATGCAAGAATCTTGTCCGACACCGCAGGTAGCTGAAAATGCCAGACTAGAATAGTGGCATCCCTTTACATTCTACCGATCCAGAGCTAATTATGATCCTTACAGTAATATTGGATCAATGAATGGAGAAAGGTTCAGACATAGAGTGGACATGGAGGATTATTTGGCAAATGCTGCAGATGAATTTGACATCAGGAAAAGACTATGGTCCGGATTGCCAGTAAGCTTGATCAAAACGACTGAACCATTCCTTGTGCCGGATCAGCTGGAAGATAATATAGAATATACTCAGCCTAACTTTGATGAACATGCACCTCTTTCTCCTATCAAATGGTCATAACTAGAGCATGCAGACTTGACCACCTTGATGCGGCCAGTCGTGAAATATTCCATGTGGTGGGTTAATCAACAAAGTCATGGATTAAGACGGAGAAATATAACCTTGACTTATGACCTGATGGGTGAAACAGAAGAATGCTCTTTAAATGTAGAGGCATCTCAAAGTGCCAGGCCGATCCAAAATGCTAAAAAGAAAGGGAAGGCAATTGTGAATGAAGGACTTGCTCAAAAGAAACAAAGGCTAGAACCATCTCGTTCTGCCGCATCAACAAACATAAATGATATATTGGCCATTGATAAGTCATTGGCAGAGATGGAAATTCCTTCCCCTATTCACGAAGAAAATGTAGAGTCAACCCATCAAGAAGATGAGCAGCCTCCGTCTCCTACTGGCACAAAAGTATTAGAGTTGGACAATGAAATGGATGTTGAGGAAGGTGAATTTCAAGAAGGAATGATTTGCACCCTTTGGGGTATCATGTGTGAAGAAGTTAATCAGGAAGTGGAAGGCATTGAGCAACCCACTGTTCCTGATTGGTTGAAGGAAAGATTGAAAATAAAGACACAAGAAATAGAAATTCAAGAAGAGGATGATATGACAGATTTCTTGGCCAGATTAGAACAAGTTGCCACAAAGAAGCCAGCCAGAAGGTTTTCCACCATCCAGAGAGATGAAGCCAGTTGTAGGACAGTGCAAATTGCTGTGCCAAAAGTGGACAAGGCAAAGGGAGATATTGGTCCCCATGAATATGAAGTCACTGCAATCAGTTTATGACCAACTACCAAGAAGCAGGAAGCTGAAGACTTGGATAATTCAGTTGCTTCAATGAAGGCAAGAGTGGACAAGGAAGTAAAAAAAAAGAAGGAATATAAGAAAGAAGTTGAGCGCCTGAGAGGATACATTCAACACTTGACTAAGCCACTTAGCCAAGCCAATCCAGAAGCTCCTCCACTCTTGAATCCACAAGAAACAGTCAGAAGTTCTAAGGAAGAAGTAGTAACAACCAGAGAGACCAAGGCATGGATGGAAAGCACAAGTAAAGAGGCAGCCACATTTGTGGAAAGGTTAGCACTAACATATGGACAAACCTCCTCTTTACTGTCCAAGATTGCAAATATGGCAAAAGCATGGGTCGACCTTCAAGACATCCAAGAAAGAATTATTCCATGCCTTAGAGAATTGAAAGGAGTTTCAAAAAAAGAACTAATTGGTGGAAATGTAATAGAAGTAGGAGCTGCATATGACTTCAACAGTTGGCACTGGACATTGGTTGCACGTAGTGAAGTCTTGGAATAAGTAAAGGCAGATACTAACAGAGTTGGGGAGCAGATAAAAGAAATTCAAGACAAGGTTTACCTTGTAGCTACAAAGGTACTTGAAAAAGAAACCATTCGAGAGAAGGATATGCGGCTTGAAAATTTGAAGGACAAGACACAGGAAATCTTCTCTACTGGACCGGTCCTGAAGCAGATTCTGGCTAAGGCATCGAACCTTCTATCCATCAGAGATGCTTTCCAAAAACAGGAATTAGATTGGGAAATCACTTTTGCTGTATGTGCGGATGATTTGGAAGGATTAGAATTCAGAGTCAGTATGCTGCCACATTTCACGATGGAAGATGTTGATTAAATTGTGTCCAAGTTCATTGAACATTTTGCTTCTCAACAGGAGAAGGGGGTGCAATCCTAAAAAATAGCACCTTGTGCCATTTGTCTTACATGCATTGGATATTAGTTTTATTTTGGGAAACTCTAATTAGGGTTAGGTTGTCTTAATCTCGACAGTTGATCTTAGATTGATCTCGACCTTTCATTTGTTTTCAGAAACTCTATATAAACTCATTCTCTCATTTCATTTAGTGTGGAGAGATTTATGAAATTGTTGAGTAGAGCTACTTGGATAATAAAAAGTTCATTATCTATTGTTTTGAAGTCTTATTGTTATCAAGTGGCTGCATGGTTGCATATTTTCTTCAACACTTAGAATAGATTTGCTTTGAAGTTGTTAGATGAATGAAAGATTGATAGTTGAGATTGGTGAAATTTTGCTCATATTTTTGTTGGATGGATGATTTTCATTCAATGTGTAAAGTTAGCCTGAGCTTTTGATGTGGATGCTTAACTTCTACTTTGAGTAATATTGTTCAATTGTTGATATTATTCATAAGTGTGAAAATCTTAAGCACCACCCTAGAAGATTGCACCCGCTTTGCGTAGTTGTCCAAGTGTGGCGAAACAAAGTGTCATTACCAGTTTCACCCAGTCTTTACCGTCTCTTGAGTTCATAGGAATAGCTTAGCAGTAGTTAGAATTCCTAAACCCTTATCTTTTTTATCTTTTTTTTCAAAATCCCAAATCAGAAAATCCAAAAAACAAAGAGCATTTATTGATAAATTCACCTAAGTCCAGCTTGTGAATGATACTAGTTGTCAAGCATAAGCCCCCCTCGTATTTCAGCATACACTACCCAAGAAGCTATCCACATAAAGTTGCCCGTTCGCACATATAGACCTTGGAGTTGCCTTGTGGTCCTTCTCGCAATCTTGGCACAATTAGTGATTTTGTTCAGGAGAGGATAGAGTATCCTTGGATATTTTATTCTAATGTTCGGTATATTATAAAACGTACACCAACATGGTCCAAATTCACATAATAAAAACATGAAATGCTCTGTTCATACCATCGTAAATACCAAGTGGCCATTGGGTATTGGAACCAATTCGGCTAATGAGTGACACATTCAAGAAGATTATGCTTGACAACGATTTATCATCCAATAGTAGTATGAAGAGCATCGTCTTATTGAAAGACAATAACTATCACTGTTATTCTGTCTACAAGCAATAGCTGTCAATAATAATAATGGCATCAACTAATAATATCGATTACAATATCACCAGCATGTCAAATGATTGGTTGATATCTTCCTAAAAGAGGCACAAGTTGTGGTGATCAGTAGCCGTAATAACAAGTTAAGAAACGTAACATCAATACCATTAATCATTGTTAAGATCTATTTATTTTAGTGACTAGACAAATGACTAATTAGATAACAATCCTAATAGAAGAGTTATTGGGTGGTTATGAAGAGGTGCCTCTATAATAAGAAGAGAGGACTTTTCAAAGAAGTGTGACTCTTGAGAGTTGGAAGTATAAAAGAAGTCTCCAACATTGCAACGAGGGGCAGGGAACAGCTTTCATTCTCTATTTTTCAGAATTATTTATCTACCGTGTTATATATAATTCCTTATTACAGTTTTAGAAGAACTGAAGGAGGGCAGGCCAAAGGCCCAATATCGTGTGTATGAAGCCCAGGATTATTCACATCAGACACAACACTGCATATCTTGTATAATATTGTTTATATTGGACATAGCATCATCTCTTTATCTATAAGTGATAAGTAATCTCATTTATAGCATATATATCGGACATTAGGGGAGACCTTAAGGAATATATAACTAAAAGGCAGCAATATAAAAGGTTTTAATATATCAAATGCAGCGATCAGAAAAAGAAGGGTAGTTTAATTAAGCCTCAGTTAGAAAAAGGACACAAGAAACAAGTAATCTTCTTTGAAAGGAAGCAATCCAATGATGTAAGCAAATAAGATGATTGAACTAAGCAAATATAGTAAGCAGCAAATTCTGTTTGATCCATTATAAAATAGACAAACAAGTCTGGTGTGATTCTCTTACAAGCAGCGATTCATAGTCCAAGTACAAAATGCAATCTATGGTTAAGGAAATGGTAATTGTTGTGAAGTGTTAAGGTTTATAATTATTATTATAACTCACAAACAATTAATAGAGGGACATTTCTCTTAAAGAAGTATCTACTCTAAAGAGCATGTCTCTGAGAAATAGAAGGTATATGAAAAGGAGCGTAAAGGGTGAAGAATCTATCTTACTGTGACTCTAATCTGAAGGTTCAGTTAAGCGGCAACACTATATAACAATGAAGAATATATCACAAGTATACAGATCAGAGAAAGTTATCAAGATAAGTCCTATCCTTTGAACTATTTTTACAATTTTAAGTTAAATATCATAATAAAGTGTCTTCAGTTTGGGTAAGTTTTGATCACAGTTCTCACCTTAAGTTGGAATTGTTGTTTCAGGATTAAATTAAGGAAATTCCCAAACGGGGGCATTACAAAAATTTGATCAAAGAATGCCCTGCAGTTGTGTTCTAAATGGTACGACTGGAAAGAAATTTGATAAATCAGCATATAAACCCTATCAAATCTACCTCCAAGCAAATCTGAAAATGATTACCCAGTTCACTTTTGTAGCTTGTAAAATACCTTGTAGAAATAATTAATTTGTTATGAAGCCCAATGCAACCTCTGTGTGAAATTGCTTGTATATTATGCCCTTGGGTGATCTTCCAGACACAAACATTCAGATTTGTGAAGGATTTCGTGATTTCGTCTTCACAAATAATTCTTGCCAAACCCTAGCTCTAAGAGCTCTGGAATGCCAAAGATGAATTCTCCAAAATAATAATTTCTCTTCCCAAAATGAATTCACTTTTTTCTTTTTATTTCCTTCTCAACTAGGGCGCTCAAATTAGGGTTTCATTTGGTAACTTTAATAATTTAATAAGTTGCATTTTATTTTATTTATTCATTCTCCATGTAGGCATCTCATTTAAGCAAATATTTGTGACTTGATAAGTCACCTTATTTAAGTGATATAAAATCACTTTATAACGTTTATTATTAAGCCACTTTATTAAATTATTTTGAAGTAACTTTATAATAAAGTACTCTATTTTATTTAATTAAAACATTAAAGTTAATGCTTTAATATTTTAATTTTTATTCTGAAACCATCCACCTGACCACTTCACTTGAAAACTGATGATGCACCTGGTCTCCTGGTGATGTCTAAAAATAGCAGGCCAACTCTCAGTCTCCTTAAAAATAGAAACCATCCTAAAAAATAGGAAATTGTTTTTGGACATCTGAAATGGCTCATTGAGCCCGTTGCAAGGCTCCGCAAGGTCTAGGTGTTCAATAGGCGAACTACCAATCTCCTAAAAAATAGGAACCCCTCCTGAAAAATAGAAGACTGGCTTTGAGCTCCCGAAATGCCATGCAAACCTCCGAAAAGGCCACATGATCCCTAAATGGGCTCCCTATCTATTGTATTAGCCTTTGGGAACTCTACTGATAGGCTAATCCTGTTAAAAATAGACCTGCCTAAGGAGGGGACATTACAGATTATGTACGTATCTTGTTAATAGAAGCTGTGGTGTTATCTATCGTTATGAAATGATGCCATCAAAGGGTTTGAGCTACCAGCCTTTGGACAAAGATCTGGGTTATAGACTAAGGCTTAAATAACTCAAACAGTGAAGTTAAACAAACATATCACTCGATGTAGTGGAGACATAGAAGCATTTTAATAAAAGGAATATTGTATTACTGAGTAGGAGGATGGGCATGTTTTGGAGCTATAAATAAGGTCAGTATTTGAGTTTTACAGATCTGAAAAAGGTTCTATTTCAAAGAAAGGATATTGTCTGTAGACAGCGTTTTGATACCTAGTACACTTTGTATATGCTATAGAAGATCTTTATATTTTATCATGAAACAAAGTTGAACTGCGGTTTATGCATATTTTTGATTAGTGGAAGCTGTGGTGTTATTTGTAGTTTCAGAATGATGCCAGCGAAGGGTTTGAGCTACACTGGATGGGTCTTTGATCCCATTAGTGCATCAATACTGTGATTAGATAGAGCAGAATAAGGAAACACAATGCAAATATAAAATATGGGAGCAGTCTGCTACCTAAGAAGATTACAGAGTATGTTGCTATTGAACTACAGTTATAAATAATAATAAGGGAATGCAAATTATGTGTACTAGAGTTAGTTAAGCTATATATGTTAGGTGTATAGTATATTTACTAATCTAGCTTCTATATAACAAATAACAGAATTAGTTGGTATTCCAAGCCGATAAATAAATAACATGTGTACGAGCACATAAGACACTCCCTCTTCAGGAGTGCATAAGACACCCCCTCTTTAGAGACTTTTCTCCACAAACTTATAAAATTGAGGAACGCTGGCTGAAATCATCAGATTCTGATATCACTTCCCTTTTTCTTGTGCTTGGATTAGAGATCTCTTGATTCCCTTGTTATTCAAATGCTTTCCTTGCCTTGTGAGATTGGCCTTGGGCTTGAGTATTGGTTTCTGCTTTTTGTTCATTGCTAGTAGATCTGGCATGTCTTGACTAAGCTCTTCTTCCTTAATACTTGCTTACTCTTTCTAGACACGATAAACTCCTGATGTGGGTTCCATAGAATAAAGTATTGTTCAGAATCCAAAGTGCACATTGAACCACAGATTTTTCATTATTGCTACTTGCCTCCTCTCATTCTATACTCTTATTGTTTTTATTGAAAGAGAGAGCATCTTCTGCATGATTAATGGTATATGGGCCTAAGGAGATAAGCCATTGTACCTTGCATAATACATGAATTCCTTCGACATCTTATGATATATAGAAAATCCTGCATACTATAAGTGTCAATTTGAAGCTGTACATTTCTAATCACACCCAGACATTGAAAATAATTATTTTAGCGAATGCTTATTAATTTTTTCTTTTTCAGAAGTCTGTACAACCCCATTCATTTTACAATTCTTCTGCCAATGATGTTGAGGGTGCTTCTAGGATCCACCAATATAAAAACTTTATTATTCCTAAAGGTCCGTATGTCAAGAATGTATTGATCTTTCAATGTCCTGTCATTGCTGCCAAGAATACCAAATGCTGAACTTGCTCTTATTGGTCGTCATTGCATTCCTGATATGCCTCTTTCTCTTCATCTTCTATTCCCGCCTCATATAATTTTCTTTCTCATATACATGTCTTGCCATTAATAAGTTATTTTGGTTACAGATAAGTCTGGTACCGTATGGATCACTACACTACAAATACGTTCTTGATCATTGATGTTGCAACTTTTGTTCTCGGTGTTAATCTAGAAAATGACATCTTTGAGGCAGGGATAAATATCTCTTGAGGCTTTGAACCTCTTTAGTAATGCATGCATGCATAATTGCTTGCTATATTATAACTGGATGAAATGTTTTGACCCTAGCTTTAGTTTTCAATTCGTATATTTTCAATGCATAATTTATCATCAATACAATTGTAGATTTTCGTTATGGTTGGAACACTTCCACTTAGTCCTATTCTGGAAGTGGTGGTTGAGTTTAACCTCATAAGAATTACCCCAATTTTGTTGTTCTCTTTTTGTAAAAGCCCGTCACAAAACAATTCAATGGGGTTGTGATGTCCATTTGCTCCATCTAGAACCATATATATGTTCTAGTCCCTCTACAAATTGTAATCCTCTGATGATCATCTCTTGATCCTTCTAAATTTGTGCTTGTTGGAATGACATTTCTAGCTTGTTGATTGTAATGTCCCCTACTAGGTTTTGATCAACTTTAACCATAATTATTCTATTTTCAAAATACTTATGACTTAAACTAACTTGATTAAGAGTCAAGACTTCCTTAACATGAATCATATCTGGAATGTTCTTTCTTTCTTTAGTCAATCAAGTACTTGTTATATTACAACACAAAATAGTTAATCGTATTCTGATTTATTTATAAATCATTACATATTTACTTATTACTATTTATATAAATTATTACTAATTTCTAAAGGTATTATATTAGCATTTATTATTATTATCAATAACTATATTTATGATCGTTATATCATCCCTTACTTTGATTTGAGTATATGTATACATAAATAAATAAGTAAATTTAGTAATATTACCACCTATTATATAAATTACTACTACTGCTACTTAAAACGTTACTTGTTAGTAGTATGTTTGGTGGCTGGTAATGGCAGACAGATCTGACATGTGTCAGATCTGGTCTGCCACTGCATATGAAACTAAGGATGACTGTTGTAGTTTATACTAATATTACAATTGCATAAAAAACATCATCAGACTTCATATATTAAACATATGTATTAAAATATTCAATTATTATATGTATTAAAATATTTATTATTAATATTCATTAATATATGTATTAAAATATTCATTAATACATATATTAAAATATTTATTAACTATATTCATTTACATATACATTTGTGACATCCCTATTTACTGTATTACATTGAACAATATTAACAGTGTTGGCAGCATACATACCAGACTTGGTAGGTTAGGCAGTTTGACCTGCAGCCTGTATTTTATCTCCTTCGATTTTTATCAGACTTCCTCTTTCTCTCTTTTGATTTTTCTGTCTCTTTTAATAATTTGATGTGTGGGTTGAGAGCAGACTTGGTTCTCTCCCTCCTCCGAATGAGTGAAGGGGTCTGCCTTCTTATATGATGTGTTTGGAATGATGAACCCCTTAGTAAGAGTCACGACCCATGATTTAATGTAACCATTGTTGACTTACCAATCATCGTGATTCTCTAAGACGGTAACATGCTGGTGTATTGTAATCGATCCTTACCCAAAAACAAACAGTGACTATTATTTGCAATTAGTCGTTCATTATTATTGACGATGAGAATTATATGTGTTAATTTCTGAGTTTGTAACTTTGTATTGGCTTGAGCGCTAGTTGATCTTCTTTCCTTCAATGACACTGATTTGTTGTTCCTTGGATGAAACCTTGTGCTGATTTACGGACTGACACCTTCTCATGAATATTGATTTGCTTCTATCGATTGTTCTACCTATATCTCAGTCTCTTCCTTCTTTTTTCCCCCCCTAAGAGAGTGTGATCAATGGCCTTCTTATATCCTTGATCGGTAACATTATTTAGGGACACGTTCCTTGGTAATAAAATGGTATATTTGATCTAATCGCATCTCCTCAGAACCATCAGTCTTATTCATACTTTAATGATTATTAGTTGTGCCATGACTAATAGCAAATGTTTATTGATATCGTATATTATTATGATAATAATATTAATCCTTGTTTACTGGTATTATGTTCCTAGCAGATCGTATTTCCTGTTGGCAATAGAACAGGCATGAACTTCTATCTTTCCTCCTCTGCATGGTAGACACGGACAGGTATCGTGAAGATATAGGGATCGATAATTATCCTCCTAAGACTGTGATCGCCTGCATAATGGTTATAATAATTTATAAGTATATAATTGATATCTCTAATGCCCATTAGCTATAAATATTACTTTGCGAATTTGTCATTTGTCGAAGAGGGTATATGATCCCTCTGTAGGTCAATCGCTTCCTTCAATTACCCAGCATATCACGATTCATAGACTACATTGCATCGGCTTCAATCATTATATTGGTTGGTTATTACCACTTAGTTCCTACGTGGAACTCATCGCTGATTGTTATTGTCGATCTGGTGGAAATTGATCACTGTTTCATATCATCGCTGACTCACTAACATCTTTATCGCATCCCTTTTTTGTGGATGACTAGTTGGTGATTAGACATCAACATTGACAAATCACAACTTCATAATCACTTATACCTTAATCGCAATCAAATACAAATATGATTAGTAATTGGGGTCTTGCTACTTAAATAGTCTCTATGAATTATACAGATTGGTCCATTATGTATAAATTATATTTATAATATATTATTTATTTATTTTTTATTTGAATATTTCAAGGATATTATTAATAATAAATATTAATATATCTTAATTAAATAATAATATATTAATTGCATTAGTAATGTTAATTGTATTAACAATATTAAATTCTATTAATAATAAAATGTGATTCACATATTACTAAATAATTTTTGTATAATAATTTTCAATATTAATTTGTGAATAATAATAATTAAATATTAATAGATATTAATAATAATATTTAATAATTAAATATTAATAATTTCAAATAATCATTTGTTGATTGTATTAGTTTATAATAATAATTGTTTCATTTAGATTATAAATAACGATCAAGGAGGGGACATGACAGTCCGCCCTTCCCAAATTTGCTTGTCCTCAAGCAAATGTTTATTTTAATTTCCTCAACTAAGTCATCTACCAACCTGAGTTTAAACAACACAGAGCATATACATGGGAAGCACGAAGCATACACGTGGAAGGCACAAAGCATACACATGGAGAACACGAAGCATACATATATGCAAACACGGAGTATACATGTGAATACACACATTGTGAAATTTCTTTCTTGTTATGAGTAGAAACACAAATCAACACTTGCCTGATGCAAAAATAAATAAATAAATAAATAAATAAAAAAAAATATAAACATCCAATCTAGTTTGTAATGTCCCCTATTGGGACTTTACTCAATTTGCCCTAGAATTCTTAGTTGAAGTCTACATTAATTTGAGTTTATTTGTTATCAATAAGTCAATTCCATATTTAATTCCTAGTGGGATAAAAGGGATAAGCTACCTTAGGATGCCCGTAGCGCTTATCAGGCCCAAGGACGGTGCATACCCCCTTGGCCCTCCTGCTAGAAGCCCTTTGTCAACTGCAGTGGGTGGGCTACCTGACAGAGGCCTAGTTCCTGGCTTATCAGGCCCAAGGACGGTACATACCCCCTTGGCCCTCCTGCTAGAAGCCCTTTGTCAACTGCAGTGGGTGGGCTGCCTGACAGAGGCCTAGTTCCTGCTATCCCTGTTGCCTAATTCCTCATTTATCTCACTGGGTTTGGATATGCAATTGTTTTATTCATTATCTTGGTAGTAACTTATATTATTAAGAATTTCAATTGGAATAAATGTAATGAATCTGATTAGCCATATCGACAAAGAGGATAGATAGCACAATGTTTGGATACTTTCCTCAAGTATTAAATGGACTATGCTTAACTCCCTATTCGCCATTAATGAGGGAGAAGAGATTTAGACACAACGAGACGCCCGTAGCGCTTATCAGGCCCAAGGACGGTACACACCCCCTTGGCCCTCCTGCTAGAAGCCCTTTGTCAACTACAGTGGGTGGGCTACCTGACAGAGGCCTAGTTTCTGCTGACCTCATTGTTCTGTCCCTCTCCCACACTAGTGGTGAATGTGAAGTCTAAATTTCTTTAAGATTACACTGTTATCAATGAGACAATTCCACTATTTTAATTTGAATTACTCTGAAGTCATACCCATTCAATATCTATTTGGCTGATAATAATATATTTTAAATTCATCTTACAAGATAGAACCTTCGTTGCTTATCGGTCATGGTACTTGCCTCTGTTCATTGACTAGAATAATTCGTTGATTCAATCTTACCCTTCAGGATGGCAAGAACCTGGCTCTGATACCATTTGTAATGTCCCCTACTAGGTTTTGATCAACTTTAACCATAATTATTCTATTTTCAAAATACTTATGACTTAAACTAACTTGATTAAGAGTCAAGACTTCCTTAACATGAATCATATCTGGAATGTTCTTTCTTTCTTTAGTCAATCAAGTACTTGTTATATTACAACACAAAATAGTTAATCGTATTCTGATTTATTTATAAATCATTACATATTTACTTATTACTATTTATATAAATTATTACTAATTTCTAAAGGTATTATATTAGCATTTATTATTATTATCAATAACTATATTTATGATCGTTATATCATCCCTTACTTTGAGTATATGTATACATAAATAAATAAGTAAATTTAGTAATATTACCACCTATTATATAAATTACTACTACTGCTACTTAAAACGTTACTTGTTAGTAGTATGTTTGGTGGCTGGTAATGGCAGACAGATCTGACATGTGTCAGATCTGGTCTGCCACTGCATATGAAACTAAGGATGACTGTTGTAGTTTATACTAATATTACAATTGCATAAAAAACATCATCAGACTTCATATATTAAACATATGTATTAAAATATTCAATTATTATATGTATTAAAATATTTATTATTAATATTCATTAATATATGTATTAAAATATTCATTAATACATATATTAAAATATTTATTAACTATATTCATTTACATATACATTTGTGACATCCCTATTTACTGTATTACATTGAACAATATTAACAGTGTTGGCAGCATACATACCAGACTTGGTAGGTTAGGCAGTTTGACCTGCAGCCTGTATTTTATCTCCTTCGATTTTTATCAGACTTCCTCTTTCTCTTTTTTGATTTTTCTGTCTCTTTTAATAATTTGATGTGTGGGTTGAGAGCAGACTTGGTTCTCTCCCTCCTCCGAATGAGTGAAGGGGTCTGCCTTCTTATATGATGTGTTTGGAATGATGAACCCCTTAGTAAGAGTCACGACCCATGATTTAGTGTAACCATTGTTGACTTACCAATCATCGTGATTCTCTAAGACGGTAACATGCTGGTGTATTGTAATCGATCCTTACCCAAAAACAAACAGTGACTATTATTTGCAATTAGTCGTTCATTATTATTGACGATGAGAATTATATGTGTTAATTTCTGAGTTTGTAACTTTGTATTGGCTTGAGCGCTAGTTGATCTTCTTTCCTTCAATGACACTGATTTGTTGTTCCTTGGATGAAACCTTGTGCTGATTTACGGACTGACACCTTCTCATGAATATTGATTTGCTTCTATCGATTGTTCTACCTATATCTCAGTCTCTTCCTTCTTTTTTCCCCCCCTAAGAGAGTGTGATCAATGGCCTTCTTATATCCTTGATCGGTAACATTATTTAGGGACACGTTCCTTGGTAATAAAATGGTATATTTGATCTAATCGCATCTCCTCAGAACCATCAGTCTTATTCATACTTTAATGATTATTAGTTGTGCCATGACTAATAGCAAATGTTTATTGATATCGTATATTATTATGATAATAATATTAATCCTTGTTTACTGGTATTATGTTCCTAGCAGATCGTATTTCCTGTTGGCAATAGAACAGGCATGAACTTCTATCTTTCCTCCTCTGCATGGTAGACACGGACAGGTATCGTGAAGATATAGGGATCGATAATTATCCTCCTAAGACTGTGATCGCCTGCATAATGGTTATAATAATTTATAAGTATATAATTGATATCTCTAATGCCCATTAGCTATAAATATTACTTTGCGAATTTGTCATTTGTCGAAGAGGGCATATGATCCCTCTGTAGGTCAATCGCTTCCTTCAATTACCCAGCATATCACGACTCATAGACTATATTGCATCGGCTTCAATCATTATATTGGTTGGTTATTACCACTTAGTTCCTACGTGGAACTCATCGCTGATTGTTATTGTCGATCTGGTGGAAATTGATCACTGTTTCATATCATCGCTGACTCACTAACATCTTTATCGCATCCCTTTTTTGTGGATGACTAGTTGGTGATTAGACATCAACATTGACAAATCACAACTTCATAATCACTTATACCTTAATCGCAATCAAATACAAATATGATTAGTAATTGGGGTCTTGCTACTTAAATAGTCTCTATGAATTATACAGATTGGTCCATTATGTATAAATTATATTTATAATATATTATTTATTTATTTTTTATTTGAATATTTCAAGGATATTATTAATAATAAATATTAATATATCTTAATTAAATAATAATATATTAATTGCATTAGTAATGTTAATTGTATTAACAATATTAAATTCTATTAATAATAAAATGTGATTCACATATTACTAAATAATTTTTGTATAATAATTTTCAATATTAATTTGTGAATAATAATAATTAAATATTAATAGATATTAATAATAATATTTAATAATTAAATATTAATAATTTCAAATAATCATTTGTTGATTGTATTAGTTTATAATAATAATTGTTTCATTTAGATTATAAATAACGATCAAGGAGGGGACATGACATTGATCCACTCATTCTGGTTCTCTGTCAAATCTGAAACATTGCATCTTAATTTGAATATATTCTGATTTGGCTGCATTTTGCTATTGTTGCACCAGATTTGTGGCTGCACCCTCGCTTCAACTTTTTCTTCAATAAGCATGCTGTTGATGTCCATTTGCATATTTAATTTCCTTCCATTCTTTGGATTGTTCTAGAAACAACCCCCACAATAGTCTGCAATTCAATAACATTTTTCTCCAACTTGAAGAAATGATCATCTACATTGCTAAACCTTGAGTTCCCATGACTTAATCCACTTTCGATGTTCACTAATTGATATGTAGTGCTTCTTAAAATGTCACATATTATATTTTGATCGCTTCTCAATTGTTGAGTGCATAGCAGCCAAAATCAGCAAACCAAAAGTATACGATTTTTTGAATAAAAGGGGAAAAAATTGGCAAAATAGGGGAAAAAATCGGATTAAAAAAAAACATAAAAAATTGTAGAAAGAGACAAACTATTTTAAAAAAAATACTTTAGGGCATTTCCATAGCATAGAGATATAGAGAGCAAATAAAATAGATTTTTGTTGTTTATATTTATATTGCTGATTACATAGGCAAATATTCAGTTAACTTTTAGGGCAGTCACCAAATACACCAAATAGCTGTCTAAGTCTGAGATCAAATATTAGCTAAGTCTATGAAGTAACTGAGATCAAAATTTAACAGACAACAATCCAGCTACTGTTAGAAATTTGGTAAAAGTGAAAGCCATTTTGAAGTGATCCAATAATTTCATTGTGATTGAGGCAAGGAGTTTTGTAGGGTTAATACAATATTTTAGAAATCTTGTCAAATCATATTCCACAATTGCAATGCTTTATATCATAGCAATAAAAATTGTTTGGGGAAAAAATCGGCAAACCAAAAGTACAAGATTTAAAAAAAAAATGGGTTAAAAAATGTAAAAAATAGACACAAACTACTTTTTTTTAAACTTAGTGCATTTCCATAGCATAGAGATCTAGAGAGTAAATAAAATAAAGTTTAACCCATGAATTGTAGAAAATAAATTTTTGTTGTTTATATTTCTATTGCTGATTACATAGGCAAATATTTAGTTAACTTTTTAAAAGGGCAGTCACCAAATACACGAAATAGTTGTCTAAGTCTGAGATCAAAGATTAGCTAAGTCTGAATTAGCTGAAATCACAATTTATCAGACAACAATCCAGCTACTGTTAGGAATTTGGTAAAAGCGAAAGCCATTTTGAAGTCATCCAAGACTTTCATTGTGATTGAGGCAAGGAGTTTTCTAGGGATAGTTCAATGTTTGGGAAAAAAATCATTTTCCACAGTTGCAATGCTTTATATTCCTTGATGGCAATTGGTATGTCTTTTATATGGGGTAGAATTCAACAAAAGGCATTTCTTTAGTTGAAGTAAAAGATTAGCAAGCCACTGGTTTTGGCAATACCTAGCTTGCAACTACTATTTTAGGTAGAGACAAATTTTAATGATTATGTGTTTGAGGCTGTTTTATTACAAGTATGTAAGCTTGCTTGTTGTCATTCAGATTTATTTCATGGAGCACTTTGGATATATTGCTCACATAATGAATTGTATGCCTTTATTTGAGCAAAAATTAATTATAACAATTATAAATTTAAAAACATATATCTATATCGATATATATTATATGTCTTCGGACGTTTAGTCTTGTGGTACAAACACGGTTGGTGAGGTAGCCACCAAGGTTCAAACCCCGATTGGGCCATTGAGCTCGTAGACCTTCTGCCTTCGCTGGGTTGTTGAGCTCGTAGGTTTGAACAAGTGAAGTGTGGGGGGATGATGACCCCTTGGAAATGGCCTCACGGGAAGAGATCCTCTGTAAGTGGTCTCATTGGGATCTGACCAAGCTGAAAACCTTAGTTTCCAACATCAAATAAATTCTTATTATATATTATATTGAAAATTAAATATGTACATTATAAATCTTACATTATTTTTAATTTATAGTTTATTATATAACTATTAAATATATTCATAGTCTATAATAGTTTAAATTGTAATACTACTTTATAGTATTACGCATAGTAGTATTAATCGTTTGGGGAATTAATCGACAAATCAGAAGTATAAGATTTTTTGAAAAAATTCAGGAAAAAGTCGGGAAAAAATCGGATTTACAAAAAAACATAAAAAATTGAAGAAAGACAATAAAAAATTATTATTTTTTAAATGTTTAAGGACATTTCCATAGCATAGAGATATTGTAAGCAATAAAAAATTAGACTTCAACACATGAATTAATAGTTAAGAATTATATTTTTATATACATGTATATTTTTTAATTATATTTGATATTTTTAATTTTAATTTTATATTTATATATATATATATATTTTTTAAAAACTATGCTTGGTAAACTTTTTAGCGTGACCGCTGACGCTGGCATGACATGCCCTCCGGCTCCACGTGAACGCTTTTGACCTAGAGCTATGAACCAGTGAGGCCACAAACGGGGGACCTCATCCCCACACTTAACTTGTTCAAATCCGCGAGCACAACGACCCAGCGAAGGCACAAGGCCTTGCGAGCACAATGGCCCGGCAGGGATTTGAACCTTGGTGGCCGCTTCACCAACGAAGTGTTTTAACCGTGACACTACATGTCTGAAGACTTTTTATATTTAGATTTAAATATTGAAATATTTAACTATTATTTATTGTTATTTTTTAATTATATTTAATATATTTTCTTAACTATTACATGTTGTTAATATATTAACAATGATTAATGGTTGAGAGTTAATTTTATATATATGAATAATTTTTAATTATATTTAATATATTTTATTTTAATTTTTAATTTAAATTTAATTTAAATTTAATATATTTTATTTTATATTTAATATATTTATTTATTTTAATTTTTAATTTAAATATAAGGGTGGTTTTATTTAACTATCTTAAGAATATTGAAATTTATATTCTATTGGTAAAAATTAATTGTTATTTACAAATGATCAACATATCATTAAATAATGTACAATAGAACGATGTTTCTAAATAAGAAACACTCGTTATTAGAAAGAATCTAAAAAAGACAATATTTACATTATCTTACATAATTGACCATTAAACAATAATTAAGAATATTATTCTAGTACCTTCCCTTAATGGTCAATCTGTCAACAACACCAAGCTGCCCCTTGAATTTAGCAAACTTATCTGGATTGAGAGACTTGGTGAGAATATCTGCTGTCTGCTCCACTGTTGGAACATACAGCAACTGAACTGAACCATATTCAACAAGCTTTCTGATGAAGTGATAGTAAGTTTCCACGTGCTTGGTTCTTTCATGGAGGACGAGATTCTTGGCAAGTTTGAGCACTCCCTGATTATCACAGAACAAGGGAGTCGGACCTGCTTGAGATATCTGCATATCCGCAAGCATCCAACGAAGTCAAACTGCCTCACATGCTGCCTTAATCGCTCCTCGTTACTTTGCTTCTGTCGAGGAGAGAGCCACTACCTGCTGCTTTTTACTATTCCGGGTAACTGCACCAAATCCCAAACTAAACACATACCTAGATGTTGATTTCCTGTCATCAACCGAACTTGCCCAATCTGAATCTGTGTAACCACTGAGTCTAGGATCATGACTCCTAGTATATAGAAGTCCATAATCGGAGGTGCCCTTCACATAATGCAACACACGCTTCACTGCTACCCAATGATTAGCCTTGGGGGCTGTTATGAAGCGTGAAATGTAGCTCATTGCAAAACTAAGATCAGGTCTAGTAGCAGTAAGATAGATGAGACTGCCTACTAGTTGCTTGAATTGTGTTTCATCTACAGGAGGAGAATCAGATTTGGCTGACAACTTCAGTCATGTCTCCATAGGTGTGGAAGCAGGTTTGCAATCCTGCATTCGAAACCTATCAAACAAGTTCCTGACATACTTAGATTGAGAAATAAAAATGCTACGATCAGTTTGCCAAACCTCAACACCTAAACAATAATGGAGAAGCCCCAAATCTGTCATATCAAAATCCTTGTACAGGTCTTGTTTGATTTCTGCAATCAAATGTGCTGAACTGCTAGTAATGATCAAGTCATCCACATAGACAACAAGAAAGAGAATATCATCCCTAGATTGTTTGATATACAAATTACTGTCATAAGGACAACGCCGAAAACCATGAGCAACCAAGTACCGATCAATCTTAATATACCACGCTTGAGGAGCCTGTTTGAGTCCATAGAGTGCTTTCTTGAGTCTACATACTTGATGTTCTTTGCCAACAACCTTGAAACCAGGAGGTTGTGTCATGTAGACCTCTTCCTGCAACTCACCGTTGAGGAAGGCACTCTTAACATCCATCTGATGGACTTTCCATCCAAACTGAGCTGCAGTAGCGAGAAGAAGACGAATGGTACTCATCTTGGCAGTAGGAGCAAATGTCTCCTCATAATCAATGCCCTCCCGTTGTGTGAAACCTTGAGCAACTAATCCGGCCTTGTATTTGTCTAAGGTACCATCTGCATGATACTTGACCTTATAAACCCATTTGTAGCTAATGGGTTTCTTCCCTTGAGGAAGATCAGAGAGAACCTAGGTGTTGTTCTTCAGAAGGCTCTAGTATTTTGCATCCATTGCGTGTTCCCACTCTGGAATCCCTTTTGCCTCTGTATAGGTCTGAGGCTCATAAATACTATGAATGTTGGCCATGAGGGCAAAGTTAACTGTATTCTGCTGCTTGCCCTTATTTCTAGAAGATCTACTATCAATGAGCTCATCAGGAAGAAGATCACTGATGGTGTTAGCCCACCACTTAGGCCGGAGAGTAGAAGTGCCAACATCAGATGCAGGGGAAAACTGGAAGTGGAGGTGGGACAGGAGGTGGAACTAGGACAGGTGGAAGATTAGCATCATCCGGAGGAAATTCAGGTAGTGCATCAACAAAGTCAGATTCTGCATCATCCCTCCCATCAGGTGAACCAAATGGAAGACGCACACCCAAATCAGAAGCCTTCAAAGGTTGATCCTCAGAATTATGCTCAGACGAGGAAAGCTGAAATGGTCCTTGATCTTCATCAAAGACAACATCATGACTGAAGATGAGACGATTAGTGTCTACATCAATCAACCGACAAGCCTTGTGGTTGTCACTGTACCCTGTAAACATAAGCTTTTGACTCTTGGAATCCAACTTAGAGCGCTTGGCATCTGGAATCCATACACATGCTAAAGAGCCAAAAACTTACAGATGGCTGATCCTGGGTTTGCGACTAGTCCATGCTTCCTCAGGAGTCTTCCCCTTAACAACATGAGTGGGAGACTTGTTAAGGAGATAGACTGCAGTAAACATTGCTTCTGCCCAATACTTTTTAGGAACATTTCTGTGTTCCAACATAGACCTAGCCATTTCTGTAATGGTGCGGTTGCAACGTTCTACAACGCTATTTTGCTAAGGGGTGTATGGTGTGGTTAACTGACGTTTTATGCCATGTATATCACAAAAAGTGGAGAAAGTAGTAGAACAAAACTCCAGCCCATTATTAGACCTAAGAGTAATAATAGAACAACCAGACTCTTTTTCTACCAAGGCTTTAATTTTCTGAAATACAGGAAACACATCTGATTTCTGTCTAAGAAAGTACACCCACATCTTACGACTGTAATCATCAACAAAAAATAAGAAATACCTGCACCTAGTAACAAAAGGAGTATTCATTGGACCGCATACATCAGCGTGGAGCAACTGTAGTACCTTAGATGCTCGCCATTAGTCACCATCCTTGAATGGTGTCCTGTGCTGCTTTCTAGCCTGACAAGCTTCACAAACTCGCTGATTCTGTTGTTGAATTTCAGGTAGGCCATGAACTAAATCTTCCCGAACAATCTGAGCAAGATAATGGATGTTCAGGTGACCACATCACTGATGCCATAGACGGGTGATAGAGGAGGATTTCGCTACGTAGGCATGCTCAAGAGAATCACTCGTATCTACAAGTCTGTAAAGACCATGGTCCTCAATACCAACAACAACAATAGTGCGTGTCGCATGATCACCAATCAAACACTTATGTGCATTTAAGATCACATCAAGTTGAGGAGAATGCCGCATAATCTAACTCACAGAGAGAAGGTTTAGTTCCATGCCGGAAACGTAGTATACATTGAGGAATATGAGATTCCTCCCACTAGACAGCATCTGAACGTTGCCCTTGTCAACAACTGTATACCCTTCACCTCCTCCAAAAATCACTTGGTTTAGTACGATCTCGCTGAAGACCTCGCGGTGCTTACACACACCGCGTGGCCTATAACTAAATCAGTATAGGGAGTGAATTCTGTAAACCAATCACGCCTGTGAGTGAAATGCCGAGAAGCACCAAAATCAATATACCAAGCAAAAGATTTCACGTGGTTTGCAGGTCTTTTAGCCATGAAGGCGTAAAAGGCAGACTCTTTTTGCTCTGTGTGCTCAACGACATTGGCTTTAGGTTGAGACCCCCCTTGCTTCCGCTGTTCGGAAACTATGTGATTGCGACAATCCTTGATCATATGGCTATATTTGTGGCAATAATTGCATTGAACCTTCTTCTTCGAACCTTCCTGTGACTGACTGGAGCCCTTCTGCTGAGATGGCTGGGAGGACTGAGATTTGCCTTTATCCTTGTGAAAAGATTTGGCTGCAAATGCTTGTTCTGAGGAGGACGAAGTGGCACCGCTACCAAACTGTTGTTTCCAACGATCTTGCTGCAGAAGTTTGGTGCACAATTCTGGAAATTTCAGATCAACATTTGTGGACGTAATGTTGAGTCTCTGATTTTGGTAGACTCTTCAAGGTTATGACTACCATATCCTCTTCCTCCATTTTCCGACCAATAGCTTCGAGCTGATCTCGAATGTCCTTAATCTATGTGAGATGCTCCTGTAAGGACATGCGTTCATCCATCATGATGGAGAACAATTGGTTCTTTAAGAAGAACGCACGGCTTTTGCCGGATGTCTCATGCAACTCCTTTAGATGCTTCCAAATTTCTGAGGCTGACTTGCTAGAAGGAATTTGAGGTAACTGGTCATCTGTAACAGAGAGCTTGAGAAGCATAACAACTTCCCTATTACGGTCATCAAAGTTGTCTTGATCGGCTCCAACTACGGAAGGACGAGATTTTTTTCCCAAAACCAGATCATCTAGGTGGCAATATTAAAAAATAGTCAGCATGCGTTGTTTCCAGGTGTTATAATTTTTGCTGTTGAATCGCTGACTGCTTTCCAACATCAAGCTGGTCAATGACACCATTGTGCACGCTTCCCAATGCACAGAAAACGAGAAATTTGAAAAGGTGTAAAACTGAAGATGAATCCCTATGCAGAGATAAAGGCAAAATCAGGTACAGACTTTGAAAAATTCGAAGTACGACTGGCACAGATGTCGAGAAAATTTCCAACTGACCTAGAAAATTTTGACGATGACCTAGAAAACGTCTCAAAAATCTTGACAAGAGTTTGGATCCAACCAAAAAATTTGAGGATTTTTCAAAAACCCTAGTCGGATTTGTTAGAAAAATATATTTTTCATTCTAGCACAGAAAATAGGGAGTAAAACCCTAGCCGTTGCCAGAAAAACACCCAAAATTCACGTCCGACTGAACAAAAAGTTATACAGCCGTCATGCACAAAAGGGAGGTCGCACAAAGGCCAATCCAAAGACGTAGGTCGCTGAAAACAGAGGGCACAAAAATTCGTGTAGGCTACGAATACGGACCACATCGCGCGGGGTTTTGTTAGAGCTGCTGCCAAAGATTTCTGTCGTGTCGAAGAATAATGCAAAGAAAGCGAAAAAACACGCGCAGAAGCTGTGGAAGAAGGCACGAAATTTTTTTGTGCAGACCCGACGTGTAGAGCTTTTGTCGCAATTTTTAAAATCTCGCAAGGAAAAAAAAATCATGGGTTGTTGCTGGAAGTTGCAGGTTGTGTGTGCAGAGAAGAATTGTGTAGGAAAAGATCCACCAAAACCCTCACCAATCCCGAACCAAGAGCAATTTCGAAGAATCAAAGAATTTTTTTCAAAAAACTAAAAAATTCATGAGGAATTTTCAATTGAAAAAACTATTCCAAAATAACCAGGGCTCTGATACCATATTACGGAGACGTAATTGGTAAAAATTAATTGTTATTTACAAATGATCAACAGATCATTAAATTATGTACAATAGAACGGTATTTCTAAATAAGAAACACTCGTTATTAGAAAGAATCTAAAAAAGACAATATTTACATTATCTTACATAATTGACCGTTAACAATAATTAAGAATATTATTCTAATATTATTTATGGATTTTCAGAGGTTCGTAAGAAAACTAAGGGACAAAATAACAAATTGTTTCAATGTTGATTACGACTCTAATTCTGTCTTGGATTGGCCCTATTTCAGAGCAATTTAGTGATCTCACGAGTTTTTCTAGGGTTTTGAGTTTTACAATGATGGTTCGTAAGAAAACTAAGGGACAAAATAACAAATTGTTTCAATGTTGATTCCGACTCTGATTCTGTCTTGGATCGGCCCTATTTTAGAGCAATTTAGTGATTTCAGGAGTTTTTCTAGGGTTTTGAGTTTTACAATGATTTTTTTAACTTTTTTTGCTATGTTTTTGGATGTTTTTAACATGATTTAAATGTGATTTAAATGCAAAAAATCATTGAAAATTGGGTCAACAATTTTTTCGTGAATTGTGATTTTTTCGAGGAATAAATCAGCTAGCTCCAAGATTCGGGATTAATCGGGTATTGTCGCCATTTTTTGCAGACTATTGCTTCTTTTGGTTGAGTGTGCTTCAAAATTCATCTAATCCTTATGAAACATGTTAGTGTTAATTGCTTGAGCTCTTGTCGTGACCAAATTGGCATGTTAGCTAAGAATTAACCTATTCTAATCCTACCATTCTAGACTTCTAATTATCTTGTATAATTTAATCAATACTAGCAAAAAATATCAATCTATCTTGATTATGTAAGTGAACTACTATGCTAGACCACTCACTGTACCTTATGATGGCATAGGCTCTTTCAACTAATAATTATCCTAAGTATCAATAGTAAATTAATTTACTAAGTTTTATTAATTAAGTCCAATTAATTAAATTATTCATCAATCCTACATTGAATAATCAAATTACTAATTATAACTAATAATTTTATTGAATATTTAAATTATTTAATGTATACTAATTTTAATCAATCTAATACTAACAAAATTATACTATTAGTCTAATACTACTTAATGTTAACCCAATTGATGATTAATCAAGGTTACTAGGAGATGGGGGTACTTGAGATGGGGGTACTTGGAGACTAGTACCCGTATCGGTACGACTACTTTTCAAAAATAGGAGACGGGGGGTACTTGGAGATGCCAATTTTTTTTAAATATAATTTAATAATTTACAAAAAATTATAATGCCAGAGAACTTTGAAAACAAGAACAGTGGTAAAGTTTAACATTCTTTAAAATTGAACAAAATTTGAAATTAAAATTGCTTATACTGCTGATACCATAGCCAGTCTAAATTGTTTAGTGAGAGTAAGGTAATATAGATGTTGAGCACACTCTATATTGTTGGCTGAATAGTAAAGGCAATTTCTCTTTAGACTATTACAATTATAAAAATCAGTCCTCTCAAAAAGTCTACACTGTCAATAGCGCTGACCACTATAACCTTGCATGGATTTTTGTCTTCCTGTTAAACGGTTTCCTTATTAGTCATTTTCCTACGACTTTTCTTTGCTGCAAGCTTAAGCATCTTATTTATTTGCTTTATTTTTTCTTGCCTTATTATTGCATTTTGCTCTAACTTTTCTAGCAAGAGATGTCAATTTTTGGTTGGGTGACTTCGCAGACGGCAAGAGACGGCAGCCAAAAGCACCCTATGCGTCAAGAAGTTTCCGGAGACATCTCCAGTACTGGAGATGCGTCAGGTCTCCGGTATGCATCTCCAGGGGTAGGAGACAGGTCTCCTGGTAAGTATGTGATTAATAAATCTTAAAACAGTAAAACTAGAATCATTTTAAAAACAAAATAGATCTTAAAGCCAAACAAAACTAAATAAATCTTAAAGTTAAACTAAACCTGAAGTTGAACTTACCTAAGCTAGAGTGGCACATGCGCAGGAGAACAGTAGAAAGGATGGTGGATTTGTGCATGTGGGGGGAGTGAAAGAAGGGCAATAACACATGGGCAGAACAGGAGACAAGTAGGGAGGGAGGGTGGATGAAGCTTGTTTGTAGAGATGTTCAGTGAAGGCATTTAGGTGCACAGTGCAATGTAGGATGTGACTGGAGTGGAAGGGTGGCAGTGAGGAGGGGCACAGCTGGTGAAGGATGTGTGTAAGAAGTGATGGACAACAGCATTACTGTGAACTCGGCAGAGCTAAGAGGTGCACTTGTCACAATGGCAACAACTGCTGAGTTGCCTGAGTGGAGGAGCAGTGGGTAGAAAGCAAATTAATAATGGATTGGCTGTTGTTTGTAACGAGAACTATGCTGCCCAGTGAAAGCTGTTTTTAATTTTTTTTTTCATACTTTTTTAATCTGATACCTGCCAGTGCTTCCAAAATGAGCTAATTTCTTCCAATCCTTCCAAAAACTGATCAACAACCTGAAAAATTTGACTGGTCTGTAATCTCACAAGCACAACAATAATGTGAATAGACACAGTAAAATTAGAAACAAATGCAAATATGAAATTCAGGATGGGATCTTATACGGTCTGATATCAATGACAGGTCTGTAATCCCATGAGTGAAAATAATATGAATAGATAAAGTGTGTGTCACCAGGTTTTCTAGATTTTAATGTAAAAATTTGAAATTTAGTGAATATTATAAAAAAACCCTATTTTTTTTTGAAATCAAAAAATAATTGTTGCTATTTGGAGCTGTTGAACTAGCACATGAAGCTGTTGCTGATGACACTACAATGCTGGGGGAATATGCCCAGAAGCTTGGGTAACACGTCCAACCCTGCAACCCATGCCATCTAAATATCATACCCAGTTAAGCTCCCTGTCCCAAGACCTGTGCCAAAAAATAACAGCTGCACTTTTCTCCTTACTGTTTTTTCCTGCTTTCATTTCATTAATATATGTATATTTCACCTATATGGAAAAATGAAAAATACATACAGTTCCCACATGTATGTTCCGTGTGTTTTAATGTAAAATGAGCACCTTGATTCCCTTAAAATTTCCATCCTTTGGAATCTTCTTTGGTGAAAATACATGCAATAGCGCTATGTAAAATAATTTGTCAAATTGGTGAACTTAAATAATTAGAATATTTTAAATTAAACTATATTTAATTGTGTGATGCACAAATTATAAACCAATGACTTGATTGAGGTGTTATGGAAAATGTGAATTGACAAGTTAGGAGAGGAGAGAAAATGCCTTAGGTGTAGAGGCATTTATTTGGATAGGACTTTCATTTATTATTCTGCTCTCAAACAAAGATCAATCCACTGTATTTGTGCTCTATAAATGTATCTAATAACATTTTTACATTAATATTTTCTTAATGAATTTTTTAAGTTCTTTAATGGGGCCCTAAGCCTTAATGCTATTAGTAGAAACATACAAAAGAGAAATCGAGATATGCCTGTATAAAATCCCATGCAGGGACACAATAGGCAAGAGCAAAAGCTTGACATAAAAAACAAGCAATATAGAATGAATGGAGACAAATGAGTGCAAAACCAACATGAACAGCCCAAAAGGGCATAGTTGGAGGATACACAACAAAACATCGAGCACACCGAAACACTATGATTCAAAACATGACTAACACAAAAGTCATCATCCGTAGCATAGAGCACCCAAACTCTAATTTTCAGATAATCCCCAGTGTGCAACACTAGAGTCTCCTGGAGCCATCCTCAACTAGTTATAACTCCTATTGTAAACTCTATGCTTGAAAACAACAACTGACTTAACCTTCACCAGCTTTGCCAGTCTTCCAACCCATCTAATTGCATGCCTTTGATGATTTGTTTAATTGAGGAGGCTGTTATCTAGATGGAGGAGCGCGCATCCACTCAACATCTCCAATAAACCGTTGTTGTGGGATATCACTAAATGCTCAATCACCAGTTGTAAGTCTTTGGAAAACTCTGTTAAATTACCAACATCTTGATTTAGGGAAAGACATTTCATCTCTCATTGCCTTGAGTGCCTGGTTGTCTGAAGCTCTGTGGGGCTGCATCAAACTTGGTATCTCTAAACTGGGACTTTCTGTAATATCTTCTTCTGTTTGAACTTTGAATTAGAAGCACTTCTATGCCAAGGCATACCTCTGCATTATATACAACAGCCTCCAACTTTTCTTTAAAATTGGCTAAATTATAGTTCTAGAGTAAAGAATTCCATTATCAGCAATTCCATCCTGCCTTACAATGAATTTAACACTTTAGCAGTGACAGATCAGGGCATTAGAAGATCCTCTTCAATATATTGTGTGAAATTATCCCCTTGTGGAGAGGATCACAAGATGAGCCAATGCTCTGTCTCGCTCCACCATGAAAAATACCCTAGCACACAACAAGACGCACCTAAGCTGCAATGACCTTGACTCAAAGCATGGCATGCTAGCACACCCCGTGGATAAAAACATCTAATGGGAATTCATGATAATTGAAGTACCTTAATTCCACAACTCATTGACCATGTGTTGTCCCAATTTTTGGATTTTCAAAAATTTGACAAACCCTACGAATTTTTACTCAAAATGTGTCGTTTTTGTCTCTAAAGCACGTTTTATGAGGTGAAAAACTCATATTTGTTAATGCCAAATCATTAGTGGGTGTGTTTGTCATTGTTGTCCAAGTTTTGGTTGGTTTTTGCCTTCATTTTCGTAGCTTTCTGTGCAATTTCGGGTTTCAGGTCAGTCACTGCAAGTGGGAACTTTTGGATGTCATTGCAAGTAAACTCACTACAAGTAGAGACTTTTTGACCTCACTGTAAGTAGGAAATTTTTGCTCACATTACAAATTATTTTTACTCGCAAAGTCGGGTTTTATGTCCATCATTGCAAGTGTGAAGGTATATGTTTTCATTGCAAGTTTATTTACTTGCAGTCGGGTCTCTAGAATCTGATTGCAAGTCTCTTTATGCCTTCTTTCTTGCAAGTTATCTCTACTTTTAATCGGGTCTCCCAGACCTGATTGCAAGCATATTACATGAATGTTTGGATGCGTTGCACTTGTATTCGGGTCTTGCAATGACGCTTGCAAGCTTATACTTACCCTGCCCTAGTAAACCTTGCACTTGCAATCGGTCTACACAACCCCGATTGCAAGTATAAGTATTGGAGTCTTTCCATTTATGCCCACCGTTTTCTTATTGCAAGCTCATCCCTTCCATTTATTTGCAGCCGATTACCAATTATGCCTATTGTTGCTGTTTCCTCTTTATTATGCCCTCATGTTTCATTTTGGGTTTCGAAAGGGTGATTGCAAGTGATTTCAAAAGTTTTAAGATATTGCTTGCATCCACAAAATTCCCATGTTCTAAAGATAGATTATGAAGGCTTTCCCACAAGATTGCAAGCTTATACCCAATCAAAATGCTTACTTGCAATCGGGTCTTCAAGACCCAATTGCAAGTGGAAGTGTAAAAGTTTTTCCCTACATTGCACTCGCATTACACCTCCCAAGATCCGAAACTGGTCCAAAATGCACTAAAAAACACTTAAAATAAGTCTCTAGGATCCAATTACAAGTGCAAACTTGTATTTTCCCATTATACATGAAGTTGCATGTTCGTTCTCCACAATTGTAAGTCAATGCTCTTGTTTTTCCACACATGTAATGCAGTCTCCAAAACCTGAAATTTACTTATGAGCCCATTTTTGCATCAATTTATCCCTTATCTTGTCAGTCTTGTTTGCACACACGATCTATCAAACAAACAAGTTAAGGCATGGGCATTGTTTAATAACAATTTCATCTTGAATAAGGTGTGATGGGTTTTTCATCAGTGAACAAAAGAAGAAGAGATACAACAGTAATTTATGGGACTGCCCAAGGGTTAATAATCCTCATGAAGTCATCAGTAAATAGAAGTCATCTAGTGACAAAGTGAATCAAGCATGGAGAAAGAACATGTAAAAGTATTCAAATTTATGTTCAAAAGTGGAATGTTAAGGATTTTGTCTTTCTTTTAATTCCTTAGACAATATTCAATGCTATTAATGTATGCTCTCTAGTTATTTCTGATTAGGAACTGAAACTTCTTTGTTTGCAGGTGGCTGTAGATAATATTTATTGATTTCGATATTTCTCCAGCATTCTTCACGGCACATATATATAGGCATTGCCTTGTAAGATCAAGGCATGCCTTGACCGGACATGTCTCATGACATGTCCGATCAAGACATGTCTTGATCAAGGGTGGTACCTCTTCATAATGCAAACCGATAACTATCGGTTAATATAAATGCTGATACATAACAAATGATAATCGATGCCAATCGGTTTGTGATTTAATGCGGTTTGATTATCATTGTAACCGATAATGAATCGGTTAGTTTCTAATGCAATTTTAGTTATCATTAACCGATCACTAATCTGTTTATTCTTAATGCTATTTCATGGTAATCGATGGTAAATGCAACCCGATTATGGATCCGTATAAGAGCAAAAATATGTTAATACGATAAGTATTGTAGTTATCATATGACAACACTAATTAGTGTTGTCATATGACAACTAGAATAGATATGCATAACCGATTACAATCACAGCATATAAATGAAATCATTGCATAGCAAATATGATCATATCTCGATCGATGATAGAAATGCTTATAAAGATGATTATGATGTCTACCATTAGCATGTAGATTTATCGATAGGATAGATGATTGAATGAGAGACTTCATTTATCTCTTATTCAATCATTTATCTTACTGAAGCTACATTGTTTCAACAGAACACAACGAAGAGAAGAATTTCCCTCTTGAAGAAATGGTACTACCCCAAGCATGTGATAAGGTTGAAGTTCGCTGGTCAAGGACACAAAAACTATCAAGGGTGCAAGTTCTTGTTTCTTGTTCCGGTTCAAGATGCCATTCCCAAACCTGAGTACTTCAATCACAGAGTGTCTTATAATAGCATGAAGATAAAATAGAGGATGATGTAAATAGAGTCGTGTCTCTAGACACTTAGTTTCAATTATGCATTTGTAATTTCATTTTGACAAATTACATGTAATGTCAGAAATTGTAATTGCAGGAGATCATATCACTTGCATTGTTGTAAATTGTAATTGCATATAAGCAAATTACAAGTCGGAAGACAATAGGACTATAATTTGAATAAGTCATAGTTAGTTAGTTAGTTGTGGAATAAGTCTCAGTTGGTTAGACTTCTCCCACATTTTTCTCTCAGACTCTCTCCTATATATAGACAAGGGTGCTCTATGTAATTTTTATATTTTGACAATGCAACAAAATTCTGCCAGTTTGTATGTGCATTCTAGGACTTTGAGCTTAGATGTAAATCAAATTGCTTACAATAAAAGAGGCAAGTTGTTTGGAGACTTGTGCCAATTCAAGTTATTATGTGACGACATTTTCTGGAATTGGTTGTAATTTTTGTTCTATTGTTCAAGAGGTATTTAAATTCAATCTTGCAGACTTTGAGCTGCTAATTGTATTTAGAGTTATAGGTTTGGTTTTCAAACTTGGTCTTGTAGACTTTGAGCTGTTGTGTGTTGTATACTGTTATCATTTTGAGAAGTTTGATAGGACAGTAGGAGTGCTGAAGACTTTGTGCTTTCATTTCTATTTTCTCGTCCCAGGCAAGTGACAGAAGTCTTTGTGCTTTCATGGAAACTTTGCTTCCCTTTATGTTCTAAAAATCCTACAGAAAGTTTCATTTCTGTATTTACTGTTGTTGCTGTAACTTCTTTCCTGAAATAAGAGAAAGAATTGTTGATGCTAATATAGCTATGGTCAGATTCCTTCTGGCTGACATCGCAAACCCAAATGTCTAATTGGCCTATCGGCCTTAGACATTTGTAAATTCGACTTAATTAATGCTCTTATTAATTTCGTATTCAATCTACGAATTAGTTAGTGTGCAATCAACTATATTGAACTGGTATATGTGTTAACCGATTTGCTAATAAACAAATCATATTATTATCGGTTCAGATATAACTGATTGTGTTTAAATTATTATGAATCAGTTCATAACCGATTGTGTTATTGGAAGCCGACTTATGAAGAGTCACAAATTCCATTGGAAATCCATCGGGTTTGGTATTTATGTATGATGCGTCTTCCTCTTGGAGGGTTATATAGATATAATAAAAGAAGATTTCAGATAATATAGATCTATGGGCAGACCAAAAGGCAGATCGATATCACACTCAGATAATATACACGGGGATCATACAAATGGTTAACGGATAGTATAGACAAGCATACAATATATCGTGCAAAACTATTTGGTGTATAAGGTTAGAGATAGAGCATACAGCAATCGGTGATAGACGATTGTAGAAAAGTATACATATCGTGCCAACCTTCGAATACATAGCAAATCAGACTGAATACGAGGGAACGGATAACATACAATGAATAACTTCAGTTCGATAACATATCGAAGGAACTGCATATTGTTTGATACATAACAAGACGATTGTAATTGATCAATAAGAGGCACACTTCTGTATACCGTAGATCAGCAGATCGAATATAGGAATCACTTCAGATTGACCGTGTTTTCTATTATTCAGTCAATCCAAATGTTATATTGCAGATTTGGTGATTGTATTGGATCTGTTGAAACTATCATATATACAGTTCGTATATCCATTTGCAAATCGGATTGCATTCACGGTCATAGAAAGTTAATAAAATTTAAAATTACCTGCCTATTATAATCCGATCAAAACTCATCAGGAATATCGTCTGTTCTGAAGAAAGAGAATAAGATGTCATCCGACCCAAATTAGATTAGTGTTAGTAGTAGTAAATGGGGAGCCTTCCTTAGAATTAGGAGAGTTTTTACTCACATGTTGTGGCTGAAAGCCACAATTTTGCACGCCTCCCCTGGTGCACAAAATTTTCAACCAACACCATGAAAGATCATAATAGCAATAGTACCTCGAGATGGTTTGGACATATCATGTGCAAAGCTATTGTGTCAAAAATGATCCATAACCCTTCATAAACAATGCAATTTAGTGAAAGCCAACATACATTGTAAACACCCTTAAATCATGGAGGATTGTCCTCTTCAACAAACTTATCCATACCTTCACAATCTGACATTTAACAACTTTTCAGAGAAGAAACATTAGTAGGTTCTATCCCATGGTTAGCGAAAAACTAGCAACTTTGTTTTGCTCCCTATAGCATTGAAGAATCTCGACCTAATAAAATTTCCTAATCCAAATTAGGATTTCCTTCAGAATGGAATGGAGCTTCTAGTTTGGGCAATGTTCTTTTTTCAAGGCATTGGTAAGAATCAGCAAATCACCTTTGATCATAACATTATGACTCCCCTCCAAGTGTACCAACATTAATCCAGGTAGAAGTTTCTCCACTCCATTATTAGTTTTGATACCAAGATTGTAGGACCCCCCAATCAAAAGAGCACATGAGCTGTTTCTAAATGCATAACCTCTTGTTAGATGTGGGTTACCATGGGAAGCACCATAGAAGTTAAGCTTGGGCCCCACACTAGGGCTTTCCATTTTTGCTTGTCTTCTATCATTCTTGGGAACTATTAACTGTTGAATGGGCATTATAAACTTTTAATATTCTTAAAAATAATGTAATATAGCAATAACCATCTGTTTTTTGATTGGTGAATGCAAGGATTTTTAGCCTGGCCTGCACAGGCGAGGCCACAACTGGGGGACCTCATCCTTGACATGAATTCATAACAGTCCAGACCCATGAGCACGGTATTTCAGCAAGGGCACAGAGCCTGCAAGCACACTAGCCCAGCGAGGGTAAGGAGCATAGGCATGAACGTCTGTTGAGTCACCTGGCATGAATGCGAACACTTGGCATAAGCGCCAGTAGCACCAATGCGAAGGCTCAAACCGCCGAGCATGTTGGATCAGCGAAGGCACAAGCTTGCAATCACAATGGCCTAGTGGGGGGTTGAACCTTGGTGACCACAACAACACCACCACTTAATCATCACACAATAGGATGAACACCATAGAAATAACTATTTTAATATCATAATAAAAATTAGATCTGTCTTCAAATTTAATCATGATTTTTTTTCTTTGAATCTTATCATTGACAAATTTGTTTCGAATTTTTTCCTTACAAAACTTAACTTGAACCTGAACCTGAACCTGGTGTAATAGGATACAGTAATATAAGAAACACATTGCAAATATCAAATAATAGGAGCATTCTTCTAACTGGTAAGATCCTCTATGGAACAATGCGATAAATGATAGGAAGACAGTGCAATTGTGATGTTACATAATTAGATTAGCTACTTATGTTAATTATATATGCCAATGTGGCCTATATAATATCTGAAATGATTGTTGTGCTCCTCAAGACAAATAATAAATAACGTCTTGTGTAGGACCACAACTTGCTGCCCTTGGTGGTGACTTTTGATTTGTATATATATGATACATTTTATTAAGATTGCCGAAGGTTAACAAAACGTGCATATGGTATGAGCCTGCAGGAAGTCCCAGATCATAGCCAATACAAAGTTAGTGCCAGCAACAGAAAGGCACTCCATCAATCCAAAAGCTGAAGGGCATGCTATCAACAAAATTGGGCCCGAACAGATACCCACAGGAAATTTGCTACAGAAAAAAAGAAACAGGATCAGATATTTAATAATAAGGAAAATTAGATATTGTGATTTTGTTTGATAGCTCTCTCATGAATTTTCTTATATAAATCTCTGGACTCATTGTCAAGGATTTAAATCCCATTACCTTAAGAAATGCACTCAGCCAAGGAAACACCAGCATCATGATCAATAAACTGATGGATATAATCTGATTCTCTTTACTTTTAAGAGAAGATTCAGCCCTAGCAAGCTGGGTCCAAGCATCATTACACAGCAGCAACTAATGGATCAAGAGGAGGGGTTTCATTCTCGGGCCTAAGTAACTAATGGATCAAATAAAGTCCCTAGCTGATCCTTTTGCTTGAACACATCTTTATATAGAAGCATGGTACCTTAATCAAGGATCTCCTGAAAGTCTCTTTTGGGCACTTTCAGCAACAAGTTAGCCTGCAACCAAAAAGGAGAAAAAGAGGCTTAATTACATTATTCAATAATTGATCATCTTTTAACATGAAACACTGCATTGTTCCTCGCTTTCTACAAAACTACAGAACTTCAGTGGAGATAAAATAAGTGAAAACTTTCTAATAAACTTTCTAAACTTTCTAATGCAACAGATAAAGCCTAACAGATCACCAGTCCAAGAAATACAGTAATAATCAAGACACTTAATCCAGCACTTCAAAACTATCTAGCATAATTGCATTAAAATAGGAGATGCAGATAGGCTGCATTAGTGCTACAAAAAGAGTAGGGACTCATAAAAAAACCAGAAGCAGCAGGACTGAACTGAACAACAAGCTTCTAATGGACAAGCAACTATCAAAACAATATTTTTTAGGCTCAATAATCTATCACGCCACATCACAAGAAAAATCTAAACACCACTCAGCATTCCAAGAGTTAAACAACTCCTAGGAGAAAGACAGCTTGCTATACAGAAACTTACTAGAGGCCTTGAGGAAGGAAGGAACCTCTCCATTCCAAAAGAGAGGACTGACAGAAAACATCATCAAATTTTTTAATGCTCTTAGCAAACCAAAATCTGGTAGAGCATCTTCTGATAAGGGCCAGAGGAGTATCACTTCAAGATAAGCACCACAAAAGAGATCTATAGGTCTGGCAATTGTTACCTCCCCTAGAGAATACCTCATGACCAGAAAGAAGTTGTCTTACACCTTAAAAAGATTTCCAAATAGGTGTTTTAAGTAATTTCTGTATAGAATGAGATTCAAATGGAAAGGTTCTTCTGTTTTGTTTGTCTTATTGGCCCATCATCTCCACCCAATCAAGTATTTGGTTTTCACCAAAAAAATTCCAAATTAACGAGTATAATGCATGAGTGACAATCTATCTATCCATAAGCAATAGACATGATCATTAAGATGTGAATTTAAAGGACCTTGAAGAGACATTCCAAGATGAAGAAATGGAAATGGAAATTTATATCTTGATCTTTATGGTGTGGAGAGTGCAAATGATTTCTTGATGGAGCTCCATCTCAAGTTCAAACCTGACTGGAAACACAAATGCTATTCAATAATACAACATCCATTGTGAGAAACCACTATAAATTAGTGAGATTGGAAGGAATTACCATTGGATTAAAAATGCAATGCCAAGGTTATGGTTGCATCCCTCAAGAGTCAAATTTTAAGATAACCAGAATCCAAACATTCCTAGTCTGGGCCTTAATAAATTTATTAGTAGTATTTTTTTGATTAATATCTAAGTTACCGGTTCTCCTAAAAATGCACTAGGTCCGGGTCCCGGTTCGTGCCTGGTCCTAGTTTGGCCCGGGTTTGACTTGGGTCCTTCCCAGGTGGCCGGGTTCCTTGGGACCCACAGGGAACCCGACCACCTGGGAAGGACCCGGGTCGAACCCAAGTCGAACCCAAGAGGACCCGGGTGAACCTAGGAGGAACCGCGCGAACCCAGGCCCGTGGGTTCCCAAAAACGGGGCTCACGGGTCAAAAAAACAATAAAAAAAGGCTTTTTAAAATAGTTTCTTAATAATAAAACCCTAATTCGCCCCCCTTTATGACTTTTTAAAAAAGACTTGAAACTTGAATATTATTTTTTTTGCAAATTATGAATATGATATTAGACTTTAGTTATTAGTTTACTGATTACATTTGCGATATATGAATATTTATTGGCATTGGCAATTATGGATTTATGATTTTATCATTTATCATTTATGTATGGAAAGTCACATTGTAAATTTTATTTTTGTATGGATTGTATATATTGAACATATATATAATATATGTGTATATATATATATATATATATGTATATGTATATATACATATATATATATATAGATATACATATATATGTATATATATATATATATCTGTGTGTGTGTGTGTGTGTACGGACAAACCTGTACCCGTACCCGTACCCAAGATTTTTTTTTTTTTTTTTGTTGCCGAATCCGTACCCGAATCCGAACCTGAACCGGTAACTTAGATTAATATGTATTAACCTCAAGATCTTCACATGAGATTTTCATAATTACAACATACACTAAGGAGCTGTTATCTGACTTATTAGCTGCTCACCTTGTCCTCATTCTCCCAATCATCAGGTGACAGGCACAGTGCTTCTGCTTGGAAAATAAGTACATTTGTTATGTCGATCGAAGCTTAATTTCAAAGGGACATTCATATTGCTTAAAAATCTTAAACATAACTAGTGAGGACATGGTAATATCTCTGTACTCATGCAGCTCTTTTTTGTCGCTCCATTGAAGTTAGTTTACTTTGTAATGAAGTCAGTGTAAATGTGTGCCTATATCAGTAAGTTTCATAAATTTTTGACTTATGGAACCATTTTGATTTGTTTTTAAGCATTGATAGAATCAATTTTATTATATTATCTTAAAAGGCCTTTAGTTGTCTTGGCTGTCTCATCTTCTTTGAATACCACTTTTTGGTTAGTTGTTCATTTTTGTTCCCTTCAAAATATTTAGACTTGTCAATTTCAGTAAAGTTTACCACTACGATTAACTGTTTCTACATGGTAGCTGAATAGTTGAAAACATTGTTTCATGCAAATGGCCACCTAATGTAATTATAGGAGGATTCTTTTGATTGTATGCTTTGGAAAATCCAAACTTCTTCTGAAGTTGTAAATTCTTAATGTGAACTTGATTTTTTTGTTGTGTTGTAGTTACTTTTGGACTTGATGACATTTCGAGAGCAAGCATTACGACTTATTCTAGACCTTAGTAGTACTGTTATTACTCTTCTGGTAAGGGCACTGCATCTATTTGAAAGCACACTATAATAGATATAGGGGATAGGAAGTGCATCTTCTTGTGTAACTAAAGCAAAAAAATTGTGAACGTGCAGCCTCATCAGAATTCACTGATTCTACATGCATTCATGGACCTTTTCTGCGCATTTGTGCGTGTAAATTTAGTGTCTGACAAGGTAATGCTACCTTATTATAATATTTGTCAAATTTGTTATTTTATAATATTTTATGCAGTTCTCCATCAGTCTTGTGATAATGCACTGTTCCTTACCAGTAACATGATAATTCTGCACTTTAGGACTAGAATGTCTGATAAAAATTGGGCACCCTTCTATGTGTTTTTAGAAAGAGGGCCAAAAATACATTCATCTTTATGAATGACCAAAAGATTATAATAAAACTGTGTAAAAGATCGAGGTACAACATTGGCCAAAGGGAGTGTGTAACACCAACACAATATAAATATATACTAATTGTAAGAGAAAAGAGCATGCAAAGTGAATAATAAAAGAAAAAAGGACTAAGAGTAAATGAAAGATGAAGATTAGCTTCCTTCCCAAAGAAAGATATATATCAAGGAAAGTGTCCCAGGATTCTTTTGTTTGGTATGGGTAATTCAAAGATTAATTGATGGGGGATGAAACCAAATAATGACTACAGGTCTAATGTTTCAGAAATGTGGGAATCAGTTGGAAATTTTTATTTTCACAAGGTGCACTGAAAGTATTTAATCCTGTAAGAGAAGAAGTACATTGCAAATTAAAGCATGTAATAGATTCAAATTAACTAACCTAAAAGTATGAGCTAAATAATTATATAAAGTAACTAGGCCACTATTCTAGGCAATTGTGAAGGATGGAAATTCCTGGGAATTAAAATATCGAGTGTTCATATTAATGTCTAGTGTCATTGCAAACACAACATTATTCAATATTAGACATTATTCATATGACATTGTTTGATAATTGGAGATGATTGAAAAGGGAAAAGTCGTTCTTTATTGCACAGTTACTTCCTGTTGGTAGACCTTGGATTTGAGTTTGATTGCCAATCATGTACTTATAATTTAAATCTACTCTATGTTAGTGTCCATCAGACTTAGAACTTCAAATTTTCATAGATTAAGATACAAATCCTAATCAACTTCCTTTATGAGTCATTGTTTGATCAGTTTTGCATGCAGGTGGAGGCGTAACTTGAATGCCATCTCTTGACAACTCAAATATTGTGATGAAGTAATCAATTTGAAACTTATTAGTTATTTCTAATCACATGGACCCCAAAAGCTATAAGGAATGCTTCTGACTGACAGGTTCTATCATCTTGGTAATTATTCGACAACTCAGTGGTTACTTGTGAGCGATTCAGACAAGCAACCTACCTCTACTAGAACTGAGTCTACTTCAGAATTCATAGAGTTCTTGGATAAATTAGGTGAGTACTGTTGATGGGTGTTTTATGACCACACCAACATAGAATAAAGTTTCCAACGGTCACTCTATCCTCTCTTGAGCAAAGACCCCTCGTATGCTAAGATTGCAAAGATCATAGAGGCGACTCCAAGGTTCCTACTGCGAACTTGCGACTTTATGTTGGATATGAGCTCGTTTGGCTTGATGTTTTGCTAGTAATCCAACGTGACTCACGTTTGAACCGTTCACTTCTTTTGCAATGCTGGCTGAAATTTCTTCATTGGATATTGCAATCTCGTGATGCTTCTTCCTCAAACAGACACAACTAAAATGAACTCAAATTAAAGGGGAAAGGCTTAGAAGGATCTAAATCTATTCCTAAAGGCAATGATATCAATGGATAGTGCTCTAATGGATGAACTCCAAATAAACCAAGTTCTGCTTTGCCAAGATCAACTTTAACTCCACAAGAGTTGGTGCAATCATCCAAGGGTTATGCAAAGAATTTTCATATCATAATGAACACCATCATAAGGAACAATGCACATTCAATGATTGAAGTTAAACATCCATATAAAAGGCTTAGGCTAACTTTGCACTGCAACTTATAATCAATAAGATGCAAAAAGTACGAGGCATGGAAATTCATCAAACACTATTACATTCTCCATTGAAATCAAAGCACTTTATCTAACAATTGAGAAATTGGAAGAACACCATGCAACAAGTTGAATTAAACATGAATCCACCATCTCTTCAATGAAATCATATTTTATTTCTCCATGTGTTACAACAATGTTTTCTACTTCTCCTACTCTACTTCTATTCTAAGGAGCAAGAGCTCTCTACTTGAACTAATGATCTATCTATCTAATGAATTACAAATGACAAGGCAAGGCCTTTTATAGAGATCCTTGCACAAATGAACAGCCAAGATTGATTTGAAATCAAGGGCCAAGATTACACCATGCAAACCCTGATTAGGGTTTTGACCAAAATGAACCCTTTGTGGCACCAAGTAGTGGGTTTGGTAATAAATAAGGCATCATGGCCACTTTGCATTAAATGACCCATCATTCCAAGTAAGGCGACCACTATGCATTAAATGAATTGCCACTCCATCAAGCATTTAATAGCTTCTCGCCCAAAATGGCACGCCCACTATCCCTCTCCTTGGTGTCAAATGCATTGAATTTGGTCATGACGGTTTGGAAACACGTGATTGGCCAGAGAAGATGACGGGGTGCCATGTCAGCATTTTGGACGCCTTGTGGACTCGGTGACTCATCACGAGGAATATTCTATTTTGTATCATTTTGTGATCAAGGTTCTAACTTTGATTAACTTTTGTGAAATTATCTTTCCTTGATCATTTTCTTCCTTCTATGTACTTGCTTGGGCTTGGAATATCTTCCCTTGTCGACGATTTTGTCATTCTTGAAGTCTTTCATACTTGAACTGGATCTCAAGGACATTGAATGCCTTCCTTGAACGTATGAAACTGGAATTCTTCTTCCTTGTTCTTTCTTGACTGGGACCTTGGACTTCCAGAGGAAATTCAAGATAGTTGTAAATTCTTCTCATCTGTACTTGTTTGAATCTTGAAGTCCTTCAACTGGCATTCTCTGGAACTGGAATTCCTCCTCCAAGAACTTCTGGATACTTGATTTCTTGAACTCGGATGTCACAAACTGGATTTCCTCATCTTGGACCTTCGTGCCTCTTGACGTCCTGATGTTGTCTTTGGATTGGATAGATGAATTCTTGATGTTTATCATTTTCTGAATTGTCAAGAATGCCATGTTTTATGAAAATATCTCCTTAGGAATTTCAATTTAATGTCTCTAGTCAATTTTCTTCTATGGGCGCATTTGAGATAGGTGGAAGGATTCTCCATGCCTTAGCCAAATTTTTATTGTTTCCAAGAATTCTGTCCTGAAGGAAGGAATTTCCAACACTTAGCCAATTTTACATGATTTCCAAGAATTCTATCTTGAAGGAAGGAATGTCCAACACTTTGCCAATTTTTCATGATTTCTAAGAATTCTATCTTGAAGGAAGGAATTTCCAACACTCGGCCAATTTTTCATGATTTCCAAGAATTTTGTCTTGAAGGAAGGAATTTCCAACACTTAGTCAATTTTTTCACTTTCCCAGAATTTTGCATACTTGGGTTCGTTTTGGCCTTGAAGTGTTGTGAACTTTTCATACATCACTCCATTGAGAATGGGGACCCTCCTTGTTTCTTGCTTTCTAGGGTTTTTGTTAGAGCCTTGTAACCTCTCGACACCAATTTTGTCAGTTTTGAATGGTCTGAGTTTTGAAAGTCATAAGTCAGTTTGTGCAATCCATGGTCAGAACAGAGTCTAGACATCGTCGGTGTGCCTAGAAATTCCGAAGGACAAAGATTGCAATTGATTCGAGTGAATTTGGACAACTTTCTATTTTTGGAAAGTTTTGCTTTTTTTCTTTTTCCTACTTTTTAGGAAGTTTTGTTTTTGGCACTTTAAACACGATCCCGAAATGGCTATTTTTAGAAGGTTTTTCCTATTTATTAGGGATGCTTGCTTTTTATATTTTTGGAAAGGGGATCTAGGGTTTGCATTATTGGCTCTGAGTTACATTGAAAATGATCGAAAATTCCTCTAAAAATTCAAGTTTTGCCTGGAAAAGCTAAGTTCCTAGATTTTAGGGATCTAGAGGAATTCAGAGGATAAATGGTGTATGAATTTCAAATTTCAAAAAGATCCGAGTTTAAATGCATAAGTTATGAAGATTTTGAATTTGGTTATCATGGAGATCAAGTGTCTTCAAGTCCGCCCAGCAAGGATGTTCATGGGATCATGAGTTTGATCAAATCCGCCCTTATGATGTATGCAAGGGGAAGAGATCTCTCCAAGTCCGCCTTGACTTGGTCAAGGAAGCAATGGAATCCGCCTAGAGATGTGTGAGCAGGGTCAAGATATCAAGCAACTCCGCCCTCACCTTGGTGCAAGGAAGTCATGAAGTCCGCCCATGTGGTAAGAGCAAGAGCATGTCTAAATCCACCTTGATGGCATGAAGAGGGAATGAAGCTGATGAACCCCGCCCATGGAGAAGGTGCACAACATTCACCAAGTCAGCCTTGACTTGGTCACAACTCCCCTCAAGTCCGCCTTATGTAGTGCAAAGAATGAATGAAGTCTGTTGGACATGGAGTGCACAACATTCACCAAGTCAGCCTTGACTTGGTCACAACTCCCCTCAAGTCCGCCTTATGTAGTGCAAATAATGAATGAAGTTTGTTGGACATGGAGTGCACACCATTGAAGAAGTCTGCCAAGTGTAAGGTAAAAGGGTGCAAAGACATGAGCAAGTCCGCCCTAAAGTGAGGTAAGAAGCAAGTGAATGGTGCATAAGTCACACCAAGTCCGCCCTCATACAAAGACCAAGTGCATAAGATGAAGGAAGTCCGCCTAACACAACAAGCATGAAGCACAAATCCCATGAAGTCTGTCATAGTGAATGATGCACAAGTCTAGCCAAATCCGCCCTACAACTGCAAAATGGAAACAAATTCATTAAGTTCGCCTTCATGAGAAACTTGCTAAATTGGGAGTTGGAAAATATTCCCATGGCTGTCAACAAGATTTTTTTGTCCAAGTTCAAACTAAGTGCAATTTTGGAAAGTTTTTAAAAATGGAAGTTTGAAGATTAAGTTCGATTCATCAACTTAGAATCAAATTAGAAACTTCCTCTTGGACTGAAATTCATAAATCAAACTTGCCAAAAGTATTTTCACTCAACTGAACATTAAAATAGAAGCTTTCTTTTGCAAATTCAAAGATTAAAGAGGAATTAGAAACAAATCAAAGAAGACAAGCGATGTTTCTAAATGCAAAATTCGAACTTCATAAAGATTTTATACAAATACCACTTCATTCTCTCATTCTTTCATAAGAAGTTCGAACTTGAGAGAGCAAGTTGAGAATGTTTCGAGAGGTTTTGTGCAGGTTTGAAGGTTTCCAGCGAGATTTCAAGGATTTATACACAGTTTGGAGAAGGATTTTGACTGTTTCGAAGAGTATTTCCATAGCATTTCGAAGCACAACCTCTAATTTTCCATCACGAACAGCATCTCTCTTTTTTTTCTCATCCTTTTGAAGGTGAATTTGGTTTCATAGGCAGGATATCAGGTTTCCTAACCTGATTTTTCAAGGTTTTTCAAGAGAAAGAACTAATATAACATATTCTCCTTCTATTCTTTCTGAATTTTCTACCCTATAAACCACTATTGATGCACACTTTAACAAATTTCTAGGACTTAGTTTATTATCAGTTCTGATTTTGATTAAAATCAGACATGCAAGTTCCCAAATTTGGTCATATTCAAGGGTTTTTCTGTAATTTTCAAGAATACCTAAGTGTTGAAAGTTTGAAACCCCCTTTAATGCTAAGTGTTGAAAAAAAAGAGTAAAAATCAGAATACACTTAGCCGCTAAAACTCCAAATTCACACTTAAAACGTAGATTCTAACTTAATTTTGTTCAATCTTTGCAGATTTGGATGACCTCAGAAGTTGGACCATCACGCAAAGTCCAAATGAAGTTCCAGGTTGATAAGGATTCTCCCTTGGAATCAAAGATGAACTCCAAATGGAAGCAGGTTGGAGATACCAACCATGGGCACATCAATCTTTGGGAGTTCAAGAAGAGGAGGCACGACATGGATACACAGTTACCCACTCCAATTGCACGGAAAATGATGCGAAATGGGATAGTGCAGGCTGCTGGTTTCCTTCCAGCAATTCAGTGTATTGAATTGATTGTAGAATGCTTCAAACATTATAACATAGAGAATAGAGAAATAGTTGCTCATGATGGCAGAGTGCTGGCAAATATCAGTGAAGTAGAAATCAGAGAGGCCTTCCGCATCTTTGAATACCACAACACAGTCTATATGACCAGGGATGAAGCAACCCAGCTATACAAGGATAATACGGAGGAGTATGACGCTAACATCAACCATTCATAGTTGGAGAAGCCTAGAAAAAGTATTTCAAAGATGCCTAAGACCTTCTTAGGCCTTATTTCAAAGAGGATTATGGAAACCTCATCGTCTTGCTAAACAGAGTTATGGGCAGCCAGAAAGGTGCTCCTTTCGAGCCGTGGATGTACCACTTTATCCATGAAATTACAGCTGGCGTGAAGATGATCAACTAGTCTAGGATTATCAGTGATAATTTGGATGATCAATTTAGGAACCTGGAGAAGAATATAACATTTTACATGAGTTCCTACTTGATCTATTCCTTGGCTAGAACATATAGATACAGGGGCCTAGTGTGCAAAGGAGCAGTAGGAAACAAGGAAAACCAGTTTGCTGTTTATGACTGCTACCCACAATTGCACCTGGAGGAGAAATTTCATTTAAAAAGGGTCAATGATGCATTCCTTATTTGGATGCATTGGTAAATGTATTCCCCATTGTTTTCTTTGATAGGTAAATTGAGTTTTCTACAGGGGCTGGTGGGATTGGTGAAAGCAAAATTCATGAAGTCTAAAGTGGTACCGAAAATGTTAAAATGCCTGATCAATAAGGCACAAGGGAGGGCCTATCAAAGAAAACTTGAAACCAGCAACAACCTAAACATCTGTTACAACAACATACAAGATCAAAAAAAGAGTCAAGTTAGCAATTAGAGGGACATGGGTGAAGAGCACAAAAAAATTACTAATGGGGGGGAAGGGGTGAATCAGTATTTTAAACTTTTAAGCACATGAAACCACAAAAACAAAGAGATAGAATAGAGAGAGCAAACATCAACAAGGAGAACACCAAATTTCACATGGAAAACCCTTTTGAGTAAAAAACCATGACATATCAATAGCTTTCACTAACAAAATGGGCACTGACCTAGATTACATACATTACCTACATTTAGTTTTTATTTGAGCACTGTCTTATGCACAAAACCCAGTACAACCTTGAAATCAAATATATTCAATTTGGTATTTGAGACCTTTTTCAGAAACAAAATTTCAGAATTGAACCAAATGAAACACAAGAGAAACAATCTGCAAACATGAACACAGAGATTTCTTGTGGAAAACCCTTTTGGGTAAAAAACCACGGCATCAATAAACTTTCATTAACTTAATTGGGCACCAACCCGATGGGCATCAACCCAAATTACATAAGAACAATCAATTTACACAGTGCACCAACTCTTTGAAAAACATGATCAGCAAGGATGAATTACCCACTCCACTTGATTGAGGCACCAACCTCAAACTCTCTGCTATACTGATAAACAGAATCCAAAAAAGATTTGAAATGATGATCCTAACACTTTTATTTCTATATATGGCTGTCCAGCACTACGTTTTCAAGAGATATGGATATATTCGAAAACCTCTACTCAAAACGGCACTTCATCAAAACAAATAAACACTACACCTCCAGAAACACCCAATACCACATTCATGCACACCAGAAGAAAAACTTTTTAGCTCTGCATCTCTCCTTTCTGTATATACGTATATTTCTCCTTATCAAAAAAATAAAGACTCGCCGTTCGAATTCAGTCAACCATATTTTCTTTTAATATACTTCGATCCCCAGTCGCTCACAGCAGAAATGAAAGACGTGTTCATTAAATTCTCCTTCAGCAAAAAAATGTAAAAACTTAATTGAGTCAACAAAGTTGTGCTGAAAACTTTTTACCACATTTGAAGAAGGCATTAGAAAGAAAGAAAATGACTTTCTTCAATCACTGTATTTCATAAAAATGCATCCTTTTTCAAATCGACACCGCATTTGACTCTTTGCGTTTTTTGAGTGTTTACGTTCGTTGACTCCCTTCCACGATCTATGGAAACTTATTAAGATTTGTTTTTAAGAAAAACAACACCTCCCAGCACGATCAAAAATAAAGATGCCCTGTCCAAGGAAAATTCCACTCACTAACGTTTTTTTTTAGTCTTTCATCCCAACATACCAAAAAGAAATAACAAACTTCCCACTTTCAAGTTCGTGTTTTCTGAAAATACCACATGTCCTCTATCAAAAAACGCCCATTCAAAACATATGCGATTTAAAAAAATAAAATTCAACTTCAGCGTAGCCTCTGAAAAAAAACACTCTCTCCATGAATTCCGCATGCCACTGCATCCCATGATGGCACCTCATAAAGGTCAAATAAAAACTTTTAGTTTATCAACCATGATATTGTTGACTTGGAGGTAAAACCATTTACACAAAAAACGTTTTTTTAATAAAGGCTCCATGCTTTAAGGATCTGGCCCGATAATTCAGTCATTAAATGGCTCGATAGAATAGAAGTATCACCACCAACTTTCCCCGTCCACATACTCCAAATTCCGTAAAGAACATAAATGAAGGCGTTACACAAGATTCAATTCGAAAATAATCACCGTGACCTTTCAAACATGACATGGCGAAAAAATTTGAGGCAGCTCACAAGTAAGAGCTCACACACAAACAGCTCCAACAAGCACACAGGTAGCTCAAGTAGGTAACCAAGCAGCTCAAGCTGCTCAACCGAGCACACTGGGAGCTCAACTGAGCAGGGAAACAGGGAGCTCAACCAAAATTCACAAACAACAACCTAGCACACTCAACAAGCCTTTGACATCAATGACAAATATTCCAACACCAACATTTGAAACTTTCCATTCTCATTCCAACAAGCTATTATAACTAAAATAAAAACCTTAAATTATTTTAATTAAAATAAAAAGTTCCTAAGTTATTGGGTTCGCCCTTGGACACCCTTGGTACCGGTCCTGGTTCGAACGGGTCCCTGGTTCGGGTTTGGTTCGGATTGGGTTCGACCAAGGTTCAAAAAACCCAGAGGTGGTTCGTCCTTGGTCGAACCGAAGCGAACCCGAGTCGAACACAAGTGAACCCGAGTCGAACCCAGTCAAACCTAGGTCGAATCCAATCGAACCCGGGTGGCTGGGGGGCCCAAAAAAGCAAATCATATGCAATTTTTTTTTTTTGAATTCCGCCTGCTAAAAAATGAAACTTATACCCTAAAAGTGACTTCTAAAACATTATATTCACTCATTTCACCTCTAAAAGTGGCATTGGCTCATCTAATGTCAATGTCAATGAGGAGGAGGATGAATTAGATGATCCACTTGATGATTAAACTTTATATTGTTGAAAGTTGAAACAATGATACTTGAATATTTTGTCATTTTGATATTAAACTTGATGTATATGATGCTATGATTACAAGCTTATGTTTGTTTTGTTGTTTATATATATGATGCTATGTGACATGCAAATTTTAATTCATGCTTATAGGCTTCACAAATATATATATATATATATAATTTACATGTTTTTGTACTAACGAACCCAAACCCCTTTTCAAAATTTTGCCGTACCGGCATACCGGGTTCTTCGAACCCAGACCGGTGCCCGAACCCGAACCGGTAACTTAGGTAAAAACCTTAGTAAAATTAATTAAAATATAACTCAATATTACATTCGAATTGTGGAAACGGTTGAAAACATCGAAATTGAAAACTGACTGAACTAGAGTGATACCAATGATGAATAATGAGAATTGGACCTTGGGTGACTTAGTATACATAGACACTCTCTCCAAAAATCTTGGAGAATACATCAGAAGCCGAAAATAACATTTGAAAGCGTCATGAGTCCTCTAGACCATTTGAGCTCATTGGTAACATCAAATAACTCCTTTGTAAGGTTGCCACACACCTAGAAGGTCAATGCCAACTACAATGCAAGAGAACCCAAAAATGGGGACATTGTGACTTTTCCTGCTGACTGTCAATGCCTGCAATTTTTCTTGCTGTGACTGTTAGTTCTCACAACTTTTCTTGCTATGGTTGGTAATATTTCTTTTCAGATCAGTGATTTCATTTTCATTCTCTTCATGTGATGCTCATGGATGAAAAAATCTGCGGGTTTTCCATATACTTGCGAGCCATAGTTGGTCGCGAGTCACTTGCGATTAAACTCGGCAACGAGTTTTTAAAAAACGAGCAGCGATAAAAAATTCTAAAAATCGCCGAAAATCGCTGAAAAATGTGGAGAGACTCGTCGGTAAAAAAGTAATAAAGTTTTAAGGCGTCGAAAACCTAATTTTTATTATGTATTTTGTGTTTTTTCGCCGCAACGTGGAGTGTACTTGCGATGCCGCCAACACGAATAGGGCATGAGAACAAAAAAAAAAAACCGACGCACAGAGCTTTCTTGTTTTATTTGATTTTCAATATATTTCAAACACAATTTTTTTAATCTATATTAAATTTTGTACTCTTTCCCACTGTGTAGCTTTCACACGGTTTATGGGCTCATCGTTTTGTGTACATTCCATATTTGTATATGTTATTTTAGGCGAAATTCACATCATACTGATAAAAAATAATTTCTACAGGAGATATCAACAAGTTTTATTCCCAGAAACATTGCGATATCAAATACATACAACAATGAACAATCTATATTTTTTTTAATAATAATGAACAAAGTAACTTTTTTTAATAAATTGGTGTATTTCACATTTATATATAAAGAACAGTATTAAAAAGAATTGAGATTAAATGAAAAGAACAATCTATATAAAAAATACGTAGATTAAATTAAATATATATGTTGTAGAAATATTAAGAATTTAAGATAATCCCGATTTCTAATAATCCTGGTGTAAATGTGTGTTTTTGAAGAATATTTAAAAAAAACGTATTTTCAAATGTTTGATAAAGTTGCCGAGTTATTGCCGAGTTTTTGCGAGTCCCGAGTTTTTAAAAAAATTGGGCTTGCCGAGTCATTGCTGAGTCCGAGTTTTTCAACTATGCTTTTTTATATATTATCTCTTGAAAACTTTTCCCACATCCTAAAACATGCTTCCATTATTACTGCAACTTTGATCAAGACCTACATAGTTACCTTCAAATTGGGATTCCCACAATTTTCAGTGCTCTGTTGATACCTGCAAAAATGCCTACAATTTTCTGCACGAGAAACCCTTAGTACTTGGAGTTTGCATGACCTGACTTCTTTCCTTGATCCAATGCTAGCTTCGATACCATATTGAGAGAAAACGCTAATTTCACAATCTAACATTGTTAGTTATTGGAGTGACGATCACAATGAGGTTCATCAACTTACAAAGAGATTGAGAAATGTAAACAACAATTAAAGAGGTGACGCTTCTTCACAGCCGTAAATGCTAATAACAGCAACACTAACACACTACTAAGTCACTATGGTCATTTTATTACAAAGGTAATTCATATTTCTAACAATAATGCTATGCCATTTTACAAACTTTTGCTGGTACATGAACTAGATAATTGGTTAGGTAGCAGATAAATCAAGATGCTTGAGTTATGAACTCTTTGTAATAACACATGATGTGTTGGTGAGTTAGACACTTGAACTATGTAAGATCTTTGAAAACCATCTACTCACTCTCAGTACTTAGACTTAGTCAAACACACAGGAAGGCTTCTATAAGTAGTATAGGCACCAACTAAGTTGGATGCTGGACGCTGAAGTTTCTAATTCCTAATGCAATCTGTCACTTGTTTGAGCTAGGTAT